>NW_024103563.1:0-302637 GCF_003945595.2 Pipra filicauda | reverse complement strand
CTGTATCACATACCGAAGTGAACTACCTTGCCTCATTAAGAACATTTAGGTAAAATGAGTGACAACTCAAAAGTGACAGGCTGCAAGTATGTACCTTATCCCCTCCTATACCAAAAAATAATGTGCATAACTCCTTGCACTGAAGAAATGCATTGACTTTGCAGACTTCTGTCTCAACAGGAATAAAATGTGTTCATTCTGTAACATCAGTGCTCCTCGTGAAACTGAAAGACCCAAAGAAATTTTAGCTATTAGGCTTATATAGAGAAATGTAGGTCAGAATGAAGTCAACGAGAGTTTTGAAGAATTTTGAGTAAAATAGATTTCCATAAAATACAGTTACAACTTAAGAACAACAATGAGATTCTGCTGAAATTCTGAATAAGAATAGTGTGAGAGTGCAGAAGTCAGTGTCATACTTGGTATGAAAGTATCAAGAAACTGAATAATTATAAATATGTCTTTACCAGAGCTAAGCTTTCAAACAAATGAGTTCACCATACCTAATTATACTTAAGTATAACTGTCAGTCTGTTCAATATGTTCACAAGTCTGTTCAATGAAATGTAATAACCAAACCTAAAGGTGTTTCTGTTTCTTCTTTAGCCAGATAATAAACCTAAACCAGATAAAATGTATTACAGTCACAGAGGAAAGTTTGGCATACGCAGCACACAGCAGCACCACAAAAAATGCTATGTGAGAGAATGGAGAGAAATAGATTTTAAGTAACCTATCACCAAATTTAAAAGGCAAAAGATCTCATATGACACCACCTCAAGTGTAAATGTTCCTTATTGAAAGTACCTACCTTCACAGTTTGGGAATTTCAAATGAGAGTATGCAGTGAACAGATCATTTTACTGAGAGTTAGTTCATAACCCTGCAAAGTACTTAACCATGTACTCAACTCCATTGGCATGAGTCATCTCAATGAAGATGAGGATATTTACCATAAGTAAAATTATGGACCTGCTTAGCTGAGACAGCCTTGAATTTAGAGACAGAGGAATCCGTGTTTTGCTGAATCAGGCATCTCCTAGATGTATTCAGCTGAAGGTTCACAGAGCCTCCTAATGGTTAACTCCGGCTCTCCAGTTGCTATAAGCTCTTCAGCATGCTTTACCCTGAAAGATGAGCTCCTGTGATTAAGCAGAACTTCCAGACACATTCACAAGTGATGCATCCAGTGAAGCTGTTGAGGCTTTGATCAGCCCAGTGACTCAGGCAAATGAACAATAGAGTCAGCAGCTAGAGGTTGTATGGAACAATGTCACCTTTTCCAACATTAAACTGTGTTCTATTGATTTTGGGGTGGAAGGGGGTGGGGGGAAGCCCCAAACATTGTCATAAGCATAAACATCGAGCAATGCCTGTTTTTAAAGAGGTTTGCTAGCTGAGGCCCCAGCAGGTAGCTATAGGAAGTACTGGAAGAAGAACCTGTGTATTACCACACCCTGGATCTGCCCAAGCACATGTAAGCTGATTGTCTTCCCTCCCCTGCCTCCCCCATTTCCTTGTGGTGTGGCCCTGGTGACTTCAGCAGAAAGCTGCTCTGTATGACAGGGTGTTTCACCAAAACCTTCATTAGGTTTTGCCGGCGCAACAAAGCGTTAAAAGGAAATTTCAGATTCAGAGATGTGTTGTTTTGCCAGGAATAAGACATTCTCATTGACTGAGAAAAAAGGGTCATGAAAGTCGCTACAACTGACACATCTGATTCCCTTGCATTATTTGTCTGCTCTTTGCATTCTCTCTGTTTGCATTCATGCCTTGTTTCCTGACCAGTGATTTCACATTATCCCCATGCTTGATGCTGCCTTCTTCCAAAAAAATAAGAGGGATTCGTGTTTTTCACACTTTTAGCACTTGTTTTTTCCATCTCCATATGTATGGATGCATCACAGGCAGGTATAGGGGAAGCTGAGACGTGAGATCAAATCAGTTTCAACAGCTACGTCCATCAGGGTTGAGCATGGCCTCAAGGCCTCAGCCCTTCACCAAATAGGCATCTCTGTATTCTTGAGACAAGTCTTCCTGCACAGAGAAGTGCTAGTCTGCCTTATTCAATAGACTGTACGCTCAGTGGTTGTCTGCAGGAAGTTTGGGGCTGGTCAGAGCTATAAACACTTCTTTTGGAGTAAACCAGATTAGTCTGTTTTGTAGGAGCATTTTACAGGCCAAAAAGGAACCGGTTCTGGAGAACAGCTAAGTATGTCTTGCAGTGACTCGTGACCACAGTCTGGGAGAACAACCTAAACTTGGCACTAGGGTACTCTGACGCATCAGTCCGGGGGTTGTATGGACTTCACTAAAGTTTTTCTCTAATGATACTATTAGAGCCAGGCTGGCATTAGGGGTATTTCTATACCATAGTGACCACAAAGCACTCTGGTCAGGTCCTGATTTACCTTACCATCAGAGGACTGTGCAAAGGAAGCCTCCTGTACCAAGTTGCTTCTACTCTCCTTTCAAAAGACATCTGTTCAGTGAAGCATTGTCACGCTAATCAATATGTATTGGTTTTGTATTGCACACAATCATATCCACTTACACCTTTGGAGCAAGGATTAATCTAGTGACCTTCCACTTACTGTATAGTACCATGTATGTGCAATATACTGAATAAATACTGAAACTGGTCAGTTTTTGTTAAAAGCGATGAATTTTATCACCCTAACACTGAAATCTCAAAGGATGTTGCAGCCCACTTTAGTTAATCATAAAAGAATAATAATCTGAAGCAGTTTTCAAATTACTGTTCATGCATTTTGTTCCCCTCTTTTAAACAGGCTGTAAGTTGATTTATGCTCTGTCTTTTGGCTCCCTCAGCACCAATGGCAAAGATGACACCACTTTTTAGAACTATAACCATTTTCACTACTGAGGCCAGAAAGAACAATTACAACTAGAAATACAGAATTTCTATTCATTCAAGAAGATAAATGCTCCTTACGCTTCAAAATTTAGTTGATTAAGAAAGGTTATTTGACTCTCCTTTTGATGAAAAATCTCCAGTTTGGCATTAAAAAAAGATCAATCCCCATACTCTGGCTTTTCTCCTTGTTTAGTCTGTTAAAACAGTTTCAGTTCACCTATTTTGGCTTTGTTATTTCCTTTCAAACAGTTAATGCAGATGTTGTCATTGTTCATTGCTGGAAATTGTGATGCCAATGAATATATATCTGCCACAGAAGGGCAACAAAAAGATTTCTCATTAACAAACCAGCTTTGTAAATATATTTTTCTAGTTAGTCTGATTTTAAACACTGTCAATATGCAGATTTCTTGCTCTATTGTTATCAGTATAATCAAAAGAGTAAAAATCTCATCTGCTCCAATATTCATATAAATTATATTAGAGGTAAGTTTGTTTACATTTCCATAGAGAAATACGCCGTAACTGGAGAATGCAGTTTTGTATAAATGTAAGTTTATTTATTTGTTTCACTGAAACTGTCTTGGCGAAGAAGATAACATTACTAACTCAGAGGGATATTTCCCCGGTAAAATATGTGTACACCGACTGAGGGTCCAATCCTGCAGTAGGTGAGCAAACTCCTCGTTCTCCACTGTAATCCCCAAAACTCCACGTGGATACATAAACCTAAAGGACTCTGAAGGACTTGAGCACTATATTTTCACAAACAGCATCTAGTCAAAGCCTCCAATGGCTGCCTTGTCTGTTTGCATGCCTTTTTATTTGAACAACAGAAGTCTGCATGAATGCAGTTTTACTTTTCATTCTGAGCTCTTCAACTTGGAGGATCCCCTTGACAAAATATTTTGGTTCTCCAGGCTACCAGGGTTTATTTGTAAATTGTCTGTTCAGCTTTGTAATCTAACTTAAATTGTGGAAATATTTTGGTTTGTCTAGGGATTTTTTTAAAGATTGTTTTTATACTTTTACGTGTTTGGCAAAATTGAAGTTGACAACCATTCTTTTCAGCCTTATTCTTTATCACTTGTACAAAATAGGAAAAGGAAGGAAATCTGCTGAAAGGGAAAACTGTATTTTGATTTGAAAAAGATTGAGTGCTAGAATCGAAAACGTAGTCTGAGGGTGGTATTCTGGACCAGAAAATAGAGGATTAAAAAAGAATAACGTGTGCTGCATTTTGTGGTGTCTGTGACTCCAGTGCGTCATCACAGCAGGAGCTTTCTTCGGTACCAGTGAACCTGGGGGGGAGGGCCTGAGCAAATTCTGCATTTAAGTCTCATTAATTCAGTTTGCCTTGGCCTAAATAGGACCTCAAGTTGCTCAGTTAACATGCAGTTATGAAAGTTTTCCTCATACGTAGAGTGAGACAAAAAAAATGAGGCAGACATTATCTGAGATTAGGCAGAGGAATGTGGAATACCCAGGTGTAAACATTAATACACCAAAACGTATAAGGTGCACACATCTATTATGCAGTATAACAGCTAAAAGATCATTTACTGAAAAGGCTTCCAGCACAGGTGGACTGCAGGACCCTTGGTCTGTTGTTGAAACTGTTACAGATACTCCATACCACAGGTTTTGCTTGGTACTGTTCACCCAAGTGGAAAGTCAGCTTTCTATTACTCCCTTCCCAAATTCTCCCATTCACTTCTGCTGCTTCTTTTCACTTCTCCCCTGAAATGCCCATTCTTCATGTGCCCATCAACCAATACTGACTTTACAGAAGAGAAAACATTTGTTTCTCCACTTCATCAGCTTAGTAAATTTAAAAAAAAAAATCTGCTAGTTAGAACATCTAGATAACCTTCAAATATTGGTCAAATCGTAATTAATATCAAAATCAGAAGAATCATGAATTTTATATTAATCAGCTGGCTTGTACGATCTATAACCAGCATCTTGTCAACACCTAGAAAAATGAATAAGTTCATTCAATTTCTGATATTCTTCCACACAGCCTTTCAAGTTTGATCTTCACAAGGAGGAATCTTCCTAGAAAAACATACTAGAAATAAATACATAGTTCTGAGTTCCCTCATGCATTATCTCTTTGTATCCACGATGCAGTGGTCACATGGGCAAAAATTTGGAAAGCTATATTTGGATGGTCACGAGTGCTTTTTCAGGAAGGCAAAGGATGTGGTCTTTGTATAAAACACCGCTTCCATATTTCCCCAAGCACAGAAAAAAACACATTAGTTTTTACATCTTTAGCAGTCAAACAAACCAACCTGTGGCAGACCTCAAATGTCCATACAACACTAAAGACATACCACATCAAAACTAAAGTATTTTAAACTTCACTGAAACTTTCAATTTTTTAATCTAGGAGGCAGATTGTTTAGGGGCTATTAGAACATGGTGTGCCTGAATACTCAGTGTGCACGTTCCTGTGCCCTGTCTGAGGCTGCAGGTGGAGAATGGACATCGGGGACTAAAAGAATCAGCAGCCCCTTGCTGAGCTAGGGTTAGAAAAAAAAGTTCTCAGCCTGACCTCATAACGTTTTCCACAGTACCATCTTTACTTGCTTTTTGCTGCCACATGCAATGCAATTTCAGGCCAATCTGTGTGAATTCAAGATAGCATTGCAGAGTAGCATTTGCATGGAAATTTCCAAATTGGCACCAAAGTCTGAAAGAGGTTGGTGCCTTGCATTTCACTTCAGGTTGCTATTGCAGCAGGGACAGCTTTGCTTCATCAGCCACTGCACTGGCTTGTTTGATCGCAGGGCTCCAGGAGAGAAGGCATCAAGCCACCAGCTCTCACAATATGCAATCAATCTGAGATGCAAAGACACGCTACGATGCATCCCTTTGCACATTCATGTCTATTATGCCTAACTTCATACTTAGTATTTATAGAAGCAAGGGCATTTTCTTTATTCAGATATCTCATTGTAAAGTCAGTTTCCAAAAATATTCAAGTCTCTGTTAAAGATGGAAAAATGCTGAAACCCATGTTGTGATTTTGATTTAAGTGCAAGGTCTGCTGCTAGGGACTGGAAATCTAGTCTGCTTAATGAATTTAATGGGTTTTATCTTACATCCTAAGGATATTTATTATCTATTGCATACTCTATTATTACACAGTATTGTTATGAACATCGCAGACACCCCTGATACATAGCTCTACCATAGTTAGTATGAGAAGATCAGCACACTTTCCCAAATACAGAAATGCTGAGTGTTGCCTCATGCACTGAATATTTGAACAGGCTCCTGCTTTGGCTGAGGTCCCTAAAGCACATATCCCTTCCTAGGGAATGTGCATCTAGAAAAGAGTAACAGTGCCTTGTAGTAACAGGGCAAGTCTGGTGTTCAGCAAAAGGCACCAGCTCCCTACTGCACTTCTCCTGTGGAGGTTTCTATCCCAGTTGGTGATCAGTTTAAATTACCTGCAGGATGATGCCAGAAAGGTCTGTTGATTTATGTTATTTATAGTCACATAAATGTGATAACTGGTATTAAACAGTCAAATTTTCAGTAGTGTGGACTTCTAAAGCATTAGAAAGTGCAGAAGCATAGACGGTGGGGGTAGAAAGGTACCAGAAACCTGTGGAGTTCGAGAGTGCCCAGACATTGCCAAATACATACACTTCACAAGTAAATCAATAAGAAAAACTGTTCAAAGCACAAAACTGATTTCACTAGTATACAGTAATAATAATTCACATTACAACATTTTCTGACTTTTTTATCCCTATTTACTCTTCCCCTGAGTATATTTTTATATTTATCATTATAGTCTTTGAATCATATACAGATAATAAATAGGATCCTTCTGAGATACATGTAGAGAGTAGTTATGAAATAAAAAGATATTTCTTACTAGCTCTATTAAGTGTTCAGTTTTTCAAATTACTTTACTCATCTGTGCCTAGACTATAACATCTTACTGCCATTGGAGTTGAGTTTAAATAAAAATGGAAAACGAAAACCTGAGTGTTGTAGCAAGTAAAACATGCCAGTATATTAAATATGTGTTCATTAACACACACACACAGAAATGCAAGTGTTTTTCCCTCCCAAGGGCAACAGTAAGTTATGCCTCAACAAGCAGCATGGATTAATGTCCCTAAATGCTTCTCTCTTCAATAAACATTTGTATACCTGCCATGAAACCTGAGGAATCATATGCCCTTTGGCTAATTCCAGGATACTGAATTTATCTTTGTGAAAAACAATGTATTAGATGATTCTATTCATTAAATGATGATTAAAAAAACCAACAAAAAAAAAATCCCACAAAAAAACAACACTACAGCAGGACAAAATATTTCTTTTCTACATTGTAGGCATAACACATTTTTACACAAACCCGTTGTTTCTGTTCTTTGACCGGATCCTATGTTTGAAGTATATATATATATATAAAGATTCTTTCGGGCAGAAATTGCCGCTTAGTCAGTGGTTTAGCCCAGCAGGATTCTGGTCTTCATTTAAAATCTTGGGGAGTAAATAAGTCTGAGAGATTCCGAAGAGTATATAGGAGCTAGGGACCTAAATCCTATTAAAATACCAGAAATTGGATACTAACTCCCACAGACTTCCTCAAATATGCCATCTGAAATGGATGCACTTTTCAAGACCACACTTTCTTTCTAGTCTGCATTTCTTTTTACAAATGTAGGACCTCTGAAAATACCAAATGATGGTCACATCTTTTGTTTAGAAATTATGAGTATCATCTGCATTATATAAGACCACAAAATTTTAGCCCTTGTAGATGATGTACTGACTCAATGACAGAGAAGGCTTGCTATGGAAGCTCATGAGAAAACACACATGAATTTTACTAATACTTAAGTGAAGAACACAAATTTGTATGTGCTGAACTTGATGGCAAAGGTCCCAGTAATTTTAATGGGAGCAGCCCTGGAGTTATATCAGTAGGTGAATTATCTATAACCACAGTACTAAACACATCCCCTACACAAGGATAGTACTTACATTTACTTACATTTAAAGTTCCAAGAATTTCACCCTATCTCTTAAAAAAAAAAAAAAAAAAGACATTTAGGCCACTAGCTAATAGGAACAGAGCAGGGCTTGGAGCTCTGTGTTTTAAAGCATCTGTAGCATTAATAGCCAGAACATAAAATCCAGATGGCAGGATGATTATACTCTAATATCTTTTATAAAGAGTTAATTACACATATTTGAGGCCTGATCCAAATACTGTTAAAAACATGTCAAGAAAGAAAACAGTTGTCTGCAGAAAGCACCTAGAGTTACTGAACTGCCATTCCTTAAAAATTGCTCCCACAGTAGTAGAGGTAACAGGCTAATGATATTTCCATATTGCCTATTGCTATTAATATATTTGAAAAAATTCTTTTTATTGTCCCCCACATTTCTGGCCGGCTTCAACTTCAGCCTGGAGAAGAGGAGACTGAGGAGAGACCTCACTGCAGCCTACAACTTCCTTGTGAGGAGAAATGGGGCACACACTGATCTCTTCTCTGTGGTGACCAATGACAGGACTGAAGGGAATGGCCTGAAGTTGTGTCAGAAGAGCAGAGAAAGGTTCTTCACCCAGAGGGTGGCTGGGCACTGGAACGGGCTCTCCAGGGAAGTGGTCACAGCACCAAGCCTGACAAAGTTCAAGAAGCATTTGGACAATACTCTTAGGCACATGGTGTGACTTGGATTTGGACCTGATGATCCTTGTGGGTCCCTTCCAATTCAGCATATTTTGTGATTCTGCGAGGTGGCAACAAAGATGACATATTAAAATTTGTTCTACTACAAATGTTTTTTAGAACTCTACATATATCTACAAATATATAGGGCACATCCCTGTAAGCAGAGGAAGGATTTTATCCTGTTCCAACTTTCTGCACCAGGCTTTTCCAAAAAGCCGTGCTTTCAGAAGCGCTAAACAGAACAAATAATTTATTATTTGCAAATCGAGAAATGTGTCTTTAAAATTACTTAAACTTCCCTTCAAAATACATGCAGAAATTTCTGAATTATCACTGATAGTATAAGCTGTGTTCAAACAAAACTCACTGTTAGGCTCAACTATCAACGCTGCTCTGCTTTAGCTTTTAAATAGTGTGAAAAAAGAGGGTGGGAGAAGAAAGGCAGCAGAAGTGCTAATGCAATTGTTTGATGTATGTGAGAGGCAGCAAGGAGGAGGCGGGCGGGCGTTCTGCTCGCAGGCTGCTGGCAATGGGAATCGCAGGGCTTTGTACTTATTCTACATGCTCTTTAGTGGAAAATAATTACAGCTGCACATAAAAACCACACTGTTGATTTTTATTGGTCTAATGTTGCTGTTACTTACATCTCCACAGAACAGTCCATTTTTCATGGATTTTTTTTTTGCTACTCATCACTGTACATTGTAGCCAGTGAAGAGAGCTGTGAGTGTGTCTGCTCCTGCACCATTCCATATGGCAGTTTGCCAGTGGAGAGTGACTGACTTCACTTCAAAACGTTTTCTGTTTAATTAGTGTGAAAAAAACCAGCAGCCCAATTATCTAAAAGGACCACGCAGGTTCTCTTCATAGCGAGGAAAATAATGCCACTGATGTGCTCTAGTACAGAAATGTCTAGGTTGTTTCATCAGAAGAGTGATCAGATATTTAACAGTGTATTCTTAGAATAACCAGTTTGGCTCTAGAGTCTTGAATTGCACAACTAGCCTACTAGGAGGATGGTGCATTAGAGTTTCAACCCTTAAAGCCTGGGTTCAGTTATTTTCTCCCAGCCAGCTGCTTGCACCTTCCCTACACTCTGCGCAGCTTCAGTAACCCTCAATGAGACATTGGATAAAATACACTGAAGGAATCAGGACTTGAGGGCCACCAAATAGGTGGTGAGATCTGAAGCAGGTATATTCTCAGCACAGCGCTAATAACAGAAATAATGTCAGGTTTTGCAGCATCCTTCTTGGCTCCAACATCCCATATCTACCCAAATCAGTTGGAGAATTACCTTTGACTTCAATATTGGGTCCACTGCAATCAAATTTTTCCTTGGACTTGATCCAGACTCCCTTATTTCAATTCCAGGTATATTAATCTAGCTAAGTGTGTAAGTTGAGCTGAAGGCTGAAGCTGTTCTTGCGAAACAGTCCTCTTTATTCTAATAAATGCCTAAAAGTACTGGTTTTACATTTCATATAAACTAGTTCATTGATTTATGATTAAAGTGCATAATTTTTAATCCATACTGAAATGTTTTGCTTTGCAAGCCAGAGGGGGGAAAAAAAATCCAAACCCGAACCTTTTCCTTTGCATAGAAAGTCCATTACATCAACAGAATTTTATGTGTGTGCATGTGTAGAAGTCCAGGGTTTTACATAAAATTATCTGGATCTTACTTATCATACTGTGGGAATACGCTCTGACCTACTGCAGCATAAATTTCTAGAAACTCCAATTCTAGTATTTACCCAGCACTTAAAAGAAAGATAATGTTCCACACTGCTTGTAAAACACATCTGTGCCCATTATTGCAGTATTTATAGAGGAAAGACTCCTGACACCACAGAGTAAAATTTCTTGAAGAGAAAAAAGAAAAAAACAGGCTGAAGGCTTCAGGAGTGGAGGGTGAAATTGCCAAGATAAATGAGGGCACCTTTCAACTTCATTCAGGGACTGCTGCTATCCCTCAGTACTGGACTGTCTATTACCATGGTCTGCTTGTAAATATGGTTTTGACATTAGTATGTGGCTAACTGAATGCTCCCCAAAGAGCTAGGAAGCTTTTTAACAACATGGCAAACACCAAAACATTTACTAGTGCAGTGGAGTCAGAAAGCCACATTCAGGTCCCCACTCAACCCAGCTGTCTGATGTTCAGGTAAGCACAGTAACCTGAAAGCTGTTTTCTGTTCTTCCCTGTGTACACTTCATAAATAACTCCACGTTTATTAGCCCAGCTTTTCACATCTGCAGGGAACTGCAGTAACCTATGGAGCCAGCATCCAGATGACTCTTTCTCAGAGTACATTCAGATAAAATACTCCAGACAAAAAAAAAAAAAGGAGACCTCAGCCCTCCAAAGTATCTATTAACCTTTTTGTCAGGATAGTTCCTTAAGGAATAGATCATAGGGATTCATGTTTTTATGAAATAGGCAGGACAGGAAGATGAACTTGGGCCTCTCACACACTGCTGCTTTGGAACACACAAGCCATTGGAAACCAGGCAATGTTGTGCTATGTCCCTCCACCCAATCCCCATTAGGCAGGATTCATTTAGGTCAGAAGGGATCTCAGAAAGCCACCTGGTACTAACCCTGTTCAAAGCACAGTCAGCTTCAAAGATGTATCTGACTAATGCCACATTTTGGAATAAACTCCCAGAAAGGGGTCACACTTTGGATCCCAAAGGGAGAGGTGTGTGGCACATAGTGAACTGCAGTTCTTTCTTCTAATGTTCACTTCCTAGCTGTTACAAGCAACATGGGCTTTTCTGGTTTCAGAGGATCCCTTGCTCTGACTTTTTTAACCTGTTTTTCAAAGGAGCCTGGATGCCCAATTGAGGCCTGAATGCTAAATATACATTGAATGTTGAGACACATGGGGAAACCCCAAGCAGGTGACCGTGACCTACTGGGCACCGTGGCTCCTCTGCAAGACCTGCAGCACTTGGGAGCACCTCTACCATTACAGGGATTTGTCTACGGACCCTCTGAGATGTCAAATCAACCCCTGACGAAGAGAAATTGCCAGATAAAAGCATGACACAAAGGAGAGACTAGAATCAGTGACTCTAGCATCAGAACTCTAACATTGCTTTTATCTCTGGTAAACTACTGCAAATAGTACAGACATCCTACTCAGTTTTTCACGAGGGATTTTATGAAGCACACTGCTTGCTGATTATCCATGTCAGCTGTTAAAAAAAAAAAAAAATCTCACAAGTCTAAAACACATCTTTACAATAGGAAGTACAGACATAAAACTCTTCTGGAAACAGGCTCACACAAAATCCCATTAGTATGTGAATTGTTATTCAAATGAAGAAAATGCAGGAAAGAATATGAGTAAACTTGATTGTGGTAGAAAAAATACAGGTACAGTAGAAGAAGGTATGACTCAATGCCCGTCACCCTAACACATGACAGAGCTTGTGATATGGTAGAGAGCTATGGGGAACAGGCTGTGAACTAGTCAGCCTCTTCACAAGCTGACAAAAATTCTTAGGAAAGTAAAAAAAATTAACAAATAACACTACTTGAACACTAGAATGGTAGGTACACAATTAATTACAGTGGTTTAGGACCAAGGGATAGGAAGTTTCTAACTTTCACATAAACTTTTTTTTTCCTAGTCACAAACCCCAAGTAACATCTAAACGATTAGTGACTAAATGATTTACCATTCGGTTATAACTACAACTACATATTGCTGAAACTCTAAGCTGAATAAAACCATGTTTTATGGCATAACGTTAGATGAGTCAGTTGCTCATCTTGTTTCACAATTATTTCACATGGATGGCTGAAAATCTGAGATTGCTTAATCCATAAAATATCAGAAATAACAAACACTGAAGAGAATTTGATATGTTTGATCATTATAAACTAATTGATAGGGAAAGCTGGTCTGGTAGCTAAGACTGTTTTCCCAAAAGGATTGATGAGGGGTGTTGACATCTTGGTGGAGCCAGGGTGAATGTGGTGGTCAGAGAGTCCATCCATGCTCTGCTGACATACAGCCACAGGAATCTGTATCGAGTCTTGTGCCAGAAATAAATATGCTTTGATCTCTTTAGTGAACAGACCGTGTGAACCAAGGCAGAACTAGATATTCAAGTTTCTCCACCTCCTGGGAAACTGAACATCATCTCGTTAACCAGAGTTCCTCCCATCCCTGTGGCAGAGGCCAGGCTGGGTGCACAGCCAGGTGCTTGAGTGCAGAGAAGGGTCCCAGTCAGCCCATGGGTCTGGAGGGCTGCTTTGCCCTGAGGTGCTCTCAATGCTTGCTTCCACCTCCTCCAAGCACCCACCTGACATAGAGTGTTTGAGCACAATTTCTCACTGTCCTGCTTTTTCCTTCACCCTGGGGTGCAAGTTGCAAGGGGCTAACCCTCAAAACGTCATGGCCCTTCACAATATCTCCAGCGTGTTTGCATCTGAACAAAAGGCCAAGTCCTACATCCATGGGTAAGAACTCTTAAGCAATGCTCTCAAAATAGTCAGCCTGCACATTTTTAGCACCCAAATAATTTTATATTTTATATATAGGTGTATGCACAACACAAAGCTCAGCATCTCTATTCACACAATGACAGCAGTGTGTTGGCAAATATTTTGCAGCATTTTTCAGTTGTTCCCTGGCCCCTCTGCAGCTGAGGAATAAAGGCAATGAGGCCTTCTGTGTACTGGAGCTAGACAGCTGAGGAACCCCTCTGCCCCATGTGACAGGCTCTCCCATGATCAGACAAATGAGGAGCAAGACAAGGGGAGACCTTCAGAAAACCTTGGGAATGGGCCAGAACAAGAGCTCTCGCTCCGGTAGGTTTTTTGTTACCAAACCTTAAGGAGGGAGCTTTAAGAAACAGTTCAAGCTTACATTTTAAATGAGGTAAAACTTGTACATGACCTTTCCATATCATCTCCTCATTCCTTCTTAAATGATATCCAACACACATATTCGAATCCAATTTATGAAAAAGTCCTTTCTGAACGTGTCTTTTGAGGAGAAAGAAAAAAACTCTAGAAAATACCATGTCAGCACACAAACTAATGCAAACTCATGTTTATAAATAACAGCTCATAATAACATTGCAGATCTTAGATGTTTTCATCATTCTGCTAACCATAATGTAGAGAAAAGTGAAATTATGTCATATGATACAAACCAAAAGTATCCTAGGTAAAGAAAGCATACATTTGCACCTTCTTGTTGTTCTGTCATATAAAACCAGGATGTCACTCTACTGGGAAAAATAATTCTTAACAATAAAGAGGTGGTATCTTTGACATAAGATATTGCTGAAAAATATCTTTAGTATGAATCACTTCACCTCACCAAACAGGATAACTGACTGGAAACTAAGCTCTAAAGTGTGATGCCTACCATTGTGCCTAATATGAAAATGCAATATCTACAGCCCCCATAGCTTAAAGGAAGAAATACCCCCTGCCAGGCACACACTCTGCTCTCTGCCTCAAGTTCATGCTGAACGTAACAAATGGCTATTCACAGATAATGAAATTTTATTCATGAAGAAAAAAAAGCAAAACCAATGCTAAGATCAAGACCAACATATCTGCAACATCAGCATAATTTTTAGACTGGTTCAGAAAAATAACCTTGAAATTCCAGTGAGAGTGAAAGCCGAGCGGTACTTCCACATCCATAAAGATATGGAGCACTCGTGGTTAAAATAATGTGTGGCATATGGTAAACATCTCAAGGCTAAATAGACCTTAGGGGCAGAGGGAGAAGGAAGTTCAGTCAGATTCCCTGACCTTACTCTCATTTTCCAGCAAAGCATATAATGCATTTCCAAACAAAAGACACGGTTTTGTAGTAATGTTGAATTTTCTTAATTTGACGAGAAAAATCATTACACATTAGGCCATGAAGCACATGGCTAGGTAGTTTGCCAATGCTTATCTGATCACATATGACAATTTACAGTGATCATCTATAGAGCTAAACACTTGCAGTGTCATCAAAATTAGTTAGGAGGTTTTATTTGACATGCAAATTAAGAAGCATGAGGAAATTAAGAAGAAAGATACTGCAAAATTTTTTTTGAAGAATACTCAGGCAGATGGAAGAAGAGTCTCAGAATGGTGTTTCATCTTTTCCTTTTTTTTAAATCAACAGCATGATTACATTATACATGGGCTTCCTCAATCTATACAAGAATAACTTAAATAACTGAGATTATTCTTGATGCCTCCAATACTGTACTAGTTGGGCTGAGTCAGCTGGTGCTTAGAAGGAGCAAGAGATGATATGTCTTCCTTCAGTTTTCCCTGACATTTGAGGTTCTCTGAACCAAACCTGTCTTTGGCTTCTGCTGCAGGTCACAGGAGGTGATGGTAGCTTCAGAATCTGCACGATTTCTACCCATAACAACAGCCCTTCAGCCCAGCCCACTGAAGCATCCTTTGTGCCTGCCTGAAAGGAGCAGAAATAACTACAGGAAAAATATAGTCCTGATATCCCTTCCCATTCCCGGTCAAAGTAGGAGCTGCTTTGTATTCTGACTTGCAAATGCCGAAGTTACACCAAATGTCTCGCCTTTTGTTTCTCTCTTCTTTTTCAAATTAATGCTGCTTTAGTGCTGCCCCCGCCCCCCAACTTTAAACAATTGCCTCATTAACAAAATTCAAGTACAAACCATACTTCCTTTAGCACCTAAAGTCATTCCTATCCTTGAGAACTTGATTGCTCATCTAACCTTAAGTAATTTTAAATAGCTGCTGCTTCTATCTACAGCTTTATCCACGCTAAAAAAAAAAAAATCTTGCAGATACCAGCTCATGATGAGCAGGGTCGGACTGTGTATCTCGATTTTCTTTTTAATCTTTATGTCTGTTAACAGTCAAGTATTGCACGCATTGCTGTAGATTATTCATAAAAAAAAAAGGTGTTTCCATAATTCCTTTCAAGTCATTTGCTTTG
The DNA here is from genome assembly GCF_003945595.2 of Pipra filicauda. Classification (NCBI taxonomy): domain Eukaryota; kingdom Metazoa; phylum Chordata; class Aves; order Passeriformes; family Pipridae; genus Pipra; species Pipra filicauda. Next base: position 287,092 of record NW_024103563.1, on the reverse strand, counting down.
CTGAAAGCTCAAGTCTTAATTTTTTTTTTCAGAGAACCATCTGTATGTGTTTATTATGAATATCTGTGGTATGCAGAAAGCTAATGCAAAGGTAGTAGTAATTAAAATTAATTGCGGAACTTAATTACAATGGAATAGAATAAACATCAATGATAGTATGTGCATAATACACTGTCAATAGCTGCATGCACTTAAGCACTCATAATCAGCACCAAATATTTCTTGTAGCTGCATACGAGTTTACCACCTAAGCGAATAATCACCGTATGTGTGAATTCATGGTAAACTATTTTAAGAGTGTAGCGATTAACGCCACTAGATAATTGCACAGCACAAAGGACTATACAGCCAGTGTTCTCGTACTCGCGGCGGAGGGGGGGGGGGGAATGATCATAGCAATCAGTAGTGTTTCAGAGCCATATCAGATTAATTCAGAAGGGAGACTTAAATTGCTATGCCTTATTTATGATTTAGATATGAAATTCACAAAACAAATGAATGCTTATCCTTGAGATTCATTCTACTCAGTACTCTGCTTTTCATAAAGCCCACAGCTTGTCTTCATTCATGAAATATCCATTGTAAATCAGATGACACTTGACAGGGCATTTCTGTATTTCATCTTTTTAGCAAAGCAGAGCATCACTTGCCAAAGATCACCAAGTCAATACCAGAACATAAACGAGAGCAACTGTAACCATAGAAAATGCAGTCAACCGCTTCTATTGTTATTTCAAGCACGTGAGGAGACAGACCTGTATTTCACTTAGCCCATTTACACTCCATTTTATGTTTACGAAACTGAGCTGATGGGTGCAAATGGCTGCAGGGTGATTTGTGGTTACAAGCACAAACAAGGGTCCGGAGCTCCAGGCTCTGCATGTGGATCTCATTCGTACCTGTTTTTAAAGCTGGGCAAAGATACTGCCTCATCTTGGCAAAGGTTTTTTGTATGTAATGAAACAAGAAGCAATATATGTTTAAAAATAGTACCGTGACAGGCAATTTTGCATTGGTTGGATTAAAGTAGCAGTAAAAAGTAAAATTCCCCATGATTTTACTCTTCTTGATTTGCTACTTGGGTAAGAAACAGCATGAAAGAAAGTCAGCTGAGGAGGATCAGATCATCATGTTACTAACTCAGGTAGTTTTGCATGCTAGTGGTTGGAAATATCCCACTATACAGACTGAACAAGTTGAAGTAAGGGTACAAAAGGATTTGAAAGTATTACCAGGAGCTGGAAAATAAGAAATTGAGTCTAACTTTTTTTTCCCCAGTACAATTTTTTCTGTTGTCAACTACTGAGCAGTTTGTATATATCAAAAGAAGCCATCACGACAGGCAAGAGGTCTGGAAGTCCCTGTGCCCATTAACAAGCCCATAATAGATAAATCTGGATATGCCCATTCCTCTTCTCCTGTGAGACCACTGCAAGGCAATTTGGCAGAGAAAACCTAAGTGAACAACTGTAGTGTCAGATGCAGAGCCCCAGATAAAGTACTGATCCATGAGAGCAAGTTCAAGTCAGGGTAAGCCATCCTGAGCTATCTGACTCTGAACTTACCCAAGAGCAGCCTGGGAGCATCATGGTGAGCCTAGAACTCCTCACACTTTGAACAGAAGTCTCTTCTGTAGCCATGTCAGTCATTCCTGGACTTCCCAGAGCAAGTTGACTCCCGGCATTCTCCAAGGAGGTAAAAAGAAAAAAAAAATTAAACTTGCATCTTTATCATATCAGACTTCCCCAGGGCTCTCCCAGAGACCAAACTTGGAGACTGTACAACAGCGCTGCTTCAAGCATGACCCCTGGCATAGCCAGAGGCCGTCTGTCAGATCTCCAGAAACACAAGGCCACTTAAAACAGATTCAGATGGACGCTGGCAGACAGACTGTCAGCATCAGGGTGCCGGGAGGCTGCAAGGCAGCCCTGCACATGGGAGGAGGCTGGGCATGGAAGATGCAAGCCTACAGCATTTCTTGCTTCTTCCTATAATCATTGTACCCATACATTGCCGGTGTGTGTTGTCAGAATCACATGTGCTTGCAGAAGCATTAGCAATAATGAACACCTTCAGTATCAGCAATCCAAAGATGGTTATGAGGAAAAGGGAAGGGTCTGTCACCAGCCTTGTCATCTTTCTGCTGAGCTCTACCTTCATTTCCAGGAACAGCACAGGTTGTAACTACAGTCCACTAGTAGGAGTTACTATACACTAACACATCATAACAGAAACCAAGCCCTTCTGAGCAGAGCACTGGTTTATTTTCTTCTGTGATAAAACAGATTTTGTGTAGACTACATTCTAAAACTAATTTCTCAGCTATTTATTGTCAGACTGTCTTTTCAGAGCCTTGGAAATCTTCTGCAATGAACAGCAGGCAAAACCAAAGCGCATAAGTTTTTATTTGCCTTACAGAAATTCCATTTGTGTTAGAGACCAAAGCAGGGGGGATTGGTTTTGGGAGGTGCTTTATGTCTGCAACTGAGATGCATGGGGCAGGGAAGAACCGGCTTTGTAGTAAGTGCTTATGTCCAGTGGCAAGCTGCTTCATCAGTGGGAATCTACATTGCACTTGAGGTAATTCTCTGCTACAAGGAATGGTATCAAAAAGGAAGAAGGCTCTAGGCGCTTGCTATGCCCCTTCTGCCAAAGTACACTCAGCTTCTTCCTGATGCTGCTCTAGTTTATCATTTAGGAATATTTGTACAGGTCTCACTAAATGTGCATTTACATGGCTTGGATTTATTTCACTCTTAGCTGATACATTCAGAAATTAGTCTACCAGTCATAAGAGAACCACGTCACCCCTAACCATAGATGTTATCAGCTAAGCATGTGATAAATGAAAAATTTCCTTAACATAGTTCTTTCAGTAGCAGACAATGTTCAAGATTGAAAAAAAGCACAAGAACAATCACCCCAGATCTGACTGCATTGCTGGATAGAAATGTGCAGGGCAACACTTTGTCTACATAAGGAAAGCTATAAATCAGTTTCACATCCTGTAGCTCAAGATTTACTCCCCGAGTCCTCGTTCTCCACATAGCTGTCTCAGCACTGACACAGACTGAAGGACATGGGGAATTTCAACACTGAATCTCCTCTGCCTTCTCTCAGAGAGGTCAACAGCACATGAAATAGTGTGGTGACAGCATGACACATGGCAGTGCCGACATGACACAAAGGAGATTTTGCATCTGTTTCCACCGGAACAAACACCAAATACCTTTAAAATGCCCATCACCCCATCTTAGCTGTCCAATACTCACTGATGAACAGGATTGCATAGCAATAATAAAAATGTATTTGCCAGATGAGGCCCAGGGATAGTAAAATATTTCAACAAGGCAACACATTTAAATTGTCCTTTCTGAATTGCAAAACATAATTCAGAGTTTGTTATGATGCCTCTAGTTCCCAAGCCCAGGAAAGGCCCCTGTGTTACCAAAGTTATCTCACATGATACTTTTCCCCAAGTATCATTGAATCTTTAGTTAAGTGTTCTTACAAGTTTTTATTGACTACAGTAGACAACTTCACCTTTCTGACAACTGTTTTCACCAGAACAGGAAAAGGCTCCAAGCGGCCAATTTAGTGCAAATCCTGCTCCAAGAGTGCAATTTAGTGGTTCCCTTTACATATCAAAAGAAAAAAATGTCATCACTGATTATTCTAAGTTCACTAGCTGAATTATTATAAATGTCTTTACTAGATTAGGTGTTAAAATCTAATCTAAAGATGTCTACATCAAAATTAGGTTTTGCTTGAGCAGTAAAACACATATCCAGATCTAAGGACGTTAAGTGAAGGAAAATCTATTTTTTTTCCTCTGGGCATTTTCGTTCCAATGGCTAATTGCTCTTAAAAGTAAATATAAAAATTCATAATTAGCTTTCTTGATTACTCAGAATAATTCTATCCTTATGCTGTTAATTTTTCATATTGCTGTTAATAAACAATAGATGGGGGCTGGGAAGGTGAAGCAATCTATGTTTTCTGCAAGAGAAGAGAGATGAAAGTGATACAGCCACAGGAAAACACAGATCCATCACCAAATGGCCAAATTTTCACAATGCGAAAACCTAGAGAGCTCCACTGAGCTCACTCGCTGTACCAATTAAGTCTAATTGATAACAGAATTTTTAATGCTTAAATCTTTCAATGTTGACTTATATAGTTTTTGAAATTATGTATCAACAGACAAAATATCTGAGCAGAGTCTAAAGAAAGGCTTGCAGCTATTCCATCAATAGTTTTGTAGCTTGCAGAGAGATTGTCCCAAGAGTCACTAACATGCACTCCAGTTCAAAGTTTTACATTTAGACTGGGGAAGGACTCTTGTTCTAATATACAGAATATGGATACATATTCTGTACATATTCTGTATCTACAAGATACATTCATAGCCATAATTCAAGTCAGTATAGAGAGCTCCGAAAACACATATTAAATCTTGAGAGATGTGACTTCACAAGTTTGAACAGTAATTCGCTCTCTCCAACTCTCCTATATAATTAAGCCACAAGCCACTGTAGAACCTGAAGGCTGTAGAGCAGTTCAAAACATTTACCTCCCTAGAGCAAGAAGCTGGTGGAGGAGTGGGGAAGGGATCAGCAGCTCTGGCACTTACTCGAATGAAGGTATCTGCATTAATAAATGGTTAGATATTTTCCAGCTTAAGCAGTCTTTCACAGGCCAGTGATAGGAAAAAAAAAATCATGGTTTATTTCACAGATTTCTATCTGCATGTGTATTTACCATCAGAGGCATGTTTTAGTATGTGTTTGCTAGAACACAGACAAAGGCATCATACCTTAAAAATGGGCATAGTATTTTAGCAGGAGCATCAGCAGTAGATGCAAAGCTATCTATTGTTCCTGATGTGGTCTGCCTTTTCAAAGTGACAAGAAAAGGACATATTCACTTTTGGCATCTCAGAGTGACATGACTTAGCAAAAGAGTTAAGGTGCTTCTGTACCAACTGACAGATGAGTTCAGGTTTAAATACAGGTTAGTAAAAGCTGTGACTTTCTAGCACTTTATTTCCTTTGGCTACAGAAAATAACATATTCTCTCATATTAGTGTGAACAGATTGTTATCGCAGGCAGATGTTTGATACTCGATTTTATGAATTGTTCATCACCTGAAACAAGGAGTTTGATTTTTAGAACCAGCATCTTCAAAATGCCCAGCCATTTGGTAGGAAAAATCTTGCACTTGCTGCTTAGCTTCTACTTAAACTCCATCCCAGCCTCCAGAAGGGCAACTTTGCAGCAGCAGCGCCTCCCCAGTTTACGTTTCCTGTGTTCTCTGAGGGGGCTGAGGGGCAAGTTTGGTGACATCAGTAACCCCTTGGATTCCTGTGGCAGGCCCTCAATTTTCAGAAGCGCAGAAGTAATCACTCTCTGACAACAACGCTCAAGATATATTGGTTTATTTTTTTGTTTCTGACTGTGGATCCACAGACTTCAAATCAAGACAATAAAACAACTGGTCTTTTTTTTAACCCTATCTTTTCTTTCCAATGAAGTTGTCATTTTATCAAAGTCACCTTAAAACAATGGGACCAAATAATTTTATCAACATGTAGATATTTAATTATGTCAATCATCAATCTGTTAGGCTGAAGAAACACCCCTGTGGTAAGTAGACTGTAGCACAAGTACAAGTGAGTGACATGATATACAGTATGTTGCCAAGAACTTATAGAAAGTAGTATTTTCTCAAGGAGCTCAGAAGCTAAAATTGAAATCATTAGAGGAAAAAAGAGATTCCAGCTTGCTTGCCTGCCTAATAGGGTCTAGTGCAACCCTGCATTTGGGCAACAACAAGGGGGCTGCTCCAAAACAGTAATTCTGAGATGTCCTTGTCAGAATATGGGAAAACATGCACTGTGACGCTTTATTTGCTGACTTGTTGGACCTCACATATCCTTGGAAAGAAAAGAAAAAGGTTGCACCTTCCTGTAAACAATAACAAAGGAGCTGTTTTCATATGTTCTGTATGTTCTCTTTTTGCCTTGGCAGTAAGTTTGTTTGATATTTCACAATATCTCTGCAGAAATAATCTTGGAAGAGAGCCACAACTTCCTAAAAAGGTGTAGTAGATACTAGTGACCCCTTCATTACTAGAAAAGGAATCTGCTAAATAAGAATTTCCATCACTATTGCACAATACACATATCTCAGTAGAAAATACCCCTTTTGACCCTAGATGTAATAGATATATATTTCATTCACTTAATTAATAGGAATATGAAGTTTCGTTACCCAAAACAACCTATATGCAAAACAAATTTTAATAGGTGGTAGCATTGCACATCCAAAATAAAGAACAGTAAGGAGAAAGTTTTATTATAGAGAGTTAGCAAGCATCCTCTTGTTGTCAGTTTTCCACAAAAGTGTGTTCAGAAAGCAGTGCACATCCTTCATCTTAGACTTCATCACCCACTGCATACACTCTGGGGAAGGAGGACAAACCAAGCACAGAAGGGGAAAGAAATCCATCAAAACACTGAATGATGAGAGCTCTTCTGCAGGAAGGAGTCACGAGTTAGAAAAGGAGACCCTGGGGCGAAGACCCTTGCTTGAATATTGTGTATTTTGATGCATACAAATAACTGCCAAAATCTCTATGTGTATACGTTCTATGTAGCAAGCATATTTTGCATAGGTATACAAACAAATCAAACAGTAGCCATCTTTACATTCCTTTGCATTAAAGGGAACGAGAACAGTTAAATCCCTATGATCCAAAATACGTTAATTCCCAACTTTGAGAATTTTGCCTTGTGAACATTTCTTTGATCAACAAGTGCCTTGAGTAAGGTGGCTGCATAGACACAATGCGCTTCTTCTTCTAGATCCAGCCTTTCAAATCTACTGTATCTACATTAATGGTATTACCTTCACAGGAAAGGCTTCTAATTGCTTCTGCAGAGAAAGGAGCTTAGACATCTCTTAATGCACAGCTGTTCTCTAAGCTGACTTTCAAAAACCTAGATTTACCTCTTGTATTTCGAAAGCAGTTTATAGAGATAGGATGTTAAGGGGTAACATTTTTCACTGTATCTTTTTTTCTAGTTTGCTTCTCTATTCTTGTTTTGGTCTTCCTAGATAAGAATGCATTTTAATTCCACACATTTTCTTAATTAGTTATTATCATAATTGGAACATTATGGATCAAGTTGAGAATACAGTGTGAAATTTCACATCTCCCCAGCATACCAATTTAACAATTAGCCAGAATACAAGCACAAACCTGTATGGCAACTGTGCAAACACTCCAAATGGAAAAGAGTTTTATACAGATAAACAAATGAATGTAAAAAGTGTCTTTAAGAAAGAGTGCCTATTTGCTGTAGTCATTTTGCTGCAGTTACAATCCAGTCCAGGCAGACAGACTCACCACCTCTTCCTTGCTCCCTTTCTGCTCCACTAAAGAAGCCATTTTCTGTTCATCACTTTTTAGACTTACCTCTGCACTGCTGCTTTAGCCTTTGAAAGAGCATCAGAAACATTATGAGAGCAATGAGGCAAAGCACTTGACTACTTGCAGTTGACTTTGTGGATGCTGACAGCAGTCATAGGAAGCCTCTTCCCAACTCTGTCCCACCTCCTCCTTGGCTCTCACCTGCAGAGAGCACAGTCTGCTCTGACTACCCATTACATGGAAGGCACCTCTCCTATACAGGGGTTAAGAAGCAATGAAGAAAAGGAAGATTTCTTTCAGCTGGCATACACTGTTAATTAAAAACTCATGATATAGCCATTGTTACTGGTAAACACAGCAATCAAAACTTTAGAGCCCCTTGAGAAACAATACTAAAACTCAATTTCCATTAAAAACAATACAAAACAAAGAAAAAATCTATTTATAAGTTGGAATTAAACTGATCTCCTAACTTTTTCCAGCCATCACAAGTTGAGAAAAGGTGACATATTTCTTCCCAAACTGATAATTTTGTTTCATTTCACCTGAGATTTGTTACAGCACTTAATGAACACAGGACAATAAATGCCAGGGCCAGTCCATTTAGCCAGACCTTTTCTCCACAGAATAAATGGAAAAAAGTAGTACAGCTACAGCTGCAGAGAAAGAGAGAAGGGGGAAGAAGAAAATAACAAGCCTTTTCTTCTCTTCCTTTGGTCAGGCCACAGCAGCCCTCAAGTGATAAAATAGAAACTCCTGTGAGTTAACCCAAAAGCAAACCCCAAAAGCTTCTTCTCACCTAAAGCAGGATCCTGTTTAAATATCTCAGCTGAACTGATTCACAGGGGCTTTTTTTATTACCAAGCAGGGGTAGCTACTCAGCTGGGGCCATTTTTAGTATATTTTGGGGGGGGGGCAGAAGTTGCCATCAAGTTGGATTTAACAATTACATTTGCTGTACAGTAGAAGAGGAGAACAAGGTTTTTTAGAAAAGATGGAAGCTCTCAGACCACTTAAAATGGATATAACCTGTTCATTTCATTTACAAAAAATGGTTAAATAAGCTGAAAGTGGAAGACTTTATTCTACATAAAAGAATTGTTTGGTATTGGGCAACACTTTTATTCTTAATTTTTGTAAAGACTTTTGAACAAGGGCCTTTTTTTAAAGGGGTGAATTTTAAAATCAAAATCAGAATAGGTAAGAGGGAAAGGAAGCAGATATTACAGCAAGTTGGGGGAGTGAGGACTAGAATCTCATTACGCTAATACCTGGGTGTATTGCAAAAATTAATTAATTTTCATTGCACTCTTTGTGAGTTGAGGGGATGATAGTATCTCTCTTATACAGAAAGGAAGTGATACACAAACACCTTCATCGTGGGGATCTCAGTTGGTCAACGTAGTACATGATGTTTCAGAGCACACAGTATTATATAGCACTTAGTATGGTTAAAGCCCAACCTTTACACACCAGTTTCTCTGAAAAAAAAAAAAAGTACAACATGATCAATGAGCTCTTAGTAGCAATTTGTTCTTCGCATTCTCATTCTGGACTATTTCAGTTAATCAGAATTATCAGTTAATAGCAGAGGGTTTGCCTCATTCTTTAAAATATATAAAAATAAATTTTAAGAATGCCCTCATAGTTTCTATAACATCTGAGATTATCAGCACTTTATAAGACAAATCATTGTAAGAACAGATAGAAACTTTTTGCAGAAAGCATAGTCTGTATGTGAATTGATGCTGAGTGGTCTGTTTTTGGTGTTGGCTAGCCTTCATTTCCTGAGACCCTTATCTCATGTTAATGATACAACAGGAGCTAATTAGTGAACAGTCAATTCTAGAGAAATATATATAGAGAAATCCTACCTTGTTTCCCTACTTCTCATCTTAAAACTCAGGGCCATTCCTGCTAATTGCATTGTATGTATCACTTAAGTGCCAACATAAACTGCAAGAAAAAGATAACACTAAACTGCCAGATGAGTGGAAAGGGTCTGACCTTCTTAGTCAAGGTCATTGATAGTGTAATTATTCTGATAAACTAGGCATAATAATCTCATGTACTATCAAGACACCCAGGCTATTCAATTCGGTAAAAACACATTGCATTTTCCATTATACAGTCCATGCTTATGCTTTTTAAACATGTATCATAGGTTAAAGCTACCCATGCTAAACTGCCTGACCACAGGGCTGTGTGTCAGGACAATACTGGCAATGGAAAAAAGAAAGGTGTTGGAAAGGGTTGTTGCATGCAAGGCTGCCCTACATAAACCTCCCACCAGACAGGCAAAAGCAGGAGGATCCAGGTTTCACTTTTCTGCTCTCTCCCTCTCATGGAGCTCTGGGTGGTGGAGGTTGTGAGCAGTACGGCAGAGCAGCCTAAATGCCTGGTGCAAAAGAGCCCAGTTTTAGTGTATAAGGTGTGGGAAGCTCCATCAAACTCCCTAGAGTTTGGTGCATCCCAGAGAATGCACCAGCAGAAGGACCAAGCTTCAGCTGCTGTGCTATTTCTTGGAAGGGGTCTGACGCTGAGGGAGAGACATCTCACAGCCCCCACCAGAAATCCTGGCTAAATCAATTCCTTTGCCTTTCATGGATTTTGACTTTACAGTCCCACCAGCTCTAGTGCAACCTTGCTGTGCTATTTCTTGGAAGGGGTCTGACGCTGAGGGAGAGACATCTCACAGCCCCCACCAGAAATCCTGGCTAAATCAATTCCTTTGCCTTTCATGGATTTTGACTTTACAGTCCCACCAGCTCTAGTGCAACCTTTTGAAGAAAAGAGTAATCGTCTACTCTCTGCAACGGGCCTGTGTTTGCAGATTCGGATGAAATGAGCCCGTGTGGATTTACTGTGGGGTGCAAAGTTCAGAGGGAATTGCTCTCACTTTCTCAACAAACAGCTCAGCCCTCATAATAATCCCTGAATTTAAAAAAGCCTTAATCTTTATTCACAAGGAAATCACTTATGCATGCACAGTCGACAGGACAAAATGCAAAGTTTCGTTGAACTTCAGGCTGGCTGCACTTATTTCTTTTGCATTCCTTAGGCTCTACAAATAAACTTCAACGTATCTGGGAAACAGTGTTGTATCATTCAGATTCCTATAAAGTCAAGACAAGGATTTTCACCATGTAGAAAACATACCTAGCCTGTGACTGAGACATTTGAGCAAGTAGCACAAAATACTGCAGTGCTTGCTTGTATTTAACACATGACCAACCACTGTGGACTCTTCTGTGACTGACAAGAAATTCTGTAGCCACTGTACTGGGATGGCTGTCCCCACAGCTGGGGACAGGGCTGGGCAGCTTGTGGGAAGGCAGCCAGGCAGCACGTGAAAGGCTTTGGAGAGAATCAGCCCTCCAAGGGTGTGTAGAGCCTCCTTCAGAGCTGGAAGCAAACCTGTGCCTGGGTGAAGAAACAAAGCTGCAAAGAAATAATCCTTTAGTAATGTGACTAAACAAAAAGAAGTTGATTCTAGTGAACTACATCAGTGATTCACGTTCTTGAAGTTCTGCCACAGCTCAATTGTCTTTTGGGCTCTTTTTTATACTGCAGGAGGGGCAGAATATGTATTTATTTGATAGAAAAAACATCTTTCTACCCTCAGGGGGAAATATAATGTTCCCCATTGCAGATATCAAAATTTTATGCTGGTCTGTGTCTTGTTCTGTGTACTTGCTGCTCAGTAGCTTTTGGTCTGGGGTAAATGTTTGTACTGCCACATTTAATCTTCTGATCAGCACATCTTCTCTCCTTTTTTTTGTTTGTTCACAGCTCTAGCATATCTCTAAGTAAAGCAACAGAGATTTAAATAATTACTCATTAAAATATGCAAATTGATGGACAGATATAAATTGGAGGATAACAGAGAACATACCTCCCTATTCCAGCATAGCTCCAAAACACTATTTTTCTTCTGTTACAAATGTTTACACAGAATCACACAGTATGGTTTCGTTCTTTGTGTATCCACCTGAGGCTGGTTTAAGAGTTGAGATCGACCAGCTCACAGATAACACTGCAGTGACATTTCTATCTTTTTCTCAAATCTAGTTTATCATGAGTCCAAGGCACACAAACTCCAACAAACACTGCAAAACAATGAGATTTGGGAAAATAATTTCATTGACCATTTAATTGTCACTTAAGTACAGTCCCAAAAGACAAGATGGAACATATGTTTTTTCCTCGGTGACCTAACCACTTTAATCCTTGGCTACAATCTATCATCTTTTCTTTTCAAGCCTAGGATATTTGTTATTTGGCTCTAAAATAACATATTCTCTAATGTGATTCCAAACAGGTACACCCTTTCTTCTTGATTTCAGGTCAAGGAAGGTGCTAACTACACTCTACACAATAGAAGTCACTGAATTGCTATGTAAGCTGTTAGGAAAATTAATGTGTTCAAGTCTCTGCAAACCTCTTTCTTCCTTAATCCTCATTTCAGGGTTGGCAAATCTTCTTTTCCTTGGTGATTCTACCTCTCCCATGCAATACGTATCTTTAATTACATTTTGCTATACATAATCCAGGCCATCCAGTGTCATATATGTGACAACACAGAAAATGGCTTTGAAGCTAGGATGGCAGTGGGGCTGAAGGAAGCCTGTCAGGAGTACAAAGAAATACTGTGTGTTGTTTCCTGCATTTTGAAGGATTCAAGGGTCATAGGTAAAAAGAAAATAAAAAAATCTGAAATGTTTCAGGTTTCACTAGTTTTGCATCATTGCATTAATTTGATAATGAAAAAAAGCAAAAAGCTTTCAAATTTACTGTGAAACCCTCCTGAAAATTATATTAACTTTCTCTCTAGATTTATACAAAACACTTTTCTCCTGCTTTGATTCTCTGACAGAAAGCTTTCCCTGAAAAAGAAATGCCTTTTGCTGTGTGTTTGTACAGCATACTTCACAAGATTCACAACAGCTGTGGAAAAAGAATCAGTTAAAAACTATTGCTTTAACAGGAAAAACACACTCCATAGGCTTTCATGCAGCAGTCATCCACCAGGACTAATCTGAATATATGAGAAAACAAAAGCCTTCTGAGGGCTGCATTAGTAATCAAAGGAATTGCCTTGACTGGATAGGGAATCAAAAGCAAGAAGCTACACTACGATATCCACAATGATGGACCACTGCCTACACAGGCCAAAGATGATACTTGAAAGTTGTTTTCACAGCTGCTAAGATGATGAAGGACTGCTGCCCCAGGTGAGATAATGTTTCTGGAGTATCACTAGGGTACAAGCAGCAACTCATTTTGTGTTGTCCTTTGACTCATGCTGTATCCTCCTCCAAACAAGTCCAGGGTACCTTGATTTTTGAGAGCATACCCTGCTCCGCCTTGCCATAATTACGTAATTACTGTACAGAGTCATCTAAACATCACCGCCTTTGTAGGTATTGCAAGTTGGATAGATAGAAAAATCAAGATATTCCTAATAACTAATAATTTTCAAAACTGTTAACCAAAATGCTTTTAAAAGCAAAACCATGTTGCAAGTACATTAGCAGTGCCAGGCATTTTCAGAGCTGTCTTGGGCCCTATATGCCATTAAAACATTTAATGAGTGGTGCCTTAAATATGGTCCTCCTGTTATACTGTCTGTTGCTGTATTTCTGTCCTTGTTAATTAAGCAAGAAATTTCTTTTTTTTCCCTTGTCTTTACTAAATTAGACTGTGCTTGCATTAGTCTTCTCCATATGGTCATTAGTTGAGTTATATTTCATATGCAGAATAATAAGATGAGATTTATTGTAGACATCCTACAATTCCAGATGTGGTTGCATGGTCAGGGGTTGAAAAAGTCAATTCCCCATTCTGCCCCCACTTCATCTCTCTGTCAGATGTTGCTTCTAACTAGCCAAGTAAAATGCCAATGCCACCTGGGAGGGGGCACAGAAGAATACACACCATAAATGCAAAATTAATAAAGCTGCTAGTTTTCTCTGATAAAAAAAACCTGTAAGCTCATTCTCAGCTACAGGGAAGCAAATACAGTGCAAGTAAACAATAGGCATGGATGGAAGGATTACAAATATCTCAGTTCCAAACAAATTATCTTAATTCGACAAGTCTTTTTTCTCTTTTCATCTCGCCTTTTTTTTCCTGCAAGTATTTTACTCAACAATGAATACAGTGCTCAGTCTGCTACACAATAATGAAAAAGAACAGCTGCGTGTTTCTGTTTCCACAGCAGTCAAAGAAAAAGGCAAATAGTCTTTTTTTTTCTTTTTCTTTTGCAATCATGCACTTCTAATACAAGTGGTGGGTTTTAGGCATTTAGCCCAGTGGATGTCAAGAGTGCTACAGCGATTACATATTATCTTGTCACATCTGTTTAGAAGCAATACATAACGCTTAAAATATCTAGATCATGATAGCTTATTAGCTACCTATCAACACTGTCAAGATATGTAATCTTAGGTAAGATTAAGATCCATTCTGGAAATAAAAAGTCAAGGAAAGATCTGGGAGTTGTTAATGATAGGTCTGAGAGGTAACCTTGTATTTGCAAATAGACCCCCCTTTAAAAAAAAGGGGAATGAAACAGGAAAAATTCACAGTGAGAGGATTAAACAAACAATGAACCTGTTATAAGCAACAAGCAGCCTTGTCATAGTTTATGGTACTCTACAAAAAAATTACAAGAGTGAGACATATTTCTTAGAGACAACCGAGTGTGGGAGGTATGGGTTGAAGTATTTCATATGGGCAGTTTCTCCAAAACTGTTGGGTTTTCTACAGAGTAGATTTTCTCTATTTTTTTTTCTATATAGATTTTCTCTAAGCAGTTGAGGTTTATTGACAAGACTATACAAAACAAGATCATTATCTGACTCTAATGGATATAATGTGTTGAATAACATACTTCATTATAAAATTTAATTTGCTAGGAATGGGAGTCGGAAGTATATTCCCCATGCCAACTAATGTCCATGTGTTAACAAGCTGTCTGCATATTCTAGGTTACCCTGATGTTCATAGTCCTCTGCAAACAATGAATACGAATATTATAGAAATATCAGCTGCACAGTGTTTTCAAGTTTTGGGATAGGGCTATTAATTTGGTGAATGTTTTCTCTACAGCATCCTTGCATTGGTGGAGGGGAATGGGCAGTCGTTACGGTGAAGAGCACTCCAGGGGTGTTTCAGTATCCTCAGTCTATATTTCCAGCCATCAGCATGGAAACACTTAGAAGAAACAAAGTATGGTAGGGAGACGGTTATGTCTTTTGCCAGGTGTACAGATTTACAAAGAAAACAGCAGGTGAATCCTTCTTCTTTGCAATTCGTATATCCACAATTTAGGTAAATCTGTGCTTGCCAATGTTTTTCTCAGAACAGGCTTCTGGAATGAGATGCCAGCTAGAAATCTATGTAGCATCCTTACTTAAGTATAGGCATCCAATCTTTGTATATTTATCACTAATCCCGACCTCCAAGTTACATTTTTGTCTCATATTTGTCAAAGCCTCTTGCAGTCTTCCTCACCTTAAGTTACAATCCAACACATGTGGGAAGGGACAGGACACCTGTGCCTGTATTGGTCTGTATGGAGGAATGGCATGGGCTGGAGCAAAGGACTGCAAGCTGTGGCTTCTCACTTAGTTGTATAGCTCATGGTTTTGATTCTTAGGGTCTTGGCATAGAAAAGTAATAATGAACAGAGGAAATAACAGCAGAAAGTAGAGTAAATGCTTTGGAATGGGTAAATTCATTGGTTTTTTTCCAAGCATTAAAGGAACCAGAATTTACCTACTTGGATTTTAGCCAGTAATTTGACTGAGGGTAACTCTCCTGATAAACACAACACTCACAAGTCTTTGCCAGTAATACATATTTTAGTAGCAGAGGCTGACACAGATCCAGCTGATACAGCTGTATACTTGTAGCTTTTTCTTTCATTTCAGTTGCGTTTTTTTTTAACTTTGCTCTTTTGTGATTCATTCTTCCCCAGCTACTAATTTTAGAGATTGGGAGGTTTTAACATGATGAGAACTCCTGGGAAATAAGCAACAGAATTGCTTATGCCATTTCTTTTGGGAATAGTTCTGTGTTTTTCTTCTAATCCTGGTGTTTTGGTCACGTAAATAGAGATTACATGAAAGAACACAGAAGATGTTAAGCTAGAGAATCTCCTCCCTCTTGTGAGCACAGATGCAGCACCTTGGCTGGAAATCTTTCAGATGCAGGATATCAGGGGAGGGTGAAGGAGATTTCTTTTGAGCAATGTAGGCTGGGCTCCTTTTTCAGATTTCAGTCTAATCACTCAGGTTAACAGCAAAGAATTATCAGCAGTGAAGGGACCAATCTGCCAGGAGGCTTTAGCAGCTGCAGTTCTGTATCGTGTATGTTATGCAGCACCTGTCACTGGTATTCAGTTAAAACATATTGGAAGACAAAAATTCAACTATGCACTTATGAGAACGGGTGTGTGAAATAACAGGGTACAGGAAGACAGAACCTTTTACCTGTTTGTCGGGGTGGTGGCAGAGATTCAGGAAGAGCACAAGCTTTTCAGTGGTGATGCCATCAATAGCAAAACTCACAAGACCTTCCTGTCACATTGAAACTAAAGGTAATTTTGCAGTTTAGCTTCAATGAGAAGCAGGCTTTTTGTAGAAGAAATTTGTGCAACAACGTGTAACATGCCACCAAACATGGCATGCCAAAAATAGAGACAGGGTACTGAAGTACTTGGGAATTTCTTCTTTCCTCCTTTCAGCATAAATGCACCTCTTCTGAAATCTTGTCTTTGCAGTGCTTTGCAGAGATTGAACTCATTTTCAGCAGAAATAAAGAATTGAGTTCACATTTTGTTGATAACAGAAACAACTTACTCCTGAGGCTAAAGTACTCTGGACCTCTCTAAAGGAAGACCAGATGAAGAGTGAGGGAGGTCTGCAGAGAAATGTGTCCAAGGTGCACTTCATCTCTTCTCCATACTTTCAGAGCCACCCAAAGAAAGGGAAAAACCCACCTCACCATATGTAGCTGGCTAAAAACGTGCATGTGCCGTTGTTTCCCAGAGAGCTGCAAGGAAGAGACAGACCTGAAATGGGAAGGGAAAAAAATAACAGAACAGAAAAGAGCCAGCAGCGAACAGGACAAGGTGGAGAAAGGCAATGAGCTATTGCTAGCCAACAAAGATAAGGATGATAATAAAAGCCTGTTTAATGGAACAGGCATAAAAGAAGAACCAGGGAAAAGCAGGTCCACTGAAAAATAAGGGGGATAATCAAATTAACAAGAATTTTATAATGGCAGGGTTAATGAACTGCTATCCTATGTTAGTTACCCAAAGGAGGAAAAGGGTGAAGAAATATGACAGATTTATGCATTAATGAGGACCTAGATAATGGGGAAGTAACAGTTGACAAGTAATGGAATAATATAGTTGAATTTTTAAGAGGACATTTTAGTTAAGTGATGGGAATAATAAAAGTGTGTTGAAATCTCCATCATTGTTCAAATTTGAGCCACTAATTTTTCAGTAAAGCTAAAATATTTGCTACCATGACAGTGCCCAATTCAAGAGCTGATGGAGATAGCAATGTCCATTAACACTCAGACACTCTGTCCTTGCCTTCAGTGGGCCTGGATTTAGACCTGAGCAGGTCATGTGGGGTACTCACTCCAGCAAGGTGGAGACATTTCTGGACTTTGCCCAAAAAAGCACAATGGGCAATAAAATTTTAAGTACAAAAGTTGCTCTCTTATTTGCCATGTGACTGTGAACTTGCTCGTAGTTAGGCTTGTGCCCAGCTCAGCCTGGAGCAGATCACTGCAGTTTTCAGGACTGACCCCATCTGAATTTGGTATTTCCGTCTTCTCAAGCTTTGTGGTTCGAACTTGGTGGCAGACGACACACGGGAACTGCCGCATTCTGCAATACACATTTCCCAAAAGGGAAAGGGTGAACTAGATCCATAAATTCATTGTTAAAAGAGAAGAATTAAAATGAGGGTTATTTGTTTTGCAGAGGATTTATCCTCCCTCACGTCCATAGCAGAAGCCATAGGCTTCTGATTAAGGTAAAACATAGTAAAAGAAGTAGTAAGTGACTGGTAATTGGTTCTTTTAATAATATTTTGCAAATCAGCTGCAGTTTTTGGCACACATTATACATGAACGCCAAAACTACAGTTTCTGTGAACATAAGTTTATACACGTGTAAAATAGAAAACATGTTGCTGCTGTTTTTAGTGATTTTGCCATGAAGGGATTTTTGCATTCAAAGTAGACATGCACAAACAAGAGTGGGAATGACAAGACTGCTTTCTAGCTTGATACTTATTTTATGTGTGGAATTGATAGACAGATTTGTGATTGTTAATTAGAAAGAGGACAGTTCCTTAGCTAGGAGGACATTTCTATTCAAATTCATGTATTTCCACATTAAAAGAGGATTATAAAATTATTAAGCTTTTTATGTTCTAGTTAGCAGTCATATTTCTTAGCATCCCAACATTTAAAAATAAAATATTTTATGCACTGCCTGGAAAATCATTTGTATAAATATTTTTCTTTCATAAATTGTATTACAAATAAGGCAGCCAGATATTCTGCTGTTGGCAAGAGGCAATTCAAGTCATCACCCTCATCGTCCTTCTAATCCAGTTATATGTTTATGGAGAAGAAAGTGTGTGTAGGCAACATGTGTCCCCAGAAGGGTAAGGCTGCTAGAACTGGATGGTGTTTTGTCTATGGTTTTTTGGCTTTTTGTAAAATGTGGATTTTCCTGTAGTGCGTTACAACTGTTCTCAGTGGGAAAACAGGAGGAATTCCCCATGGAAGCAGAGCTGCAGAAAGGTGTGAACTTTCCAAGGGGTCCTCTGTGGCTGCTGGCACTGCTGGCTGGCAGTGAGCAGGTCCCTTCTCTCTACCTATCACCGGACTCTTGGTCAGGAGTCAAGCTGGAGACAAATTCCCTTTCCTCCAGTAGATCAGCTTTGCTGGTTGTACTACATGATTTCCCTTTGTTCCACAATATTATCTAGAAGGCCTTGGATTCATACCTAGAGATCTCTGGCTCTGCCACTACACTGTAGAGTTGCTCTGTTACCAAATGCCTGACATGTCTTCAGCGATGAGGGACTACGTGTGTAACACAGTAAAATAATGCCTCAGTCCTGCAAGCCTGATATCATCCTTTCCCCCTCTTCTTTCACTTCAGGTAACTCATCACTGAGATATAATAACCTTTCTTGCTTCCTGTTTTCAAGTGCTGCAAAGGAACTTTAAACAGTAATTATATCCACTAAGGACGTTTACTAAGCTTTCTACTAGTCATGAAGGAATATTTTAATTTGTGCTTGCTGGACTCAGAAACAAACCCAGCCCAACAGCTCCATTGAAGAGGTAGTCATGCTGAAAAGCAGAAAAACTAAAGAAGATTTATCAAATGCCAGAGAGATTTGCAGATTTGCTGAGCAGTAGGATGCTTGTGGAAACAGATTTCATCCTCCCAGAAGTCTTAGGTTAGTTTAATCTTAGCTTCATATGAAGTATGAACTTTCTAGGGTTGGACAAGTGGATAAAAATTACAAAGTTATTTATTTGAGCTTTTTTTAAAAATCATCTAGTGATTTCTCTGTGTATCTGTTAAAAATGCCATAAAGCACAAACTCATTTCTTATCAAAGATTGTAGTATTTCAAATGAATCACTGCTCTTCAAAAATCTGATCATCTAAGGAGCTATTCCTTCCCGCCCAACATGCCTTTTATTTTTTCAAATATTCTCCTGATAAAATGATTGTATTGTTTCTCCGTTGAAATACTAACTCATTTCAACTGACCTGTCTTCTTTTTTCGTCAGAAGTGCTGTCAAACAGAATCTCAGAAATTACTTTTCTTACTAGAGGGGAAAAAAATAGCTTTCACTGACACATGCTACCTGATCTGAAAGCAAAGTGTCACTAGACATTTTTAAAATAACGTTCAAAGAGGATTTATGTATTAGTTTCATTTCAGCATTGTTGTGGTTTAACCCCAGTTGGCAACTGAGCACCACAGAGCAGCTTGCTTACTGCCCCACTGGTGGGATGGGGAAGAGAATCAGAAGAGTAAAAGTAAGAAAAATCATGGGTTGAGGTAAAGACAGTTTAATAGGTAAAGCAAAAACTACATGCACAAGCAAAGCAAAACAAGGCATTCAGTCACCACTTCCCACAGGCAGGCAGGTGTTCAGCCATCCCCTGGAAAGCAGGGCTCCATCACGCATGGCAATTTTTTTGGGAAGGCAGACACCATCAGTCCGAACGACCCCCCTTCCTCCTTCTTCCCCCAGCTTTATATACTGGAACTGTGCAATGTGGTATGGAATATTCCTTTGGCCAGTTGGGGCCAGCTGTCCCAGCTGTGTCTCCTCCCACCTTCTTGTGCAGCCCCAGCCTCCTCACTTGTGGGGTGGTACAAAGAACAGAAAAGGCCCTGATGCTGTGTAAGCGCTGCTCAGCAATATCTACAACATCTCATGTTGTGTTATCAACAGTGTTTCCAGCACAAAACAGCCTCATATTAGCTGCTATGAAGAAAATTAACTCTATCCCACCCAAAATCAGCACAAGTATAATTTATAATCCGCTCACAAAATTTCAAAATTACCCATATATATTTACGTATAGAAATTTTTATTGAAGTCCTATTTTTCTATTTCTCCTAAAGACACTTGTTATTTTTGTTGTAGGCCTTGTTTGATGGTACTGTGTTCTTAAACTTATCAGCACATTATTGGACTCCAGTCTAGTTGAGTGAGACATTCAGCTAACATGGCAATATGAGACAGACACGTTGCACACATTCATAAAAGCCACTCTTTAAAATTTTGGTGGTTTTCTACCCAACAGGACACAACTTGTTTCAACACAACATGAAGATTGAGTGTGGAAGTTTAAACATTGATAAAGTATGTTTCTAATGGTTAGTTTCAAGATAAAGGTTTTCAAAGGTACAATGAATCCTCTAGAACTCCCATCTGTGATTTTGAAAGTCCCTGCATCCAGGCATTGCTTGCTGTATAGATTTTAAAATATTGGAGATCTCCTTCTTTGTAACACATTCAGGACACACAAACATCAAAATTTCATTAAAGAAACAAAAGTTCTAAGCAATATTCCTAATAGAGAAAAAGGTAGTATGTGCTATACCTCTAGTTTTCCATCCTGATTATGATAATTCTTATGCAGATAATTTTGGTAATCTTGGTTGGATATTATACAATTTCAGAATATTTTGAAGGAGCCCTAAATACAATGGAGCAGAGAATACAAAGGCAAGACCTCTGTGGAGAGACAGGGCTTGTAGAATGTTCACCTAGAGACTTTATTGATCATGAAAGATCATCTTAATCATAGATGAAAGAATGCCAATACTAGTTAAACACAAAGAATGATTGAGACTCTGTGCGCGTGCTTATATATATATCGCATAAATATATAAATTAAGAGGTCTGGAAATCTTGCATTAGTATGATAATAATTGCAGAGCAGTGCCACCAAGCATTTCCAAAAGTACCTACTATATGAACGACAGTATTGTGTTATTGCGCTGCTTCAGTGTGGGTTTTGTGCCTCTAGGTAAAGAGAAAAAGCCAAGCTGGGATAATAATGTAACAAAAATAAACCAAACCATCAGGGAAATGAAGATACAGGCCAAAATGAGGACACGCTCTTTTTTACAACTCTTGCATAAGAGTGGAAAGGATGAATGTACAATATCTGTTGTGCTGGTGTCATGCTACAAGTCTGTACTAGACCTGGCAAAAGGATGAAAATATTATTTGGCAAAGGCTTAAAATATTTTAAAATCTGGCTTGGCTTCAAGATGAGTTACAGTGAAACATGGTGATTCTGAAATCCCCGGGACAGAAATATTCTGGGAAGACAATTATTGTACTTGGAAGTCCTTCTTTTGAAAACCGAAAACATTTCATTCTGAAAATATTAGAAGATACAATAATAAAGAACTGAAAACTGAAAGAAGTCATTACAGCTATAAGAAATTCATTTCAAAACGTTAAAATGGCACCAAACTTTGATCTTTTTAGCATCAGTGTCAGAGAACAGGAGGGTTGTAGAGGTTTAGGAAAGGGAGAGAGAACCTCTGCTCTAGATGAGGAACATACCAAGAGGAATAAGAGGATTAGAGGGCTTCTGACCATGCCAGTTGAACTGGGTGCTGCTTGCTTGGAAGGGCAGGGTTGCAGTATCAGAAACAATAGCTTTTTTCATTCTTTCCTCACAGTGTCTCTCCCCACCCCCTCCCCCAGCTGCAGGTTTAGCGTGCGCGGTGGGCTGCTTTCCCTCACATGCCCTCATTAACCAGCTCTTCAGTTCGTGCTTCCATCTCTCACTTAGTGTAGTTGCTGTCACCAATAATATATTCCCTTTGATTCCCTTCCTCACTTTCTTCCCTCCATAGCCCTCCAGAAGACATCAGGAAATTTGCATTTCTATCTTAACAGTGCATGACTCAGGAACAGTGAAGATAACTCATGACACAAGCAACTGGGAATGGCATCACAGACAAGTGTTATTTGACATATATGCAGGCATGCCCTACATATCTCCTTTGGCAAAGCACTACTCCCCAGTCAGCCAGATTCCTCTTGTGATAATAGCCATTCAGTTTGGATTTTCAAAGCAATCTCTGCATATCTCTATTAAAACGGGAGAAATCAGTACTTCTCCAATTCACCCTTCTCCCATCTCCCAGGAGAGAGATTTACAAGAAAATAGATTTTTTTCAAAATAAGCATTGAAACAGACAAAAAGTGCTGAGAATTATATCTGCATCACACATGTTATTGTACAATTTATGTCAAAAGTGGTTTTAGGCACATCTCTATTATTCTACACGAGACGCTTGTTATGTGGAAAGCTGATCTTTGGCATCTTTTGTATCCCTTATTTTTTCAAGGGAAAACAGGTGGGTTTGTTTCAACATTTAGTTTTAAAATGCTGCATGAATGAGTGTTTTATCTTGATACATGATTTGCTTTGAAGATTTTCCAGGCTTCACGGGTTGCATCCAAAGGTCTCCTCAGTCTGCCAACACACAACTAAAGAAACCAAAGCATTTAGTCACTCCAGAAGAATTGCAAGTGTGCCTAAAATTAGGCTTGTGCTTCACATTTTTTGTGCCTAAGCTGGTGACAGGGCACAGAGCACCTCTAAAGATTAAAGCCTCAAATTCAGTGTTCAGTCTCTAACAGATGTTTGTTCTTAGATTGCTCAGTAAAATAACAGACTTAGCCACTCTGTTTCTGAGGTGTTCAATGATGAATTTTTAAAATAAATATTACTGGAGTGATTTTATTGCACTTCTCAAACTAACATTAATATAATGGATTTCTGGTTAACAGAAAGGAGTAGTGAGTCACAGCTAATGTGACAATGGGGAAAACACAGTAGCTCAATAATGAGGGGATTAAATCTGAGGTGTGACTGTCTTGACCATTCAGAAGGATTTTATAGTGGGTGCCACTCGGACTGAAAATACAACCTTATAAGAAGGCTAAACATGAAATGCAGTTAGTACAACCTGGAGTTACATGCAGCTATCCAGTGTAAAAATCTAGCTCAAACACTGGAGATAAATGCATTGGAGTTCAGTGCAAGTGTAAAATGTAATTATATCAACAAACATAGATCCCTAAAGGACTGCAAGATGAGAACTTCTTCCTGATCACAAACAATTAGCATCTGGCTGACATCCCACAGCAGGAAGACCGACATCCTTTTTTTACATTTCATTCTAATGAGTGCAACTGTGGAAATAGCATTATTATTTATGTAGGTCCCAATCCAAGACAGCACTTAATCTTATCAGCAGGAATTTTAACCCCAACATACGGCCGAGGCAAAGAGGTTAGTAAGATTAAAGAGTGATTAGTTGTTCACAGCCATGGCTCAAGAAAGTGTTTGTGTGTGCACAGACCACTTCACCATGCAAGTCCTGGAGATAACCAGCCTAAGCTTTGCAGTTGGCTTCTTCCTGGAAAGGGTGGAGGAGTAGGGACAGCACCTGATGAAGGGGGCAGCTTCCCTGGGACACTACAGGCTCTTGGGAGCATCTGGAGTAGACAAACGCTAAAATAGCACTGCCCAAAGCAGCAACACAGAGTAACTACTACAGCAATGGCATGATAACTGCTTTCTTTTCCTTTCCCTTTGCTTGCCCTGTAAGGTACATCTTGGTCATACTGACAACTATTTCAGTGCCTCAAAAAGTTGTAGTTCAGGCTACATAGACTTTATGTCTTTCTCTGACTCAGTGTTTGGAGGCTTCGCAGAAAATGCAAAGAAGTCACTAAGAAAATAAAATCAGGTGTTTACACTTCAGCTATGTATAGTATGTACTGATATAAAAAGGAAACCTGATGGGAAACAAATGAGAAATGCAAGTGAAGCCACCCACTGCATAAACTCTCAATTGATTTTGGGGTTTCTCCCCTTCCTTTTTTTTTTTGAAAATGCTTAGTTTTCCCTTCTGTGTGCCAGTACTGCCTGGAGCATAGCATCTTCTGTAGCTTCAGAAGTTATCTCTGCTTTAATAGCTGTGCCTTCCAAGCTGTACTACAGGTTTCTCCTTTTCTTCCTTGAAATCGTAATCCTTCGTATCCACTGTTTTTTTTAATTTGCTGCATGGTTACCTTTGCCTGACCATTGGGTCTAGCTGAAACAATACTAAAAAAGCTGTATTGTTAACTCCTTATGTTTTCTTTTTAAATTTTTATCCTTATATCCTCTGTTTCTATGTTTACTTTGTAACAGAAATATTATATTTTTGCAAGACTTTTAAAGTCCTTAATTTTGACCTTCTTAGCCTTTTATTTAAGGTTTTATTTCAAGATATTGTTTCATTTTTCATTCGAGAAAGAAAAAAATAATTTAAGTGGAGAGAAAGTCTTAAACAAATCATGTGTCTTGCTACTTTAGCCTTCTGACTTAGCTCTGCTGTGCCACTTGGAGTCTTTCATCTGCTTTATGAACATTCATGATTATTTTAGAACAGTACTTCATTGCAACATCCTAGCTAAGCAGCTTTTCTAGGATGTGTGAAGGCTTTGAGGCCACTTAGAAAAGTTAGCCAGGTTGTTCTGAAATGCCTTCAGTGGTGATTTGACTTAATCTGTCCCACTATCTTGAAAGTCTAAGTTCTCCATGACCATTGGGACTTGCTGCCTCTGGGAAGGCTGGTGGCACAGAGTGGTAGAATAAAGTTCAGTTTAGCTACACCATCACAGAAAGACAAGTTAAATTACCTCCATGAAACCATCAATATTCCCATTCGCTGATCCACCCTGAAATAGATTCTACTGCCATCTTTGTTCCTTTTGTCATCAGGGACTCTCTATTCTGTATGTTGTCAGATATACATTTGGCATACAGTATTTGAAACTTTTCACTGGGTTTTGTGTATCTCAAGCAGAAGAATAATAGTAAATAACCTGTACAGTTATGTCTGGGTCAAAACAATATCTCCTAATGTAATTACAAGCCCATAAAAGCCTGAGGCACACATGCAGGTCCATAATGCAACATCCATCACCACAATAACTAATTTAGAGCTTCCCATTGATGCCTTTTTTCCCCATTAAAATACATAAAAACATCTGTCTTTTTGTTTTCCCTATCAGAGACCTAAGAATTCCATAGGCCTGCTCTGGACTAGTGCCTTCCACATTACTGGGACACAAGCAGGTCATCATATTTGTGGGATCCTAAGTACTGTGTGTGCATTACTCATGGCTGATGTGACCTCTAGGCAAGCCAGATTTTGAAATACACATACTGAAATATTACTTCTTGCAAACCCAATATTACTTAGGCCTTAAAGAGATAGTATATCAGGTAGGTTAAATCTCCTCATGGATAAGAAAAATCAAATCAGCCAAGTTTGGTAGATGAAGTGTTGTGACACTTGCTCATCCTTCCCCCCACCCCCTGCCCAGCGATTCAATAATCCTCAACTCTAAAATACAACATGTTATCTTATCTTTTTGCCCAAGACTTGAATAGCATGTGCTGTTCTGTACTCTGCAAAGGCTAAATTGCCATTTTTGAGTCATCACCTCGAGAACAGCTGAAGGTGCACAGAAGCCTTGGCACACCTTCCCATATCCTTGCGGCATTTAACAACAAATGTTCTTGACATAGAAAGAGATGAAGTCACGTGCTGTAATTACTTAAAAGATATAACAGGGTGTGCTAGTGATTTGGCGTTTCTCAGAACAACCCAGACCAGTACAAAGGTATTACTGCTTTCACACCCTATAATTGCAGAGAGGTTACAGTTGTTTAAAAGAAGACCTTGCACAAAGCTCCTGCAGAGGCAAGTTTAACTCAGGGAAGAATCTAATTCAGTCCTCTAAAAACAGAATTTGGCCTGGAATCAAAACCACAATATCATGAACTCCTGCCTACCAGTCTCACTGACCAAGAAACGCTCTACCTGCTGTTTGCAATACAGACCAATATCACCTGTGCCTTCCATGCTAACAACATTATCAACCCAGCTTTGATATTTGTTGCTGGTGATGTAAAAAGTATGAACACCCCAAAGCATTTTTTCTGTCTCAAACTCAATTTGCAGCACAGGCTGCAAAGCTGACAAAACCCCAACCTTTTCTTCCCTATGGCAAATTGAGCTCCCGCTGGATTTCTGGCATTGCTTTTCCTCTACTCCAGAGAAGCATTGGAGTATATTTCCCCCACAGATTATTTGTCCCCTTGAGCCCTATGGAGCCTTTGTGGAGGAAGTCCAGTTCCAAGCTGAATTATCTTCCTTGTAGGATCTTCAAAAGAACACAGGAAAGAGGTCTGTCTAAGAACCTACATTTGAAAATTTGCATGTACACTCTCCCAAGTGATTTTAAAAGACAGGGGTTATGCTGAAGAGGTAACAGAACCTTATAAAAGGTGATGTCTGCTGTCACCATTGGTGGCCACTCTGGTCCGTGGAGCAAGGGTTTAATCCAAACTACAAATATGAGTTACTGCAGCCTGAGCTGAAGTGCTCCTGGTGATTTTGGAAGTTTCTTCTGTCCCCTAAGTATCAGTCAGTAAAATCTGCAAAATACACATATCACAGGACTAAGAATATTTTTGGCCTTAATCTGGAAGTTACTGAGTAAAATATATGCAGTATTACTGTTCATTTTTTTAAGCTATTTCAGATGGGTTTTTTTTGCTAAGAACATGTTTTACTGCTAATACACATATTGCTGATGCTATTAAAAAAAAAAATCTCAGTTCTCAGATTCCTAAAAAAAAAAAAAATTATATTGATCGAAGTGTGGCAAATATTTTAAGAAGGATTCATTTTATATTATGCAGCACAGAATCAACTTGGAATTTTCAAAGTGCATCATCAGATTCTTTGAAAATGGTTTCAATCAACCTTCACATGGCTCAAAAATCCCTCTGTTCTGATTTTGCCCTGTTCTTACTGATGCTGCAAGGACTACCAACAAGGTGCTAATGAGGATTTTTGTGTGTGTGTGAGTAGGGACATATCTCTTAACAAAGAATTTGACTAATCTGACAATGTCACTTCTCTATAAGAAGCCAAACATCTGTCAGCCTGTAATGGCTTCTTCTGATCGATAGTGACATGGCCAGATTTGAAACTGGCAACCTGGAGGCAAAAGGCTTTGTACCCTGTTACTAATGTCCTGAGCTCTCCAATCCCCTCTGAGGTGCTGCTTTCTAATGAATACATTCCACATTCAAGATGACAAATGGCTTCAATTAAAAAGAGATCTTTGGGAAAACATTCCTGTTGTTGAACGGAAGACCCCACAGTATTACTCATTTATTCTTTTAGGTCACTGGAGTTAATATGTCAGCTCTACAAATTAAAAGTTTCTGTGTGAATCATGAAGAAAGATGCCTGGGAGTCACATCGCTTTGAGACACAAGCTGTTCCTCCTGTGCTCACCAGGAGGTGGGAAGCACGGGCTGGTGAGGGCCAGGATTGAGAAAGATGTGCCCCCGAGAATGTCAGTGGTGCCCGCAGAGCTGAAGTCCTGCCTGTCTTAGGACTTGGTAATTGTTACAGGTGCTGCTTTTAAAATACAGCAAGGACTGTAGACACTGCAACAGGGAGGGAACTGGGTGAGCTCAGTTATCACAAGGGAGAGCTCACTGTTTCTCTTATTACTATGAAGCTAAGGCAGAAAGGTGAGGTCGAAGGGCCAGCTTCTCTGAAACTGAACTTTAACAAGACCTTTTGCTGCTTTACTCCTCATTCCAGGTTATTTTTTAGGCCATTACCTGCAACACAAGCACTTTCTTTCAGCCTTGGTTGATGGTAACAGATGGAAGGGGTCTAAGTGCACAATCACATGCTTCGTGCACCCCACAGACTTCCTGAGCACTTTGACTGCACACTTTTCAAAGTTAAGCCTTTAATTCAGATATTCAGAGTCTGATCCTGATGTTCTTCTGAAGCCTGAGGTCAAGTGAAAGCTGTGCAGTTCATAAAGTTCCTCACAAACATACACACCAAGCAGCCCCGAGTCCACCTGAGTTGCAGAGCAGTGAGTTCAGGAAGCGGAGAGACTGTGCTAGGCGAAATACGTAAAAATCCCCATCCTGATTTTAAGCAAACCATATTAGAAGCATATCATTGTGGTTGGGCAATAAGAAATGTAGTGAAGTTTACTGGCTCACATAACTCGATTAAGCTTAAGCTTTACTGCTTAAGCATTCTTGTGGGAGTTGAACGGGGACAGAGGCAGAGTCTCTACAGCAGCACTGAAGGTTTTTGGTCTGAGCTCTTCACTGCTGAGGCTTACAGAGGATTTGCATGCACCCTGCAGCCTCCAAATCCCCTGAGCCAGTCAGTCTGTGATCAGCTATCCCAGCAGGACTTGGAGCAGCTCCACCAATTTACGTCCCACTCCTGTCTCACAGCTGGATGTCTCAGGAGTGGCTTCATTTGACCTGTGCTGCCCTGAGCTCTGTTGTGAAAAGAGGTCTTCATCTTGCTCTCTGTTGCAGATGCCCCTCCAGGATCCCTCCATCAGGTCACCATCACTGTCTTAAACTTAGTCATCAGAGGCAAACTGCAGGACGTGTGACCATCTGAGCTCTTCTAACAAGTCTCACAACTGCTTCTACTGGCACCAAAGGGACAAAGCAGAAGGCAGTGGTAAATCGGACCAGGAGTTTTAAAGTGGCTAGAAGCTGATCCAGAAGATCACATTGTCTGTAGAAAAATGGATTCAGAGACAGGAAGTCACACTTCTGCTTGGGAACCTCTTCTATTCATGACATTGCTGTGAAATATGAAGTTTTCCTTCCTCTCTCCAAACTGTTTAAAGGGTTTTCTCTGACTTGACTGAAAGGTCATCTAGAAGATTGGGTCCAGCTATTCCCATCTGTCTTTCTTTTTTTGAGTTCAGGGATTATCAGCTCTGTACTTGTCTCAGCAATTTTAAAAGACCTCAAATATTATTATCTTCAATTTTGATCAGTGAGAGTTTTTAGCTAATGAGCTCCAACAGGGAAAAAATTGATTGTTTCATAAGGAAATACTAAAATGACAAGGATGATTCTTGATGTTGAGTATCTGAAAAAAGCCTAGCACAGCTGAACTGCTGTGGTTCTGGATCCTGACTATGCTCATTTCTGTAGGATTCCAGAATATAAAACTGCATGGCAGTTCAAATGAGACCCTGATCAATTAAAATCCTCTAGACCTGATTATACTCAAAGTCAATGAAAATTAACAATTACGGGCCTTGTTCATTAGTAGTGATGCCACTGTCAGAGAGATTGTGTAAGGGGGCCAGCACATATGCAAGCTGAACGCGTGAGATGACACAAAATTAGATGTTATTACAGCATATCCTAAATTCTTAGGCAGTACTGTACAGTTTTCACAAATATGAAATTACCTACCTCAACTTCCACATTAAAAACCATTGCTGCAATATCATTAAATTTAAAAAGTGGTTCGTACAAAAAAAGTAGTGAACTAGTAGTAAAAGACCACACACCATAGTCCTAGCTTAAATGTATCTTGCTCTGTGGCTTGAAACTGTAACAAAGTCAAATCCAGAGTAATGTTTTCCACTAATGATAAGAGGCAACATGGCTGGGGAAGAGTTGTTTTGGCTTTTGGCTAAATTCTTAACAAATTTTTGGGCACACCATTAGTCTGATGTACCTTGTACATACACAGAATTTCTGTTTGTACACACATGATGGTTTTAGTCCCCACCATTACCTGAATCCAGGATGCACAACCAACTAAACATCACCCTGCATTTACAGGACTTCATTTAAATGAGAATTTCAGAGGTTCATTCAGCCATTCAGTGTATCAGTCCATTTAAAGTCTACTTCACAAAGCATAGCATCAGGCAGATATAAAACTTGGCCTGAGGATTTTTTTGGCTCTGATATTGAAGTTTTGGAGCTTGAAATGCATCTTAGCAAGATATCTGTGCTATAATTTATTTAAGCTTGTAACAAATTTGAATTCTCTGGTGCTTCTCTTCTACTGTATGAAATGCTGAGGAGTCTGTTCAGATTTACAGTTCACTGATCTGTGCTGAAAGTATCTATTACGATAAGCAGAGGAATGAATGGAAGGGAAAATTGTCTATCAGCACTCTCAGAGAGGTGAAGTTTTCAAGAATAGCTTTCAATCATGAAAGTTATAAAACAGCTACATTTTGCAAGTGTAGCTCTGAGAACATTTCCCCATCAGCTCTAGTAAATTGCAACATGGCTGGGTGTATCTGCCAGTATATTAACGTCACTATTAAACGCCTGATAGAAACAGTGCAGCTGCAGAATCTGAAAGAAACACACAAGCAGTCGAAAAGGAATTCCGTGGTAAATGCGTGCGTTTTTGCCTGGAAGCAACTACACAGAGCAATCTGAACTGCAATTCAGAGCTGTTGGGAGCATTCAAAGGGCTTTAACCTGAAGAAGCACCTAATGTCACTGCGGTTACTTACATAACAGTCCAAACTGCTTTATAACAATTCATTTAAAGGCTTAAGGTAGTTTAAGGATTTTCTTTATGGCTTCACTGATGTTGCCATGGCACTTGCTTTAAAGTTTGCTAATATTTTTATATTATTTTTATAAAGAGTATTTAAAACTCTAAACAGTAACCTAAATGACAAAAAACCCACAAAACAAACCCAAACAAACACCCCCCCCCCATTTATCTTAAAAAAGTGAAGACAAACTTTTGTGCCAGCTTGAGTCCTGTAGCTTTCTAGTGTGTGTAACTGGTATGATTTGAAGCGTTAGGAGGAAAAACTCACCTTGCTAGGTAGCTTGCCTATCTTCCTGAATGCATTTTCACAGTCAGGATCCAGAAGGCTGACGCTTTGAAATCGCATTTTGTTCTGGTAAGCGCTGCAGAATTTTCTTAGCAAAAGAAATGTGAAGAACTCTCCTGTCTCCTACATTACATCAATACTAACCAAGTATTATCTGCAGGATCTTCATCAAGCCCAAGTCTGTACTTCAGCTGCACCTTAGCACCTGGGGATCAGGATTATTGGTAACAACTGATGATTTAAGTGGTTATTATCATGCTTGGGAGTGGCACTGTCTCCTCTCAAGTCTGTCAGCACCTAACAGAAAATAACAGTTAATTCTAATTAACAACCGTCACTAAACTTGTGCCAAAACTCAATTTGACTTCAGATTTCTGGCTGAAATACTAGTGGCATGTATAAACTGCACATGTTTCTCTGATCCTTACTCCCCAAAGCAGGGAGGCTTTCTCCTTTTCTGGGCAGGATCAGCTGAAGGATCCTTAACACTTGTGAGATGTAAGGACCTAGATCTTATCTGCCCTAGATCTTATCCACAAATCTTTCTTTGTGTGCTATGTGGCTGCACCTCAGCGCCTCACCAGCAGTGATGGCTCACTGATGTGGCAGCTTTGGAAGGGCTCTCCTTTATCAGTGGCTCAGACTTTCTTGTCTCCTCTAAGCTACAGCTGTAAGGAAGCAGAAACTTCAAGCCAGTTTCCAAAGGATAATGTCATCATCATGAGTTATCACAACTAGTACTGCATATTTTCAACACCCTACAAAACCAAAATCAGCTCAGGGGATCTCCAGTGCAGGATTTAAAGTGCATCTGCCCTGTGCAATGACTTAGGTGTTGAAATGTGTCAGGACATTAGCTGGGATGACCAACAGAGTGTAATCACCCTGTTGAAAAGCAGGGTTAGTCACCGCGGGAAGAACAGGGAGATACTCTGACTCATGTATCTACTACTGAAGGCCAGGCAGCCTGTAAGTGGCATGGACAATGCTTATTGTCAGTGGCCTACACTTGAAACACCCTGACGTTAGAGGAATACCTTCTATCCCATTATTAATGCTTCCCTTTTCTCTTCAGTTTGCTTACAAAATATCTTTGGGGATGCAAATGGAGCAACTTGAACGGGAAATAAAGCTGCTGAGGTAAGCAGGGACACCAGCTGTTTCAAAGAGCTGGAACAAATTGAAATTAAAGGTGACAAGAGCAAAAATTTTGCAAACTGTTTGGACTTCAAAGTGCACAACAAACTACCGTAGGGGGCTCAGGAAACACTGCCTATCCAAATCTGCATCGCAACTCAAGCATCAGTACCTCCACAGATCCACAGCTCATTCAGAGATGACTGCTTTTGTTCAGGATTTCAAAATTACAGTTGGAAAGAAGGTGTTTGTGAATTCCTGTCCAAAATAACAACTGGGAAACAATTCAACTCATAGTTCACACAAGTAGAAGCTGGACCACTGGAGATACCCTTGAATTGCCTGGGCAAGGATTGCTGCAGTCAACTTAAGGTGCCAAAAGGCTCATTTTTTCTAAAAACCTGAGGTAAGAAACCTGCAAGAAGCAGGGAATCTGGAGGTGCCTCTTGTTTCATTTAATCATAGTGGTGGAGAGCAGCCTCTCATTTCTGTTGCTGCTTCTGGCCAGATGCGCGTAACACTTCTTCACTTGAGTACTGGTAGCTCCTGAAGGAATTCCTCACCTCCAACGCCAGGCACTTTTTGACTACTGCCGTATGACTGGTCAAACATGAGGTGCCGATTGCCCAATGTCCTGCCACTCCCCTTCTCTTTAACCTTACTGAGAGTGTAAAAGAGAGAACTCCCATCTGCAGCCTCCTCATTACAACCCACAGTGTGGTGCCCTTAAATAACACGTTTCTTGTGTAGGTCTAATTGGCCAATATATAGTAGCTGCTATTGGCTCCTTTAAGTGCTTGCACAGTGCATTGGGCGTGCATGCATGTAATTTATCATGTCAAACTCATTTTCTTTTACACAGTATTGTTCCTGCCTTTCTTCTTCCACAGGCTTATTATTCTGCATGAATTTCCTTTGTAATTAAGTGACTTGGTTACCATTCCCAGCTCTGGAAAAATGACAAAGGGAAAACATGAAGAGCTGCAGCCTCAAATTGGTTTGCATTCAGCAGGGTTGCCTGCCATTTGTGGAGACCAGCAGATGTCAGCCTAAATTGAAAAATGGAAAAGAAATACTGTATCATAATGTTAGCATCTCCCATGCCAGATGGGAGCCTTACAGAATATTGCAGGAGCAGTTAGCCAGCAGTGGTTAAAATTCAGCGTTGGAACAAGCACAGTTATGCTGCATGCACCAATAGTATATTTTGATTATAGAACTTAATTGTATCATAGATCAATGATGGTTTAATTTATGAGGATTGATTTTGCTAATTCAAGCAGTTCAAAAGGCACTGTTAAAGCTTCAGTTCATTTAACTGTATCTGACTTTAGTTTTGCTCGTGATATCAGAAGATAAATGACTGTATATAAACTAATACCTTCGCCTCCCTACTTGTATATTTATTTCAGCATCTGTCACTAACTGTGAGTTACATTTAAATGCAAAGTGTTAACTGGGTAGGATACAGAACTGAGCTTTTCATACTTAAGATCTGGTAACAAAAGCATCATATGGTTATTTTCACATGCAGACTTACTGATTCTTCTGACAGTTTATTGTTGCCGTATCCCTGAATTTCATAATAGATAATTGTTGCACTCATATTAAACAGCAACAAGACAGTCGTAAATGCTGTGTCAGAAGAAAAGGAGGATGGGCAAGCCTATTCAAGATGTGGTTAATGTAGATCACAACTTACCAGCTGTGGTACAGAAACCTGACATCTTGTTAAGCCTCTGAGAAGCTCACGGGACTCCTTCTTGAAGATCTAGATCATAAAGCCAGCATTTACATGAAAACCTTAACATTTACACAAAACTTGTGTTTCCCACCAATCCGTTCCACACACATGGAATTTCTACCCCTGACTTTTCAGGCAAAAGATCTGAGAGTTAGAAAATCAGGCAAATAAAATCAGAATCAAGAAAACTCAATAATTATTTTATGCAATCGCAGTGCATTTTTTGAGCCCTGAGAATTCTCACCCTGAATGTGAAAGCAATTTCCCAAAACAGGTCAAATCACAGGTCAAATCACAGACTGGTTTGTCAGCTTTAAGTAGACTGTTTACAAGGAAAAGCACTCATATGTTCACCTTAATTTCACACTGACTTTTGCATCTTCCTCTGTCTCTTGCTTAATCTGATAAAATCAGTCAATACTCACTCCACTCTTATGCTGCCTGTGACAAGCAAAATCCACACTTGATGCACCTTGCTGCAACCTCTGCATTTTACAGTGAGTCTGAGTAGACTTTTGTCAACACAGCCAGGCAATCAATAAACATGGTTTTTCACTTGTTTGTTTTAATCTTTAATCCCATGCTTATCCTGTATCACTTGCAGTGGAGTGGGGGGAAGGAATAGAATCATAGATTCATAGAATATCTTGAGTTGGAAGGGACCCATGTATTGATCTTATGAAAAACCAAGGAGGTGCATTTTTCTACAGAGACCGGATGAATCAGGAAGACTTGTCACCATGTGACAAGCATGAGCTGTGCAGAAATACTGGAAAAGCAAATAAATTATCTTTCTGTCAGCAAAGTGTCATAGCACAGGAGACTGCAAATTGGAAAGCTTTTCTAATATCTATTTTGATTCAACAGCATTGGTCAAAAAAATGAGAAATAGAATCATATCTATCACTATTAATTTTGTGTTGTAATGATATGGGAAAGTTCCTCTTCCCTTCACTGCCCTGTCATACGAACCCCTCAAACCAGCTTTGTTTTACCTGTTCAGAAATCAGTGGAACAGTGCTGACTCAGACCATCTGATGCTTTCTTGAGCTTTTGGAAATAACAGCAGAAAAAGATTCATTGCATGCTTGACAATCATAGTATTGCCAAAAATACTAGTTAGAAAATGAAATCGGAGCACAGAGAGAGAATGGCACACAGGGAAAAATTAGGCCACAAATTGCAACAGCAGTGACACCCAATAAAAGGGACAAAAACCAAATGAAACAAGTGGTCCAAAATACATTTTGTGTTCATCTCTGTACCCTGTCTATTCCTCCTGTAACATTAACAATTAAGTCAACACACCCATAACCAAGTAATTGCAGCTCCAGGGGTCTCTCAAAGCACACAAACAGCAGGTGCATGCAAGCTTTCCCAAGGAATGTCGGACGCCAGCTCTTTCCCAGGTCATACACTCTTAAAATTACTGTGCAGGGACTTTCCTATCCCTTTGGATCAGAGAGTAGGACATGCTCTCACTAGGTCTTCATGTTGCCTTTGCTGTTTTCAGGATTTCTCAGACAGATGTCCATTTTACAGCACAGGTGGGGAGAGAAGGTCAAACTGAGCTCCCAAAAGGATGTCATCTCTACCTTTCAAACCACTACGAAAACGTACTCCTGCTTCCTGATGAAGAATAGGTCTCCCCCACATCTCCCAAGCAGAGGGATGTTCTGGCCTTGGAAGTGGCAAATTGGAGGGGACCAAGCAGAGCAGATAGGCTGATCCTGTGATTAAGTTTTTCACAGTTGAGTCAAGACGCTTTTTCAGAACAACCTTCATGGGCCCCAAGGTGTTTCATCTCTTTTCAGGCTTTACCTCTAAAGGAACATCATCTTTTTCCACTCTGCCTCCCCCAAGATTTACTTTGTCTCTCCCACTCCTGTTTCATGTAACACGAGCTATAATAACATATGTTGGTGGGGAAGAAACCAGGCAGTAGCAATTTGTAATAGGTTCCTACAGAATAGCACAGAAACAAATTGATACAACTTAAAAGAAGCAGCAGCATATGCAAACATGCTCTGCTCATCATAAAAATCTTTCTGTTCTTCCCCATATGGCATTAAACAATCAAATCTTATATCAGTGATTAATTTTGGTCAAGGGGGTGTATTGACTGGGTACAATAGTGCTGTCTAGCTAATGTACAGCTGGAGTCACACAGAAAGAAAGTTAGTGGTAGGGCAAAAATACTTTATCAGTGTCTCTCCTGCTCTTTGTTTTATCTTACTCACCAGATGGGCTCATTCCTCCTTCCTTGAGAAGACCTGAGTCTATTTTGAAGCATACCTTGAGGTGAGCTTTAGCATTGTGGAAATCACACAGATCCCATGAAAGCTAACTGATGAATCATTGTCCACAGTAATTTTATCCTTGTATTTTCTTTTGCTCTTAATCCTGCTTTTTTCTATATGTTTCTCCTCTGCTTCTGTATCTCTTGACATGACAGTACATGTCCCCTTTCTCTGTGAGGCACCTCCCTTAATGCTGACTTCTCTCACTTCAGTACCATCCTTCCGTGTATCGTTACTGGGATGCATCTCACACCTTGGCTTATAAGAGTGGGCTTTTTAGTTGTACATTCTCAACATAGTTTATCCTTTTTCTCACACTCCCACTTTCATTTTCTGGTGACATTCCCAGGATTGGATCCTGTCGTGCGGCCACCTGTTAGGAAGCAGAGAGCAGGAGCCCCTGGGGACCCTGTCATATTTGTCTGCTCAGTGCTAAGTTACAGTTGCAGGCGGGTGACCCATGGCTCATTACCGCATGAGCACAAATGTATTAGACTAGTAGCAATGCTAAAACCATTTAAAGGGCGTAGATACTGTAGGAGAGAGAAATTGGAAGTCTGAAGCAGAGCCACATGGCTACCAGTGGAACATAAGTGAACTCTTGACAGTGTAATTATACTCACCAGAGCACTCAAAAATAATTGCTATCCTTAAGAATCAAGTTGCTTGTTTTAATCTTAATGGGGAGAACTGTTTTAGATGGTCTTGGCACAAAGGTAGGAGAAGCCAGACAAAGAAAGATGCTTTCCCTTTATTTTCACTGGATTTGTCTTTGAGACTTGAATTGTTACCCTTCTGTACATCTGCACAATATGATAATTATCAAATTAGTTGCTGTAAATCCTGAGCTCATTCCATATGGTAGGATGAAAGGATTGTGAGGACACATGTGCAATAAAGACATTTAATTTGGAGGATTTTAGATTTGGAGGAATATCTGGTAATTCCCGTAATACTGGCACCATACAAGTAAATCAGAGAGTTTCCAAAGCAAAATGTGACTATTTTCTGAAGTATTATAGCAGTTCAACAGTCTGGATAGTTTTTTGGAGAAATTGGGCTCTCAACTCCTAGGAGAATAAAGGGAAGTTTTGTGACTTCAATGTGCAATTTCAATCTGCTAGCTGAAAGGAGAGTTAGTCTTGTAATGCAACAGGTGACACTGAGGTGATTTTTAAAAAGGGTTGCAGCTCTTTCTGTGAGCACTTTTGTATCCACATACTTGAGCAAAGTCTCTTTGAATTTTAAAGTGTTTAGCTTCAAGAGTTTTGGGGGCTCCAGAGGAACACATAGTTTCAAGCTAACTGTTCGAAATGCTGTGTCAATTAGTCCCTCTCCAAAAAGAAAATATTGGACACCAAAGCGATCCCAGGAGGAGAGGAAAACAGAATCATTCCATATATTTTACATTACTTTTCATAATCAACATATATGAAGTAATACATGATGCCAAATTAGGAACAAGGATCTCTGTAGTTACCAGAAAGTGTAGTTTTACTGAAGTTAGTTTTTATGCTGAGATGCACAGCAGTCTCTCATTTATTCTCAGCATTAAGTGTTTGTGGTACTTTTTGGTTTCATGTGAAACCCAGCATCTAAAAATTGTTCCTGTTCACACTGCACTCAAGCCAGCTGTCCCCAGACCAGGCAGGAAAGCCTGGAATTTTCAATTGCAACCTCTGTGACACAGAAAAAGACACAACTGTCTGAGAAATGGGAAAGGGAAGCTATTCAGGTGCACCCTTGAAGGGAAACTACCCCAAAAGGAGAGTTAAATTTTTTAAGGCCTACGTGAATCAGCTTTCTGGGAGCAACTGAAATGATATGTTCACAGATCAGACCCTAAATTGGTGCATGGGAATTCAACCAAGCTTTTGAAGTTCATAAGACAAAGTAGATCAGAGATCACACAACAGACCTTAAAAACAAACACAGAAATGTACTGAGGTGGTAGAGAAAGGTGCTGTTCCCAAGGCAATTCTTTTAATGCTCCTGGATTATGGAAGGAATAGGATTTGAAAGCAAATTACCAAAGCAAATATTTGATAAATGAACCAGTGAATCATCAGCATAACAATGATGATGGAAATTATGATGCGTGCTGCCTTCATCAAAGAAATGTAGAAGCTCAGAGCAGCATGGATGTAAGAATTGAGCCCTTGTGAGATTGCACAGTGTGTTTGGAGTGAAAAGCAAGTTAAAAGCATGAAACTGTATGTGATTCAGTACAGAAAGGTTGAAATACTGCAGAAGTATTGACCACTTGAGAGTTAAACTGCTGTGATCAATCCTGTCAAGTTGGAGAGACAGGTCCAACAACATCAGCACTTGCAGCATGCTGTTCTCAGCACACATGAGCACATGGCTGCTGCTGTAACTCTGCAAAGGACAGCCATCATGCTGGGGAATGATCAAAAGTCAAACAAAAATTTCTCATTGAAGATGTTAGCTGGGAAGGGGTTGTCATTGCCAGCACTTTTGAAAATAATTGTGGAAAGAAAAATAGTAAACTATATGGTGATAAAAGAGTACTCCAAGATGGTCTTTTTCTCACCAGACATCATTATGAGGACTAAAGTCAGTAGTTAAAAAGCAAGATCTATTCAGTTTACAAAGAAACCATCATAACTGGTTATAGGCTTCAATTCATCCTGAGATCAGCAACCCACCCTAACACTCACGGTGGCTTTGACAAGGTACCAGCATTCACTAGTTTGGTGACACTCTCCATAGATGGCAAACAGACATTGCTGCTCTTAATAATTGCACTGGTTGCAGGCTATGAGGTTCACAAGCACACCTTAGAGTGGCCTGAAAGTCAAATGTACAGACACAACATGATGTTGTTTCAAGGCAAGAAGACTTGAACAGGAGCCTGGCTATTAACCTGTCAATGCTGTCAGGCACTTCTACTTCTCTGTTACTTCAACTTTTTATATGCCTGTTGTAAATGTTAATTTACTTTTGTCAAACATATTGCTCTTTTCACCAGGACTGCCTGCTATGCACATGTTTCTCCATGTAGCTCTATTCCATCAGATAGGAGTGACACATACAATTTGGTATTTATTCATTGCTATAACCACTTAAACCTGAGATTCAAAAAATTTGGCATGCTAATACTGCCACTAGCACTGCCCTCTTCATGTTCAATACAGTTAGCAGAACTGAAGGGTTACAAAACCAACTCCTCATTTTTAGCTTCCCTCAATTTATACTGAAAAACTGTTGGACATTTTTTCTACAGTATTTAAATTTACCTTGGTATTTTTAAATGCAAAATGTAATCTCATTATTTTCTTAAACAAATATTTTTTAATTACTTGGCTTAAATTCTACTGAGTGGTTCTCACTTAGACAAGGATTCCATTTTTTTCCATTTTATTGCAAAAGAGTATTCACAAACACAGGCAGCTGACATCAGGTAATTTGACATGAGATAGATACCACTCAATGAGTTTATTATTATCAGTTCTCATAAGCCAGGGGAAGCTCTGTACATACCCATCAATGCACAACCTGGAGTTAGGCTTGTTTCATATCCATGTCTAACTTATATCCCAGTTTTGATCTAATACTTGGAGAAGGCACAATAAGAGCTGCGATTGCCCAGGGTGGCCCAGATGGCCCCATCTTAATCATGTTCTTCCCAGTAACAAAGCGAGTACACTATTCAGACCTACTCAGGTTTTGCTGCTGGCAAGCTTTCCTGGCAAGTTTAGGAAGTCACATGATTCTTTATTCTGTATCTTCCTTCTGCTTTCATATGGACATCAAGACTTGTGTTTAAGTGCTTTAATGAAATCTCATTTAACAGATCCATATGTCTTGCCATTCATTCTCTGTCTCCAGTAAACAGGAAGTTTTCCTGATCAGCAGAGAAGATAATTTTTCATCAGACTCTCTCCAATCTTAAAAAACTCTACAAGTCTATCCTATACACTGAGTAACAAATTCACAAATCAGCTCTTGATTAACTTTTTCTGCAATGGTTTTAACTATTTTCCGGTTTTAACAGTCCTCTTCTGTCTTTGTATCTTTGAACATGCTTCTAATCCTGTTTCAAAAAATAGATCAAGGTCTACCTGCTAGCTACAGTCTTCTGCTGGGCAGCATTGCTGGGTGACCAACAGTATACCTTAAACTGAAAAGATTTCCAAGGATTTTTAAAAGAGATGTATTGTTTTTCAGTACTGTTAAGGAGCCTTTGATGTATACATATTTTCACAGTCACCAGAAAAATTACCTGAGAGAGTACAACCTGCAGAGAGAGGTATGAAACAAGCTACCATATGAGTGGAGAGATTGTATGTTAAGGGACACTAAACAGCTTCTCACCCGTGTGCACCTTCTTCTCTCCCAAAGTGTATTTCACCTTTTTGAAAAGTAATTTCTCCCCATCAGCTTTTCCTGTTATTGCCTGGAAAAAAAAAAAGGATACACACACAAACAGCAACAATGAAATAAAGAAATACTGTGTTTCTGTAGAAACAGATTGAAAGAATAATCTATCCTGTCTTCCACACAAGCTTTCTGGAGCTTTGTACTGTATTGTAACAGAACTAAAATGACAGTAATTAGGGTGCCCATAGGACTTAACAAACTGAAAATACAGGGAAAAAAATCTGGGTTTATTTTATGGCTCTGAAGAAGTGTGGTGCATGAATATTACATCACGAACAATTTCCAAAGTCACTGCCGTCTGACTATTCTCAAAACCATCACGGAAGTAGAAAGAAATACAAGGGAGGAAACATGAAAGGCTGAGGAAAGTCAGGGCTGTGGTTCAACTCCAAGTCACATGGGCACTGTGAGAGCCAGGAGAACAGGTACAGAGCACACCTGATGCAGGGCTTTTCAGGA
The DNA here is from genome assembly GCF_003945595.2 of Pipra filicauda. Classification (NCBI taxonomy): domain Eukaryota; kingdom Metazoa; phylum Chordata; class Aves; order Passeriformes; family Pipridae; genus Pipra; species Pipra filicauda. Next base: position 246,274 of record NW_024103563.1, on the reverse strand, counting down.
GCAGTGGTTCAAGCTTTCAGCCTCCTCTGAAATTTATAGGGAGGCTTTTTATTTGTGTGGTAACTTCACACACCCACCAAATAAGCTTCATATCACACCACAGAGGTGAAGTCCCACAAGAAAATCTACTTCACACAGTGAAACACAGAAATTGGTTTCCTAAACAACAACTCCATGAGGAAAGTTAGTATCTATTCTGAAATAATTCAAAATTAAGCCTTTCTAACTGTAGAAAAAAATCACTGTAAAAGCTCACCTTTCATACACCTGGGCATCCTAACTTTTGATGAACACTATCCCACATCTTAGTTTTAATTAATTTTTCTCTTCATCCTTATTTAGGAAGGCAAATGTATTCTTATTTATTAATTTCCTTTAAAGCTTACAAACATGGCCTGTGTAATTTTCCTGACTTATGCCTTTGCTGCACAATTATTTAAACATATGATCTTCCTTTGTGGAAAATGGCCATATAGACCAGTTAAGTCAAAGTCCAAACGTATCCTATACAAACAAGACAAGCCCACAGACAAATTGAAGGGTGGGCCTAGATCTGTATCTACTGCTCTGGAAGCTAGGAGTTCCTCACAGATAATTCCACATGTAAAGGAATGACCTTTAGCACTTTTTGGCCAATATAGGCTGTATTTAACACATATTCATCCTCCTTTCCCAGGAAACTAGTGGCAGGACGAGAGGATATAGCCTCAAGCTATGCCAAAGGAGGTTCAGGTTGGACATCAAGAGGAATTTCTTCATGGAAAGGGTTGTTAAGAGTTGCAATGGACTGTCCAGTGAGGTGGTGGAGTCACCATCCCTGGAGGTGTTCAAGCAATGACTGGACATGGCAGTCAGTGACACGGTTTAGTTGACAAGGTGGTCACCAGTCAAAGGTTGGATGCAATCATCCCAGAGGTCTTTTCCAACCTAAGCAATTATGTGATCCATTGCTGGTGGCATTCCAGTTTACTTTACTGCCTTTAAACTTTTTGTGAGGTCTCTCTCCTTCTCCTGTAAGCATAGTTCCTGTTTTCCAGAATTAAATGTATTATGATAATGTTGTACCTATTAACAAGCTGTAAAAACACCCAGGTCTTGGGGCCAAGGTAACAGAGTGATTTACTTAGACCCTAGAAATTATTGATGAAAACCATACTTGAGGTTTACTATGTTCTTCTAGAATGTGTCTAAACACTGAGCCTGAAAATTGTCTCCTGCTTGTATAAGCTGGTAATGGCCCTTTGTTTGACAAGAAATAATAGTAAACAATTTTCTCATGTGTGTATTTTCACTTCAGTAAGTAGCAATAAGTAGCCTAGCAATGGATGGCTGAACCTTTTTTTTCCTCTTCCAAGGCAATTTGCAGAGGAGTCAGAGTCATCAGATAGAGCTGAGGATAATTCTTTGTCTAAACATGTCTATCATTTTACGATTTTTGTTTTAATTGACAGCTTTCTTGAGTTTGCCATTCATCCCGCTAAATCCGTGTGGATGCGAGATATACTGGTTTCCAATAGAGGTCTTAAAGAGCATTCAGAAAGCTTTTGGTATTTATAAAGAACTTCTGGGCACTTCAGATCATTTGTACGGTATCTCCCAACTCCCGCAAATCCGAATAGTAAGCTTTCTGGAAGTACTTGTACAGTGTTTGTAAACAGCCGTGGTCTGTTTTGTTTGCAACTTGCTTTTTCTAAGAGGAGAATCTTGAACAGCAACCACCACAATAAATATTTTCAGAAACACTTCGGTTTGTTTACATGTAACATGCGAATGCAGAAGACTATTTTCAGCTAGCAGCCACCACAGATTTCTGAGGGTGGGGAAGCAGGGCAAGGAAGTTCATTACCAGCCAGTGTGTTGGTTTTAACATATCTATAGCAACTTCAGCTAGGAAGCAGCTTGTTTATAAAGCTTTCTTACCAAGCACTCTTGACTGGAGTCCCATCTGAAGACAGTGTTTTGTTATATCTCACTCTTGAGATCTCTCCTGCCATCACTGCTATCATACAAAAAGGAAGAGTGGCAGCTTTGCAAAGAGAAAATTACTCCAGGGGAAATTCTACTGTATATTTTAAACACAAGGTGGTGACAAATACTTGTACTTCTTATAAAACTGCTGAAAATGTGATTACACTAGGAAGATTTAGTAAGTACAAAGCTTTCTTCCACAATAACTAAAGAAGGTTTCCATCTTTTGTTGTTGATAACACTATCATGGGGACAGGAGTATTGAGATCAGGCTTTCTAACAGTCAGTTAAGCATAGAAAGTATGGATTCATCAAATCTAAACTGAAAAAAAACTGTGGACCTTGCTAACTGTGGTACATCTGATGGGCTGAAGGGGTTAAGGAAATCAATGGAGCTGCTAGACAATAGTTTCTGCACCCAAGTAGCAGCCACCAGTGACAGATGTGCAAAGCCATGGTATACACTTAAATTCTTTGGAGATGTTCAAATTGCTTGTGTGTTGTCTTATTTTGTTTTGCACTGTTTTGCACTCTCCTGTTCACCTGCCCAAGTTGAGCTAGGGAGATTGGGTTTTGCAACTGCCTCAATGCACTAATTATCCCACTGTCGAAGGTGCTTAATCATTGGATACCCACTGATTTTGGTGGGGTTTAGCTGCAGAGTTGCTCCTAATAGATGCACTCAGTCACTGCCTGAGTTCAGAAATAATGGCTTTCCTCCTGCTTGCTGCCAATGTAGATGTTATTATCACAGAGAAAAAAATAATTGAACAAAAATATCCCAGATGTAGGGACAGACGGCAATACCCACGAGTCAGCATCAGGCAGGCCTGTGTTAGCAGGGAAGCTTGGCATGAGCTCTAGTGAGGCAGGGTTGTGCTGGCTAGAAATGGCATGTGAGGAAAACAAACCACTGTTCTCAGTGTGAATGCTGAGTGTATGAGGGGCTGGAGAATGTGTTCTGCGATAACTTGGTTGGTATAGGTGAGAAAATGATAATGCAAACTCTGGAGTAAATTGGATGGGCTTGTCAACCCCGGATCAGACAAAACGTTGCCATGGTTATTGAGTCCCCCAAATAAAGAGAACACTGCTCACTCTGAAGTACAAAGGCTCAGGAAGGCTTTGTGGTCCCTCAGAAGGGCTGTGGGCAGAGATGAGCGTTCAGATGTGCTGCCTGCTATCATTAGGGAATGCAAATCAGAGCATGAAAATGGAAGTGGAGGGGTGACAAAGTGCCTCAGGAACTACCTTTCCTGGTTAATGCCTAAAAAGTTCTCCTGGGAGTTCAGACTGATTGCTGTCTTTTCTGCATAATGGGTAGGCTGACTGATTTTATTGATCCTCAGTTATTTTTCAATATTGTTTTCTTCATTAGCCCAGGCAGCTCAGGTACATAGTCACGGGCCCATAAATAAGCCTCAGTGGCTGATGCAAACCAATCTTTACAGTGAAGAATCTGCATTTTAGTTTTTAACAATAGACAAAGACAACTATTCCTAGTTTTAATTCATCTGAGGAAAGATTTGAATGGATTGTTACATGGTGCAAAAAGGGGAGTGTACATTTATTATATTTTTAAAATATTATATTTTATTATCTTTTGAATAGTACAATAAGAATTAGCTTCAGTACTATTTATATTAGGGAAATTGGTTTTATAACTGTTACTCCTACAAATGTGGTATTAATCAGAATTCTTACTTTAGCCCAGTAAATTTTTAGTTTTGTGAGGAAAAAAAAAAGGTGAAAAGAGGAAAGAAAACCACTACAGTGATATAGAAATTATCTGGTTGCTAGGGGAAAATAATGTCTGTGAAGATGAGGAGCCAGCTTGAAGAATTTAGAAGGAAGGGCAGCAAGGGCGAAGAAAGTCACATTAAAAGAGAGATGCAGTCTCTGGTGGGTCATTTGAATTTCATCTGCAGAGTAATTTTCATGCCATTTAGCCATAACCACAGCAGGAATGAAGAGGACTAAACACATTAAAATGACAAAGTCATACAAGGAGGGATTGGGGCTTGTGGTCATTATATTTGATAAAATTCAATGATACGGTAGGCTGAGTTAGTGCCGTATCAAAGATTTTGAGTGTTTACAGAAAAATATGGTATGCAACAGGAGAAAGGTCTGTAGCACACTCATTCAGGGTTCATGGTACTCAGTTACAGACAAGAAAGGATTTCTGGCCTGAAAAAAAACAAAGCAAAAATACAAACAACAGCAAAACATCCCAACCTGTTAACAAGATTTGCAGTTGACCCTTAGACTAAAGACTTGGTTTTGGGTATTTTCAGATCCTTTAAGGAAACATAGGATATTTTAATAACTATTTTTCTGCTGCAAGATCTCTTAACAATTAATTAGTGGATTTAGAGCCTCAGAAAACGGGCTTATACTGAAAGCTTTTGTCAGTTCTCAACTATTGTCCTTAAACACAAGCCATAGTAGGATGACCCCCTGAAGCTGAGTGGATGCTGTTCAGTGCTGCAGACTTTTGTACTTCAGGTAGCCAAAAGCCACAGGCACATGCCCATGGTCACACTTCAGTACCAGTGTTTCTGGTGGAGAACGTGCATATAAGTTTGGAACAAAAAAATGTAGATTTATGCATCTGAGGAAAGAGATTCTCTTATCAACAGACAGCATGAGAGGAATTCAGTCATTTCATGGACATCCATCTTAACATCTGGTAAGGTATATTAAGTAATACTAAGAAGCGAGCTGAAGATTCTTATATGTTTTCAAGAAAAGTTTCTGACAGTGGAGAACAAAATAATTCAGGAAGCTTCAAACCATACTGGGCTTCAATAAATTGGCATAAATCATAGTTAGTTTTTTTCAGCTTTTAAGAAAATGGAGGGAGACAAAGACAGAGACATATAAAAGCTGATCAATTAGCATTAACAAAGGCAGCAATCAGAAACAAACCTAGCCAGTCACACCAGACAATAGGATATCAAGAAACTGCAACAACCTGGGACTTCGCAAAGGATAATGGTGCAAACCTGAGGGTTTATTTTTTCACGTAGTCATAGCATGAACTAAAAATAATTTTTTATTGGACTGATGCTTGAAGAATCACATGAAGACTGAAGTTCATTTCATCTTGCCTCAGTAGTTAGTGAATATAATGCAGAAACAAAAAAATCATAGACTTACAGAGGTCAAACTTAGAAAAAACTTTGGTTATGTCATTTAACCTTGTGTACATTATAGGTCAAATGCTAAAATGTGTGTGAAGCCAATATGTTTACCCTAAAACTTATCACCTAAGGCAAATCCAGCTGCGGTTTAAATATTTCAGCAACAAAGAGAATCCACCAGATCCATTTTGGTGTTTTTCCTATGACTACTTATATTCAGTGCTAAAAATGAGTACCTTATTTCTAATCTGAAGGTATCTCTCTCTGTTTTTGCTGTCAGATTAAAAAACCCCTCAGTTTGTTATTATACTGGTTACATAAAAAATCATGAATTGATTAAATGCTGCCATATCAAAGTATGTGGTGAATAATGTTAGGCAAAATGAAAAAGAAACATATTTTTTCCAAACAGATTATATACCCATGATTATCTATTGATACAATGAGCTAAGTAGTAACCCAGCATCTAAGTCATCAAAATCTATCCATCACTTTTGGTATGCAATCAGGGTGTAAAGGAATAACCAAAACCAGCTTTGTATTGAGAACTGATTCTCAGCAACCTTGTGTAAGTAAGTTTGTCTATGCAATGTAACTGTAGATCATAATTAGATTTATGCTTCCCAGTCATGTTTAAATAGGGAAGATGTTTATTTTTCCTTCATCTCCAACCTGTTGACTCTTGGTGGTTGTGCACATGGCTACAACCAAGCAACATCTTGGAGAATCAGCACTACAAATGCCATTACATTCATTACTTCCAGAAACTTACTGTAGTTAAAGAAAGAAAGTATTTAAAGATAAAGCTAAATTCACATGCAGGTTGCTTCATTTGACTAACTGCTTACATTTATGACTGACTTAGGTACGATACAACAAGTAACCACTAAATGTGGTTACTGGTGGATACTTGGCCGGTATAGAGCCAGTTGCCAATCTGAGCCAGACTTCTTGACCATAATTTAACTCTAATAAAGCGTTTCCAGTAATTACTCTGTCAGTGTACTTGTTACTATTAATATTTTCAGCCTGAAAAGTGAGTTTGTCTATTCCATCAATGACCAGATAGCCAGAGGCACGTGGACTAAATGATTCAATGGTATATTCAAAAACATAGACCCCCAGATATGGAACATGGAACTTTCCAGTTGCTGGAGCAAATGAAGCACCATAGTTGACATCCAGATTGTTAAATCTGATGGGTCCTGGAGTTGTCATTCCATATGTATGAGATGCAAAAAACGCCACCATAGGTGCATATCTGTATGATCCTTTTGAAAAATCTAGAATGGAATAAAGAACAATTTCAAGTGGTGTTACATTGTAGAAAAGCAATTCAGACCAGCCAAAAGACCAAAAGCAGCTTTTCTGAAATCACATCATCCCGTAGCTTGAGCAAATGAAATATAGTATTTCTGCAAAACTGCATTTTTCTATATTGTAAAAAACATAATTTTCTTCACAATTAGTGCTAGGTGTATACACCAAAGAAAAATTTTAGAAACAGCAAGGGAACTTTATGTTGCCTATACTAAGCTATCATTAGGGGGCTTTCTTTCCACCCCCCACCACCTCCTAGTTTTTCCCACCCCAGGATCTCTCTCATTGTTCATGTGAGTGAGCCGAAGCCAAGAATTTCTCCGGAAATCTTAGATGAACACTGAAGAGGTTTAGCACTCCTGATGTTAAATGAAGGAATAAAAGTATATGTGTTTCTTTTCAAGCTGAGCCTGCACACTATCATTACCTGCTTTTGTACAAATGATTTCATTCACTATTCATATGCTGTCATGAGTGAAAATCAGCCAAATGAGTGCTGAAAGGTGCATATAATTCACATTCCATGTGGCCTGGATGTAAATTATTTACTTGTTTTCTGGACTGAATAAGCATAATTTCCACTTTTCTTTCTTTCTTTCTTTTTTTTTTTTTAATTGAAATTATCTTTCAAGGGCTACATCCTTTGTTGATGAAAGTCAGAGGCATGCCTAACATGACTCCTTGAGGCCATAGTCCCACACATCGTGGTAACTACTAGTATTTATAGAGCATTTATGGCCCTGTTAAAGCTAGTATTCCCCAGAGATGTGATTTTACCTCCCCCTACAAACTCCATGACATCATGTTCAAACACATCTATTGCGCACCCTCCACTCTGCACATTTCATCAGGGAGCTTTCCAGCTATTGTGGCAGGTCCCAAACCAATTTAATCCCATCATCTGCTCACATTAAAGAAAGAGATCATGAGTCACCCACTGGGATTGATGTCTTCAGCACCAAAACACGGGACACTACTACTAGAGGTGGTACTCATTAAAGTGAAATGTGAGACCTCTGACCAGCAAATGCTCTCTAATTAGGCCCTGGGGCAGAGGCCCATACTGCCAGCATACTGCTCTACTAAATTCTGTACTTGCCGACGCTCAGGGAATTGTCGTTCCCCAGCTTCACGCTGCAGTTGACTCCTCCGAAGGGGTGGCGACAAGCGCAAACAAAAGTCTGTCTGTCATTGATACAGGTTCCTCCATTCTGGCACGGGGAACTGACACAAGCTGAATACTGCCCTGTGAAAGAGAGAGAGGAAAACCAACAACCTCAGTCACAATGTCATTACAGCAACACTTGCCAAGTTTACAGTATTTTGTAAAGCCTCTTTGTCAATGCATAATTTCTGCTGAAATTCTTTGTGAAGGACAACTTCAGATTCTGTCCAGGCTGTTCAGACCCTTTGCTGGTCCGGTCTATCTTTACTTGAACTCAGCAAGCCCCCAAGATATTCAAAGTTCCCTCTAAGTGCCAAGTTCTGCTTGTCTCAGAGGGTCAAGTACACACAATAAGGTAAAAGATGCTTCCAAGAAGTTAGATCATGCTGCTTTTTCTGGACAGAGCCAGCTAATCCTTGGGTGTACCAAAATACAGATTTTGTACTGCTGGTGTGCAGGTTGGACTGTCTTGTCTATGACATGACCCACCCAGACATGTAGCGACCATTGCAGGAGAGTCTGGCTCCTGGTGACGAAAAATCTTTAATGCTATCCAAACCACTTCCAGTACTTGTCCCTGAATAACTCAACTCCAGGATGTCTGCAAAGATTTTTGTAGAAGTTTTCTGTTGCAGGCAATGAAAATTACACCAAACAGAGCAAAGCAGAGCACCCTTGCTGAAGATGTCCTTGCCTCTGTTCCTGACTATGTATGAGCTGACCAAATCACACTCAGCCGGTAAGGAAAAATCTGTCAGGCCAGTGTTGCTGAGCTCTGAGACAGCAACTACTGAGTGTAATTGTATAATGTGCTGTCATAATAGTTTTAGGGGGAAGAAAATTCAGGTCACATTAAAAATTAAATAATGCTATGAAAAATTCTGAATACAAGGCGTTCCCAAACCATACATTTTTCTTTTCTCTTGTTTTGGTTAAATAAAAGTCATATGTTTTAGCAAATTTTTTTTGCCAGGAACTGCCAGCAGACCTCTAGAAAAACAACTCCACACAGTCCAGTGATGGTAAATCTACATTGGTAGGTCAGAACTGGAAAAGTCTTGCGTAAAAGGGTCTACGTATTGGCAGGGAAATGTTGAGCTGCAGCTTCACACAGATATTTCAGTAATGCTCATGTTATCTTCAGATTTGTAATCAGCCGTTTCACAGACTGATGCATTAAGGTAAACTATTTCTGTGTGATATTTTAGTTCAGTGAGCAGAATGCTAAGGCACATGCTACAGTGACACTTGAATTTACTCTGATATAGCATATGATTTAAAAACACAACAGTAATTCCTTCCACAGAAAATAATGTCCATCCCTTAATGCCTGAAATAAAGTAATTTGGGACTGTCATGACTGGGGTCACAGCACAGGCAACTGTACATGAGGAAATAATGGTTTTCTTCTCAGATAATAGTTTTGCTGCACACTTAATTGAAGTTATTTTTCACTTACATTTACCAAGCATCCACATATTTACCAAGCGTGAAAGGAAAGCAGAAAAGGAAGGAAAATAGCTGATTGTGCTGACCATATCATATTCCCAAAACACAAAAGCTTTGTGTAAGAACACGGCAGTCTCTCTGTTAATTGGCCTCTGCTTATCATAAACAAGAAGTAAATCCAAGAAACAGGAAAATGATCACAAAAAGGAAATGACAATGATGTTGAGACTACTGTTTTAAAAGTCTGCTGAGGGGTGATTTTGCCTGAACTTAACCTTGGAGTTAATTCAAATTCAGGCATAGCTTTATCTACATTATATTAACCCTCCAGGTGCAGCACTGCTTAATAGCAGCTGAGAAGCTCTTCCATTTGATAGAAATAGGAGAAGCTGTGAAGGGAGTTGAGTCAAGTTAGGATTTTCAGAGTAAGAGGCAAATACCATAGATCTCCACTGCGAAGGTAATCTCTATGCTACAATAGCATGTTTCTGCTGTCATTTCTGGCTGAAGCTACTCCTATGTCCAGTATTTTCTTTTTCTTTTTTCCTTACTGAAGGGTGTTCTGAGACAGAGTATTCCCTCCTTGGGGTAAGATGCCAAGAGGTTCAGGCTAGGAAAAGATTTCCTACTAGAGTACATATTTTATCGTTAATTAATCTTTCACAACTTACTAGTGTAGATGAGTAAAAGATGGAGACTGTAAATTAAAGGCTTAAATTGTAGCTATTAATAGCAGAGAATAAACTGAATGCAGTTGCTTATTACACTTGGTATGGTAGGAGTGAGGATAGCGAGTTAATGCTCAGTTTTCCTACTCTTTAGGAGGGCAAATATCCAGAAGCTCTTTTGGGAAATAGACTGCCAATGCTGTGCAAACAAATCTTCAAACAAGCAATGATGCTCTGTCAGTACCTACTAGAGTGTTATTTAGGAGCAAATCAAATACTTAGCAATTTAATGGTCTCCTTATGGAAGGAAGTAACTCCAGTGATTAAGTTTTGAAATTCTTCTGAACAGGAAGTAACTAGCCAACATTTTTTAAATATTTAGTTATCAGTAACTGTTTCTCAGGAAGTCCTAGGAGATTGGAAGTGCCTGAGAATCTACTAAACCACCCTGCTTGCACAGGGTCAAACTGGTTGTCAGCCTACAGTTATTAATCATCTCTGGTTCAGCACTCTCAGTCTGACAGTGATACAGGCAATGGCCATCCCCAGGATTCTAGATGCAAGGAGTGTCAGGGAACAGGAAAAAGACAGCTTCACCTGGGCCAGCACCCAGGAACGGGGGGTGACAGCAGGGCTGGTGCCTCACCAGGACAGGTGACAAGCAGAGCATGGCAGGTGTAGCAGGAGAACCTACCCCTGATAAGACCTATAATCCAACACAATGCAAGTTATCAACCGCAGGCGCCCGGGGTGCTGTCTTGGTGTTAAAGTGTGCTAAGACCATCCTGGTTCACCAGACTTCAAATATGCATCCTGCTCTTGAAATAGGATTTGATAGCTAGTCTGCTGGCTAGTAGATCTGTAACTAGCAGTCAATCACTTTATACTATGAAAGTCCAGTCTCCTTGGGTATAGTCAGGTTCTTCTGACATAACCCTTCTTGGAGTGTATATGTGGAGATTCCTCCCTTGGCTGGGGATGCCCTCCAAGGTTACTCCTCGAGGCTGAGAGAAAGAGGTCTCCCCATGAACATTGGTATGGGTGAGTTTCATCAGATCTCTACTTTATAATTATTCCTTTTTGCTAGCTTTAATAGAACTGCTTCAATAATTGCTTTGTTACAGTGTGCTATACTACATTATGCTATATTATACTCTACCAGTAGATTTTTAGTGTTTATATTGTGTACTAATAGTTCTGATTAAGATCTTTTGTCTGATCATTTCTATGAAATAAATTATTCATTTTATATAAATGTTCTCATTTTGCCAATGATCAAAACCTGCAGGACAAAAGTTGTTCAATCATACCTCTGTAATTCCTTAAATTTAAACCATTAATATAACCCGAGGCTAAGATTAGGTTTAGCCGTACCTAGACTCCTCTCTGAGAAGGGGTTTAGAAAGCAAGGGAGTCCTTTCTGTACCTTGAGACTCACTGGCAAGGCTTTGCTTTTTAACAGATTTGTCTAAGCCTTCCACTGCCACCTGTGACAGCAGGTTGGTCATGGTAACCAGGGTTAGTCACAGTCTAGCAGAACTGAAAAGGCCTTGGATTTTGGCTTGAGCTGAAAGAGGGATCCCAGTCCCATGGGCAGGGTGTGCAGGATGCTCAGGGCAGTTAAGGTGCTCTGGGCCCTGTCAGGAAATTCAGGTATAAGCTGTTTAGGGTGTTTGTGCTGCAAAGAAGCACAAAGGTTCACCCACAGTACTCTTGTGCAAAAAGCAAGGAGAGGTGCCTCAGCTGTGCCCTCTGGTTTTGCGTGGGGGCAGATTGTCAAGACCCATCTGAGCTACTTGGACTCTGGCAAGTCTGTTTCTCTGTTAAGCAGAGGTGTTCAATACTTCCAGTGTGATGATTTTAGGACCATCAATTTAAAAACAAAGAACCATTTTCATCAATCCATTAGTCTAAAGCCTAAATATGCAAAATTGAGGTGTAGGTCATCAAACTGAAATGGAATAACCATTACACTCGTGCAATTAAATTAATATGGAAAACATTTATATAGGTTAATTTCACTACAGGCTTGGATGATAAAGCAAAAATGGAAGCTTGCATTTCTGTTAAGATTCAGAAATCCTGTGAAAACAAAATCAGAAATAAATACAAAGGAAATGGTGAAATGAAAGAAATTACCTCTCACAAAGACGCACTGTTTTAAATACATAAATATGTGAAGCATAGCTTTTCTCAGTTATTCATGTTGATGGGAGGGTAGTATAATCTGAGTAAAGCAAAGCTCACACCAAGAGAGCACATGGACCTTTGGAAAGCCCTGCAGCCTCTAGACTCCTTAGAAAACAGACACAGCACTAAATAGCAACAGGCAAATATGAACAGAGCTAAGTTCCCCTTACACTGCATCACACATTTTTGCAGTAGAACAGTATTTTCATTGGAAGGTAAGGCCAACCATAATCCATATGCAAGACTAATGAAGAGTCACTGAATATATATATTTTTGTAAGGGCTGTCATATCCCCTTATGTTAGATGTTGAAGCTGTCTTAAGATCACTACTTTTTATCCACCCTGGGTTGCCATTACAGTAAGTATCAGGTAAAGTGTTAGTGTTTTCACCCCTAACACATGTAGTGCAGCCTCTAGCTGACATAAACCTTTTCTTTAGTTCATTCCACAATATAGGAAGTCTGCAAAGGTATATGTCCCTGCATATGCAACTCAAACTCACGTTGTTTTGTCTTGAATTCAACTAACTGCTTAGGAAAGTGTTACCTCAGGGTCAAATCCTGAACACATTAAAGCCAATGAGAACCCAAATCTGTTAGACTAGGATCAAATATTGATCATATTGGAATCAATGAGAATTGTCATTCACATCTTTCTAGCATTTTTTTTCTTAATTGAAAAAGACAGTCTAAGATTAAATACTTTTTATAATTAGCCAATTACGCCTCAGGGTTTCTTTGACAAATTTTAGTAGAGATGGCAGAAATCTCTGGGTGGTGTTCTGGAACTTGAGAGAAAAATCTTTCCTGGAGAAGCAAAATCTACCCAGCCAGAAGATGGATACTTGTTAATTAGGATAATGGCCTTACTTCTTCAACTTACAGAAATGTAACATGACTTTGCTAGGCATTCAATATTATTGAGTACAAAAACTCATTATAGGCGGAAAAGTCTGAATAAACATTGCTACGTAGAAACCTTGCGTAGAAATAAGGCTTCTTAACATCAGCAAGACCTGCACTTTCTGTAGGAGTGAGAATACGTACAATGTTATCAAGCAAGTTATTTGTTAAAATTCAGTATGAGATAAATAATAAATAGGAAAGACATTAATTCATTAATGTTGAGTGAAAGACAGAGCAGGTGGCACCTTTCTGTGCTCCAGGCAGGTAGCACCAATGATATTTTCCAACAAAGTAGACGATGTGGGAAAGATCAAAGACATCATATCTCATTTTCTCTTAATTTTAACAAAGGTTTTGAATTTCCATCCTGTGCAGTGCCAGGAACAGACAAAACACAGAAATGACTAAGGAAGAACTGCCATTTTTAGTAGCAAAATATTCAAACTAATTTGTAGTAAGACCATGGCAAATCTTGGTGCATTTTTAAGCATGACTGCCTGCTGGAATAGCTGTGCCCCCTCTCTAACTGAGAAGGTAATCAAGGACTGAAATCCTTTGGTGGGGATTGCTTTCAGCAGAAGCTAAGCTACTCGTGGGACTGGAGCTTTAAAAATTATCCTTTCCATTGATTATCAAGAAACACTGTACCTAGGACAGGAGGAGACAAAGGAACAAGGCGGGGAAAGGAAGGAAGAGAGAGGACAAAGAAGATTCCATGACCTTAGCACATGAACAAAAGTGATAGCTCCTACTATTTCCACATCTGCATACAATAGGGACCAAATACTGTTTTAGAAATATTCATAAGTTTAAGAGTGCTTTACAGAAAAGGTTTAGGTCTGAATCTTCAAAACTTCCTGGGCATGTCTCTGTCATTAAGGAATCTGTATCATTTTAACACGAATTAGAATCATCTCAGGATTTCTAGTCACTTAGTCACTCTTCATTTTCTGTATTGTGCCAGAAATTATATTTCCATGAAGCATTATCTTGGGCTATTGATTTTCACTCAAGTATGATTCAAAAAGTCATAATTCAGAGTTTTTACTTCTGTGAATTCATTCATATGAATTCATTTCACATGATGACATTTGAATTTAAGCTCAGAAGCAAATCCCACTCAAAGTTCCCATTTTAAGAATGGAAGCTCCTACTCAACTGAGCTGTTCTCCAGGTGGATTTGAGCCAAACATGCTTTATTGGCTGCAATCCTTCTTTTGCAAGAACGCACTGTATAACTGTAACTGTAATTTCAATGAATTACTGAAGGAGTTGGCAAAAGCCTCATTACAGTCATTTGGTGTATTCACTTGCTTCAGATTTTTGATAGTTTTCATCCCTGCTGACATTACAAAGTACTGAAGCAACTCCATATTTCTCTCCCAGCTTGTATACACTTTTTTTTAACTGAAATTACTAATAGAGATGCAGACACAACATTTTTTCTTTAGATTTTGTCTAAACTGTCAGTTACATTTCAAAGGTCAGGTTCTCAGCTGAGGGTGTGTGCATGCACATGTATCTTAAAATGATCAGATGTGAATTTAGGAATATTAAAATGGAGCTTCTAGATGCCTTAGTGCAGTCTCCTCATAAGAAAAACAAATTCTCTTGTAAGCAAGAGACTAGAGTAATCTCAAGTTCCTCTGAAACACTCTTTCTAGCAGTCTTTAGACTTTTTCTTACCCTCAGTTGAGTTCTGCTACTCAGTTCATCACAATGGTTACATAAGCCTTTATTAAAACACCCTGATTTTTAGTAGAGCAAAATGCTTTACCTGGATCTATAGTATTATCCGTGTTTCTTTGACTTCGGCTTGCCAGGCTCGTGGTGATGTTTGCTGCTGTTTTTTTTACTGGGGCTGGTTTCTTTATAACTGGCTTCATCTGCTTCTGGAATTTGGTGATATTGTTCACTGCATTTACCACTGATATGTCAACATGCTGGGTTAAATTTGTCAAAATAGTTCCTGCTTTTACTTCAAGGACAGATTCAATGAGCTCTTTGAGGCCCCTCTGCAGCAGGGGTATATCTGGCTGAGCAGATTTAATTAGCACAGGGATACTCGCGTTCACTCTCTGGATGCTGTTGTTGGTAACCTGACACAGTCCCCAGGCCTCATGAGCCGTCTTGTTCACTAGTGGGATGACGTTTGAGAAACGGATCGACTTGGCTTCCAGGGCCTTGATTCTGGAACTCAGCGTCTGAAGCTGAAGTGAGACCACTTGTTCTTTCTCTGTTGAGGCAGCATTGGTTCTTTTCAGCGAGACACAGTTGTTTGCCAGAAACTTGGAAATTTTTGACTCTACGTTCAGAAGGCGGACCTCATGGTCCTTTGATTCCTCCACAGAGTCAAGTAATTTTTCTTCTAGGTGGCTGATATCTTGTTGCTGATTTTCCACTTTTGATGCTGTATCATTTAAGATGTAGAGAAGTCTACTGAAATTGTGGAGGATACTTTTATCAGACTCCTTGTATGGAAGATCAGAAAGAGATGGCGCTACTTGTGAAGTGAATTCATACTTCTTGTTATTGAGTAGTGTCTGGAGGGATTCATTCAATTGTTGGAACTCAGGAATGAAAGCCAGGATGCTGTCCAGTTTCTCAACTCTGCCACAGCAGATTTCAGTCTCATTTCTTAGAGCATGTAGCGTATCTTTCAGGACATAGTTATCTTGAATAGAATCAACAGCACTGTTTATTACTATCATGGTCTTGTTTAAGCCATCCTCTATTTCCATGGAGCATTCATTAATACGACTCTCAAGCAGTTCCTGATAAGCCTGAGACTCATTTTTAAGTACTTCCTGAGTTTTGGAAAGCTCCTTCATTGCAGAAGTCATTATGTCAATGACAGTAGTAAGGTTTTCAAGCTTCTCATTGATATCTTTAACTTGAATTTGTTGTTCATACTCTGCAGTCAGACTAAAAGGTACCCCTTGTTCAATCAAGGGTTGTAAGATCTCCATATCATAGCACAAATCATTAATTTGCTCATTCATTTTGTCCATCTTATTGTCCAGTGGTAGGAACAGGTCAGAGAGACTCTTGTTTAGGACAAGCATGTTCTCTTGGGTTGCTGCCAGCTGTGTTTGGAAATTTGTTCTGCTCTCTGACAACATGTCATCACAGACCCCCAGAACAGAGTCTCTCTGAATTTCCAGTGCAACACTGAGATTGCTGATCTTGCTGTCTTGGACTCTTAAATCATCATAGATCTCCAGCACCATCATGCCTTGTTTCTTTACTTTCTCATGCAGTGTGAACATGTACTCTGTAAGATTGTACTCCATGACTTTATCTGCTGAAGGGATGCTTTGTCTTGAAGACTGTTCAGCTGATAACAGTTGTTCATGAGCATCTCTTATTTCAGTAAGAGTCCTATTTAAAGACTCATAATAAATGGCACTTCTTGACTGTTGGTGCTCCAAGTTAATTTCCAATGATTTCTGTTTTTCTTGTAAAGCTTTCAAAGGCTTGTCACAAGCGAGGGCCATTTCTTCTTTCATCTGCACCATGTGACTCTTTAGCTCCAGAATGTCAAGTCTTGTTGGCCCACTGTCATTCTCCTGAGCAAATTTTTGTTGGGTTTCATTCAGGTACTTGACTAATTCTTTTGTATTTTCAAGCTCACCTGACAAACTAGACACAGTCTTGAAAATTTGAGCCATGCTCTCTT
Organism: Pipra filicauda; assembly: GCF_003945595.2. NCBI lineage: Eukaryota > Metazoa > Chordata > Aves > Passeriformes > Pipridae > Pipra > Pipra filicauda. The sequence goes on along the minus strand of NW_024103563.1, from coordinate 229,782 downwards.
GCATTTCACCTTGAAATACTTTAAAGTGTTCTCTGACCATATCTTTGACTAATTCATTGATACTTCTGGATTTGAGACCTTTGGGGAAAAGGAGAAATATGGAAACAATCAAACCAATTGTGTTAGCCACATCTAAGTTTTTCCCACAATGTGAGCAAACACAGTATTGTACAGAAGTAAAACACACACATCACTGCCCCACAGAGCAAAATTTAAAGCTGAGAAACGTAGAGGATGTCTAATAGTGTTTGAGGATTCATCCCTGTTTCTACTGAAATCAACGGGAGTTTTGCTGTTATTTTGAAAAGGTAAATTCAGACTCTGCATGTGGTTTCAACTTTGATCTCCTACTTAAGTGGTTTCTGAGCACTGAAAAGAGATCTGTGTGCTTTTGTGGCTCTCTTATAAAATCATGTGTCTTTTCTCCACTAGAAAAGTAAAGGAAAAACCAACTGCTTTATCACCACTATGATCAAGAAGTGAAAGCAGAGACTATGACCTTGCTACTGTATGTGCTAAGTGATCATATGAAACACTGTAGTGAGAAAGAACAAAAATACAAAGAATAACCTTACTGAATAGCTTAAGTTAATAACATGACAACTGCTGCAAAATGCAGACATTTTAAAGGTAGAAACTTTTAGTCTTGCAGACTACAACTCCTTAAATAGCTCCTAGGAATACTGATTTTGAAAAGTACTAGGCAGAGGTGAATGTGTGGGAATTCTGCTCCTGTGAACAACATGAAAATATGTTTCCCATATAGCCTTAGATGGGTCAAGAAAATCATAAAAAAAGACTGCTGCATAATATATTGTAATTATATATGCATATATAATGTATATATGCTGCATAATATATTGTAATTAATTAGAGCAGTAGTTCTGCTTTGGTGTGAGATTAGGAGGATTTTTATTAAAATTTTTCTCCAAAGGAAAACACTGAAGCATTTTTGACATATTTTTCCTAAACCAAATGAACTGCTACTACTACCCAAGTAGCCAGCTTGTGATATAATGCTTAAATCGTTCAACATTGACAATGCCTCGATGACCATAGGTTCTCTGATTAAAACTGTATTGATAAAGGTAGAAATTCTCTGTTGCCTTCCCCTATATTCCTCTCAATTAGTTCTATAGCCTGGATTTTATTGATTTGTCTGTAGAACACCAAGGCATGTTCTAAAAACTTATTTGAAAGTACATTCTCATCAAGGGCAGTAAAAGGTCAGGAAATCAAACCCATGAAAAGCAATGCAATTTTGGGCTCCAAGGGTGCAAAAGGATTCCAAATGAAAATGGTTTTGTTCAGCAAGCTAGAGAGAAGCACAGTAGTTTTTCATATGTTCAGCTGGTGGCTTTTTTCCAGGCAGGATATAGTATGCAGGTACACTAAGTTGGCTAGCCTGGGAAAGAGCCACTTCAGAAATATAACATGAAGTTTCATAAGCGACAAACTCAGCTACCATCAACAGCAATTTTACACAAAGCATAATAAACAACAGTGATAATACTGAGACTACCTTTATTACTTTTCTCTTTACTACCTGAAGAGCAAGTGAATGACTAGACAGATGTATGTACATGAATACACACATGTATGTGCACACTTACACACTGAGATATCTGAGAATAAAGATGTCCTGGCAGCTGAGAGGAAGAACCAAGAAGTGAACGCAGAGTCAAATAACTGTCATGTAGCGAAACCATTCTAAGTGATGATTTGGTCAGGTTACTTTATGATGCTGAAAAATGTTCTGTGCTCTGAGACACAGCGGGCCGTGAAGAAAAGTTTAATGGCTGTGGAAAGAATCAAGATTACTCTAAACCTTCTGTGAGGAATCAATTAAATTCCTTTGTCTCAGCAACAAATCTTGATAACAGACCATCCTGCTGAGAGAGGTGTTCCACAGGATCTATACCTTTTCTTTCTGTGACAGCCAAGAAGGTGCCAGCCACCCTCTCTCCTATTCCTACTCTGTTTAGCTGGATTGCAAGTGCATTATGGAGCTCAGCTCTGGTTTTCAGGTGTTCCCATTTCCAAGGGGGTGTAGGGCCTGATAAAACAGACAGCTTTGGGTTTCTCTCTCCACCGCTTGCTGGCCAGGACAACTAGGTAGCAAGTAAATAAGCGCTACTCCAAAGCCCACCAGGGGCTGTGGGAGCACACTTCTCCACAGAAAGACCTGACCCAAACTCGTATTGTAGGTGACAATTGGGTATATTCTTGAGCTTGAGCTGAGAATACGTGCTGTGCACTCAGGGATGTAACTCAATTTCTCTGTTGTTCATTTTGAAATAGAAAGGTCCAAACTACCTATGAACATTAAAGACCTTTTGCACTTTTTATGAGATTATAAATTTCAATTTTAACTTCTTGGATGAAATCCAAAGGGTGTAATTACTTTGTGTCAACATATACTCCCTTTGCAGTTTCAATTATTTGAAGAATAATGTGCAAAATAAATGTACGTACACAGGAGACTGAATTAAGGTTATATATGCAGCTGTAAATGACATTTCTGACTTGGAAGTGATTAACACTCCATTGTTGAGTTCATTTTTAAAGGTATGTACATTTTAATAATGAAGAGGAAAGATGTCTATAAAATACGGAGTTGAAGGAGGAAGAAAACAATATCAAGAAGCAAGCAGAGTTTATTAAATTAAAGGGAGAATACCAAATTATTTTCCTTAAGTAAAAAGTGCAAACAGCCTCCTGAGTACTGAAAGCAATTTTTAAAATGCACAACAGGTTTAACAAATCAAATTAGAGAAGCTTATCAGTTATTCCAGTGAGTGTTGCCCCCTATTAACAAGTGACAGGTTTGTGTCCCCAAAGTCCCTTTACAGATGAAACTAAGAATTAAAGACTTTTTAAACTGTACTGAATTGCTTGGTCACAGAATCAGACCTCACTCCTAACAAACCCTTATACAAAGCTGGGCAGAACTTGGAATTTCTGCAATAATTAAAAAAGGTGATGTATGGATTGTGAGCAAAGGACCTGGGCACCATGGGAAGAAGACAGAAAAGTAGATGAAGAAGGAAAAAGTCTGAGGTGCATGAAGCAACTAAAGACCTAGGTGTGCTTTGAAAGTGCATTGCTTCAGGATGGCAATGGTAGTGGAGAAAGTTGTAGTTTTCTACAGTGGAGCTTCTAAGTGTAATTTTTAGCAAGTCTGATGTGCCTATACTGCACCTCTGTACCAATTTACAGGACAGCATGGAAACTTTCCAGGTCCTGCTACTTTAGGATGCTCTTTATGAATTTGGAGTACAACTGACTGACGTTTTCTGGACAGAAACCACAGTTGCCCTTTGTCACTACATATAAAAGCCAACAAAAACATTAACCTTGTTCTTTCTCCCCTCCTTCCCTCATTCCTGCTGTTTACCTATGTACAAGCCAAGTATAACCTGTATTAGAATGCCCATTATTAGAGTCAAGAAATGTAGTTGATAGCATCATTTTCATTAGAGCTACTTGGTTAGGAGATAGATTGAGAAGATAAACCAAAAAAGGGCCATCAACTGGAGATTTTGTCTAAACAGGTGTAATATAAAGCATTGCACACAAAAATAATAAAGGTTTGAAACACATTTAAAGAGAAGTGTGAAATAATGGGGGTTTTTTTGGACAGCACATTTTAATTAAGACTCAGACCCTGAAATATAGATGGGGAATGGAGAAGCAGGAGCGCAGGTTGCAGCAAATCACCTGTTAGACTAGCATGAAAAAGACAGATAGAATGAGTGGAATATGAAAAAGAATGAGGAGAAAGCAGAAGGGAAATGGAAAATATTCAAAGACAAATTAAATGTATACCCAAAGGTCAAGAATGCCATCTAGCAATATGTGGAGGGGTGAAAGCAGGTCATTGATCAAGAGATGGAATAAACTTGCATACAAGGGAGCCATCTAGCACGTGGCAGGAGCAACTCAGGAGACAGAGGACGGAAAACATAAGAAATAAGGTCCAACTTGGTAAATCTGAGGGGTATACAGAAGCACTTATTGTTTCATGAAGTTTTATCTCAACGTAAGGAGTTCCAGATTCTTTGTTCTATTTTTAATCAGTAGAAAAATCCTCTGGATTCTAAAGTGTAAAATACAGTTTAGGGAAAATTCCTGAAAAACGAGAAAAATATTGCACATCAAGGAAATGAAAGTTTCAGTCTGAATCTGCTTGTTAAGCACCATTTGTAGTTGGGTAACAAACAGGTCTTGCTGCAGGATTCACAAAAAATGGATGTATAATTCTGCTGGTGAGGATCTGTCCAAGCTCCTGATCTCTAACTGTGTCTTCCTCATATACGGAACACGAGTACAGATGTTTATCAAAGGTAGCCTAATATGGGCAGTGAATTATTCAGCATGATGTTTGCCATGTTATTAATACAACCACAACAGAATTCCTTATATGTTTCCCCTGCATATGTGAATTATGTATTAAGGCATATTAGTTAGACTTGGTAGCAAGGCAAATACTACAACCTTTATCTGCTGTCAGATAAACAAAAACAGAGATAAGAATATTTGCAGAAGTTCTATGTAACTGAAAATGCCTTGATAATGGCTTAAGTTAACATGTAGAGGATGTAGTACCCAAGAATACAAATTTTTTGTCACTATGAAAGACACCATAAAAAATGGTGAAATAAACAAATCCCTCTGTTATGAAATGAAATTAAAAATGAGTTCTCCACATAAATGTTGAGCAATAGAACAGGACAATCCATGAAGGCTTTTAGCCTTTTTTTTTTTTTTGGTACCTTGCAGGGTGAGTGATTACATTAATTTATTTTTCTTACCTTTTAGAAAAGACTGGAAGTCTCTGCCCTTATCTTCATTGATTTTGCCTTCCAGAGAAGAAAGCATCTTGCTCACATCATTCATTGCAGCTGCAATGCTGTCAACCTTCTTCTGTAGAAAAGTCAGTTTCGTCTCTTGACTGCTAATCTTCTCGTTCATTTTTTGTGTAAGTGCTTGGTCAGAGAACAAAATTAGAAAAAAAAAAAATAGTGTTAAACCACTGTGGGGTGAAAAAAAAAAAGGAAGTGTAATTGACTTAAAAGACATTAGCTGAAAGTGGGGTGAAAAGTTTCTGAATTTTTAGTCTTCAGTGAATCATCTTGATTTTTGTCATGTATCACGTATTAGTGAGGTTCAGCAGCACAGCAGTAACTAATTGCTAAAGCATCCGTATCCATTATAAAGTATTTATAATTCTACAAGTGTATTTTGAATGGTTAGCATATTTTAATCAACATAATGTCATTCTTTCTCCCCCTAGCATCCTACAGGGTATTTGGTTATCCCTCATTTAGTCTATCTCCTTTAACACAATTACAGAAGCATTCATTTTTACTTACTATTTATAACATAACTTCATGAATTTGCGAGGCTTGTGTCTGAAGGAATACATCATCTTTTCATTGTTCAGGTCAAAATAAAGACTTGTTTAACACAGCAGCAAGGCAGAAAAACAGCTAAAACATAAAGGACTTTGGAATAATCAGTAGTCTGTCATTAAGAATAGATGTTCAACCTATGAAGTCAAGTTTATTTTAAAATCTGCTCAAATTGTTCCTGACACTCTTAGTCTATTCAGAAAAAAAAGACCTAAATGGATGCTTTTAAGGCAGTGAAGAAAACCTTGATCTTGAAATAAGGACTCCACATGACTTCAGCTAGCCATCTGAGTCTCACAGATGACAGTAATCAAACTTAGTCTGGGATTTTCAGAAGATGCTGATAAAATTAAATTCTCGAATCCCTGTAAGCAAAGCTAGAAAATCTCGTCAGCTCCTTCAACAATTCAGCCTAAATGGGCTACATTAGACACGTGATGTTAGACACATGATTCCGGCCATGCTACGACTTAAAAAACTGCTATGCAAGAGATTCTTTAGCAGTACATACTAATATTTATTAGTGTAAATTTACAGTATTGTTATTGATCCTTTGTCACTTTTCATTATGGCACCAGTGTCTATTCCCATGGCACTAAACAGTTATAATCAGAAATCCTGTCTAAGCACAGGGGTCTAAAGACTCCAAAAAAACCCCAAGCAAGTCATATGTAAAAGGGCATCTTCTTCTGATGACTTTCACTCTTCAAAATTCTAGTATGTAAAAAATAAATGTGGCTTATCTAACTTGATAGCATTTGGGAAAATCCAGAAAATGCACCCAGTCAGCACAGATGAAGCATGTCAATACCCTTAAGAATGCTCTCCTGCAGAGGTATATTGGTAGTAGAAATTGTAATTGGTAGAGCCTGGTGAATAAGGCTAGCTTTTTTAGGTTAGGATGTTAGCATCTCCAGCTGTCTTCTCTGCCCAAGGTGCTACTTACACAGATACTGAAGTGTGTTTATAACTCAAACACCTAGTTTCAACTCTGGCAATTCTCTCCAATAGCCCTGCAGAGACAGGCCATTGATAGATCTTTGAAAATTCTTCATGGTCATACTGTTTTGTGACAGACAAACAGACCTGGATACTTCTGCTCCTGGTTGAATTGTTACTATCAAAAAGGGATTTGAATTCATTACTGGTTCATGCACAGCCACCCAAACTGATACCTAACCTGCAGGGTGTAATGCTTTATTCAGTTTGGTTTCTATCAGTTCTGACTGAGGGAAGAAGAGAAGCTACATAGATGAAGCTGAAAGTGAGGGTTTATGCTGGAAAGTGGCATGGCTGCATAGTGGGACCTGGAAACAGAATCTGGCTTGTAGATTCATGGCAGCTTCTGATGGAATGACAGATCAGGGCAGTCAGTCCTGACCCCACGTCATGTTTGCAGTGTGGGCACCCAGAAGAGGTATCTCTCTCCTTCTAGACTTACCCACTCTGATTTAAAAAAATAGCTAAAATGTAATTAATGTGGAGCTCAGATTCCAATTTCAGATTTATTTTTCAGAGCATAATTCCTACTAAAAGAAGTGGCACGTTCCAGTGCTCACTTCTTTATATGTGTCCTGTCTGCTTTACTAAACAACATCCTCCTCCCTGCACCATTGAGAAACTTGGTTGCTAACACAGTATCATCAATGGGCAACAGACTCCTAACTCCCATTTGAAATACTTTTCTACATTTTCATGCCAGATTCACTCTTTCCCTTTCTTTTTCTGTCTCTCAGTCATGATTTAAAGTAAAAACATATATGACATAGGCACATACATGTGTATTGTCTCCATAAAACCCTGTGGTGATCTCAATTCTGACATCCCGTTCTCCCAGCATGCATGAATATCCCAGCCCAGAACAGTATATTGACAACTGCAAAACACAGATCTGAGAACATAAGTTGCCTTATTTATTTGATTCTTTAAAATGTTTTCGGATATAGGCCAACTGTGTGAGTGACAATAACACTAGAGTGTGTAACAGCTGATGATTATGCAGAAAGCCAGTGTAGACATCCATAACCAAAGCATCAACAGATCCAAAAGAAAGGGAGGTAGTAAGAAAGTTCAAGGAACATGCATCCTTTACACCATATTTCACATGTTGTCCATCTTTTGGCTCCTCACCATGTAAACTACAAGCTTATTTGACAGTAAGTAGAGAATGCTGCCAAATAACTTGCATATAATTTGCCACACAAAATTTACCTGACAAATGCAGTTTCTCTCACTGCTGGGGAGTATATCACAAGCAGAGGATGATTTTTTTCAAATTACTTCCTTATTCAAATATGTTTCACATATTTCTTTAGTTGTTAATTAAACAAGATATGCTGATTGTTGGCAGTTCTGAGTACACAGACTTTCTAAATAATTCTGCCCTACCAACATATCTACACCCTCAAAGGCATATACAGCTTCAGATGGTACAGCCTGGAGTATAGTACAGTGTGCCAACTACTTCAACACCTCTAAATCATGGATACCTTTTCATGTTTCTTTATAGTGAACAATTAGTATTTGAAATAATGGTTAATTGGAATGATCTGATAAACCATGATTGTTTCTGCTCTCAGTCTAGTGAGTGCACAAACATGCCTGGCATGAATAAAATTCTGTTCCCATGAATATTTATGCAGACAACTACGAAATTAATATTCTGGAATATTTGTGCTGGTAAACTTTAAATCACACAGATGGTAATGAAAAATAAATACAACAGGAAGTGAGGACACCCAGCATTCCTAGAGACCAAGAAGTGGAGAAGCTTTTCACACCACAGTCATCTAACAACTTCTCAATGTACATCACTATCTGAATAAAAGCATTATTGTTAATAACCAGCTCTTACAATGCTAGCTCTTACAATGCTAGATGTCTTGCAAGACAACACTGACATTATGTTCCAAAAACTTACAGTCTAGATAGGTTAAAGTAAATGCAAAAATGAGCAAATGAATAGTGCAATCAGAAATAGTCTCAAGCATCTGTGGTATAAAACTGTCCCTGTGTTCCTTAGCTATTTGATAATCCTAGACAGAGTAGCTTAAATGCGCCTAAGCTGCCCTTGTTAAAGCTTGAAGTGTCATTGTACTCATTTTGAATAAAGTATCAACTTTTGTAAGGAAATACATAACAATAATCACACATTCAGATAATCAATTAACACCATTACACTTTCTTTTATGACCAGTGCTGGTCTCTACTACCCCTAGATTTAGTTCTGGGGTTTCTTTGTTTTGGTATTTTTTGTTTATTTTTTAAATTTCCCCCCCCAACTGTTAATTAATCTATTTTACTCAGTAACACAATAGTTTAAATATTTCTATGGAGCATACTTTCCTGGTTTTAATTTAGACACAAGACACTCTATAAATGCTAAGCTGCTGGTACCCTTAAATTCAGTTTCTTCTGCCCATCTGTATCAGATAAGCATACCACTGAATCATGACTGCTAGAAACTCTGAAGGTTCATTCCAGTCCCTTCAGCAGACAGGGATTTTCCTCAAATTGTTTTTGCAGTAATCTTAGTGAGTCACACGGTCAGTGACTGGGCTAGAGGCAATAGTGATGGTAACAACTGACCTGGCCCACTGGGGTCCTGAGGAGTTCCTGGTGTCCTCTCAATGACAGTTCTGCTGCTTTCAGCCTGGTTGCTATGTATAACTGATTGTTGTTCTTGAGCTAAAAGAGGTAGAAAGAGGAAAGGAGGTGAGTGAACCACAGAACATGACAATTTGGATGATTCCACAACAATTTTTTCTCTCTCTCTTCTATACCAACTTTACCAAAGCCTACTTCATCTACAGTGACTCTTTACCTGCTTAGTGCATCTGTAATATAATGTGGGACGCTGTTGATGAAGACATTGACTGATTCTATAAATGGCTTGTCAAGATTGGCAGGGGTTGGTGTTAATATTAAAATACCAAAACTTTATAATGAACAGAATTTTTAAATGCTCAGGGCTAAAAATTCTAGAGGAATATATTAGAACAATATAAAACAACAATACAAAGACAATATAGAGATTGTCAGCTGTAAAATTAATTAGGGCTTTTTATAGCTACAAAATTAATCAGGTTTGCTGAAACTAATTTTGGGCCTGTTTTTTTTTTTTTTTTTTTTTTTTTTTTTTTTTTTTTGTTTTTTGTTTGGTTTTTTTTTTGTTTTTTTTTTTTTTGTTGTTTTGGTTTTGTTTGTTTTTTTGTTTTTTTTTTTTTTTTAACAGATTACACAGGTCTTCAACTATGGAAATGTTACCACTTAAAGCAATGGTGATATTACATTGTTACAGAACCTAAAAAATACAAACCATTTCAAAACATAATCAAATTCCAAGTTCCAACAAATATCATCTGAGATTTCTGACTGGTACACACATAAAAAATCTTCACAAAGGTGATAATTTTATAAATATTTTCTTTGGTGATGGCAAATGGGACTATCTGTGTTTATTTCACATTTCAGCCTAAAAGATCACAAAACAATTTGTAAAAAGCTGTACTGACATTATTATTATTTCAGTATCACAGCTGGGGAAACTGAGGTCCAGAAAAGTGAAGTGCCTTCATTCACAAATGATAGCTGACAGGATAACTGGGAACCAAACCGAGGTTTCCACCTTCCTGACATACTTCTCTAGCCATTAGGCTTGGTGGTGTTGTTTTCATTTCATTATTTTTTTAAAAAATGAAATATGTACAAAGTAGGTCATGTTTGCTAGTGTAAATTCATACCAATTTTTATATGCTTGCTCACTTCATGAAACATTTTGAAGTGGATGTTGTTCCAGGAGAAGCATATCTAAGGAATGCCCCTTATGTGGCACTAATGTGATTTCCAGTCTTTAGTACAGTACAAGCAGAATAGCTTGGGCATGGTGACATTATTTTACAGCTCAAATATTAAAATCTAGTTTAGCCATAATGTGAGTTTCCAGGGAAACAGAATAAAATGCTGAATTGAGAAATTCCATGTTTCATCCATCTCTAAATAGTATATTTCAAGATAAAAAGATTTAAGGGTGATATAAGATGTTTTATGTTGTACATTAAGGGGGTTGTAAAAATTAAGATAGGAACTCAGAGGAAATTATCGTACGGACTGAGAGTTTCATAGAATCTATTGAGATTGGCTGATAAGAAATACAAAATCCTCATATAGTTATAATTTAAAACAGCTTCTGTTATCTTCCTGTGGCACGGTTATTGACTGCTAAATACTTGCATTCAGCCCAACTCATTACATAGGATTTATCAGGTGGGGATGTGGTGATATAATCTATGACAAGGGAGTCAGTTACTTGCCTGTGATAAAGACCAGCTGATTGATGTCCTTTTATTCTTTCATTTACCAGCCTTTCTGTTGCTTTAAATGCATTCACTGACACTGTTAGTGCTACAGACACCACATTTTTTTATACTATCAATCTTATCTTTCATCCTCCCTAATAAATCAACTGCCCCACTCACAACTCCACATTCTAGAATACTCAAACAGTTACAGTTTTGTTCGGTTTTAGAGTTCCAAGGATATATATTTATCCCTGTGTGCTTGTTTTACTAATGCTTTGAACTGTTCAGATAACTTAATTGCTGTAAGACCCAGGATTCAGTATTTCTGTTGGAGCAAACCAGTAATGGAGCGAGCCAATAGTGCACTACGCTGCCCCTGACAGCAGCAAGGACTGCAGCCAGAGATGCACACACACATGAGCCTCACCCAGAGACAGTATCACACATTGTACACCCTTTAAATTTCATCACTATATAGGAAAGGTACTCCTCAGGCACCATTAGAAATTCAGGCTTTTCATTTGTGAAACCATTTCAGAAGAGTCACTGGCAATATAGCTTCTCCTACATCATTCTTCCAGGCCTTTTCCAACAGAACGATTCCAAGACATCGTATGGCGATTGCATTTACATGTTCCTTGGTCCCACAGCTCAGATTTCCCATCTTAGATGTTAGATAATGGAAGATATGATGGAAGCACCAAACCGAAAATCTAATACGCATACTCTTTAGGGTAAAAATAGGCATCAAATGACTCACATTTGAGATCTTTTAAGAATTAGATATGGTATGCTCAGTTTAGGCTAAAAAAATAAAATATTAGACTGTTAGACCCACCTTATAGGTGCCATTTACAATAACAAAGCAACCCGAACAAACCAAATAAAGCAGCAGTATAAACCCCTGAGCAATGAATTCTTCCAGTTATATCAGAAATATTGGGTAATGCATATCGAAATGCAACATTAGGGGCCTGTCATTCAATATATTGGCCTAGATGTATAATTTATTGTCCCATGTATTTTTAAACACAGTGTGCAAAACCATTTCAGGGAATATTAAAAATATGGAAATTGAACCTTTTTCTTGCAACATATTTTTGATGAAGCAGGAGTGGCTGAAGGGGAATCCCTTACGGGGGTTCGGTAGTTTCCTCCCATTCTCTATGTTTCAAGATGAATTGCTACCTTTTGTGTGTGCAGTTCAGCCTAAGCAGAGGACGGCTCTCACTCCTGTGCGGAACATTGCACAGCCATCTGCTGGAGAAAGGACATCACTGCCACGCCAGGGAATTCGGTGCTGACAAAGGTTTTGGCAGAGCCCGCCGCTGCTCTAAACCACGGCCGGGGCAAATGGAAGGAGACTCGTACACATTCGGTCACCTCAGCCTCACTCTACAGCAGAGCCGAATTCAAACACAGAATGATCTACATTTGAAGATGCATCTTCCAGTTCTTAAAATCTTTTGTGACACATAACATAGTGTTTAGAGGCCATATGTGCATGAGGGAACTGAGATTTCTTCCCCTCAGACATTACTATACGCACAAAGTTAGTTAAAATAAAGCTTTTTTTAGTAAAAGTGACAGGTCATGAACTTTGCAGCACAGAACTTACATGTCCTTTTGTTTTAACAGTTTTGCTCCCAGTTAAGCATTTGATATTCCCAAATCAAAATAACGATGCTTTCGTTGTTGAATTGTCCATACTGTGATGTTTCATGAGACTTATAAGAAATCATGTCTACATTTTTCCATTCTTAAAAAGTTTCTTATAAAATTGCATTGTCCATGCTGGACTAGAATCCATGTCTTATCCAATTTGGCCATGTGTTGCCACAGGGGAGGTAAGGTTACAAACAGCGATCTGAATACATCTCTTCCATTTCACTCACTACTGCATTACCTTGAGAAGCATCTGTAACCAAGCAGTTACAACGGGGCTACCAAATAACTTTTTCAGATGTCTAATAATAACTATCAGATGGTGACAAGTGTTTCCTCCTGCCTAAACTATCAGACTGAAATAGTTACATATGATTTCACTCTGTCTGAGATAGAAGCTAAACCAGAAGGCATTTTAAATTAGCATTTGCTACAAGCAACCCACATCACACTAACAGTGCCTTCCCAGGATCTAAAACATATTGTCAGAACACCCCAGTTCCCCTGGCACAGAAATCCTTCAGTATCATTTCTGTTGTTGAACAACAGAGAGGCCAAGTGGAAGGCTCAGTGACACTGGAGAGCCCCACTCAGAGCTTACAGTGTCTCTCCCCCGCCGGAGTGCCTAAAGACAAGGCTATTGGGCTCCCAACTGTTCAAGTTCATTAGCTGACGTCCCTTCATGGGAATTGAATAATACAGGCAGGGCTTGTGCTGGTGGTCTGCTCCTCGTGGGAGGCAGGATTCCAGAAGCAGGGAAGAAAAGCTTTTCTGACATAACACCTTTCATCCCAATCTCTTTAAGCACTTCTACAAGCATTAATTAATTAAATATCCCAGTGCCCCTGTGAGATAAGTGTCATCTCAATTTTCTAGATGGGTAAACTTGGTTATGCAGATTATAAGTGGCTTCTCCAAGTTATTCAGCAAGCCAAAAGAGGTTTGAAAATAGAACCCAGGAGATATAATTTCAAACCTGCTCCTGTAACACTTCACAGAATTTTCCTTTATTCTTAGTTTTACACAGGTGACACTACAAATTGAGTTATACATCTTTTCTTCCTGGTCAATGTTTCCCTGTTGTTTTGTTACCATTTCAATTTTATCAACTCTAACCTTCCCCCTCAATGTTACACTTTACATTTTTTTAATCTATTTTTGCTCATGTTTGCATTTTTCTGAAAAGAAATCTTTAAAACCTCTGATCCATGCTCACTGGACAGCCTTGATGACTGAGCGTGTCCTGTGTTAATATCTGACTCCACACTCTGCTGCACAGAGGAGAATTCTGTGCCTGCTGAGGTCCTGGCTCTTCAATATTGAAATTTCCCTCCTGGATGTGAATAACAGTGATTTTTCTTCATTCCCCTACATTAATTTTTAATCATAGTCTCTACTTTACCACTGCTGATTGAATTCCCTATCACATCTAATGGCCTTTCTTGTAATATTCATTCATTTAAAACATGTATGCTGATGCCATATTTAATTTTTCAAGGGCTGCTTGCTTAAGACCAGCACCACAGAAATAGCTATTATACAGATGTAAAACTGCAGTATGATGCCACATGTTTGATCACGAGGGCAGAGGTAAAAGCCTGTTCTGTCTAAAAGGGCACAATTATACAGGGACCATGCGTAACATCTAGTAAAATTCAGTCACTGCTGAAATGAACAACGAAAGTCCTACGCAATTCAGAGGTGGAAAAAATCGATACTTTATTTTATCGCATATAAAATATATTCATAGAGCCTGAAACTGAAAGCCAAAAGAGTAACAGTGCTGTAGATGAATTTTACAGCGACCATTCAATAGATGACCTGAATTTAATATCCCCAGCACTGCAATGCTCAATAACTAAAAGGTCAAAAAAAGAGGCACACTGAATATAAGCTCCATATTTTAGCAAAATGAAATAAGGCTGAAGATTTTATGAGCTTTACTTAGAGTGGAAGAGAGGAAAGGACATTCTGTTTAGCTTCTCTGGAAATTCATGTGCAGGGAAGAGTAAACATCCCAAAGTATTTTAGTTTACTGGGTATTTTTTCTGGTTTTAAATTAATGGGAAGGGCTGTATTGGTTTTCAGCACAGCCATTTGCTCACAAACCAAACTGCATTGTTTTCTTTTGCTGAAGTGAATAGTCTCAAACCCTAACAACTCTACTTACCTTTGGGTTGGCAGTTTTGCCCACTGTACCCAGGACAGCACTTCCACTCCAGTGATGTTATTATTTTATGTTTGATCCTGTAGGCTTGGTGTGTTGTTGTCTGGGACCTGAAAAACAAGAAAAATTTAAACCTGTTTTAGGTGACCGAACAGGAGTTGTAGGACACCTGTATAACCACATGACATTATCTCACTTGTGAAATCTATCCTTTCATTACCTGCTTGGAAGCTAACCAGGGTTTGGTGTTTCGATAGCAATCACAGCTTTAATATTGCAGCCTTCTGTTCATCTGCATGAATTTTAAAGGAACCTGACGTCTATTTAGTGCTGTCAGATTTTTTTCCCAGAATATCTTATTCAGGAGTCAAATACTGCAAACTGTCATGGAAGATATTACAATTAATTTCTACTAAACTGAACAAAGTGAGCAAAAAAACACCATTGTCATATACCACTTTCTTTGAAATTGGTGAAAAAATGCATTCACAGTAAATTTATACCACACCAGCTCACATTTAGTGTACACTGGAAGCCTTCCATTCTGATTATTTTAAACAGGATTATACAAACATTAATCCAATAAAGTGTGAAAATTTCCACTCTGGATGTCAAGGAAAGGAGGGCATGGATACGTAATTGTGATGCCTCAATTATTCCTGTTACAGTGTGCAACTGCAAAGGCAGCAGCAATTTTGTTTCTGTATTTCAACACATTCTGCGTGTTCTGGCTACCCCATCACTTCCAGCTTTCTTAACTTCACAGAGAAATCAGTTTAGAATTAGCATGCTTCAGTAGGGCATACAGAATAAACTACAGCAAGTCTCCTTGCCCTTTTAATATGCTAAATCCAAAGGTTGAATAAAAATAATATCATACAGAACTACTAGTTGCTAAATGCTAACATGAAGAACACCTAAAATTTCAGAAAATACAATGATAAAATGGTTACTGAATTGTTTTGGACACAAAATCCCTGTCTAAATTGTTCCAGAAGAAGAGACAAATTTGAAGGGTGTCAGACAAAAAATACCCTCCCAATGAATTATAAAAATGCCACCTTGTTTTACACTCCAGCTAATCTTATCACCCCTTCATAAGGGATGTAATATTATATATATTAAAATTCTCATAGCAGCTGTCAGGAGCTTTGCATGTGTTCCCAACCAGCTTTGCCTCTAAGAAATGGCTTTTTCAGCAGCAAGAACTCAATAAAGATTAAGGTGATCAGAAATCAAGACAGTTCTCAGTTATTTTGCTTTATGGATGGTCTTATTTTATGATAAAACCACCTTATTCTGCATTAGCATAATCCATTCCTAAAACCACTCACAAAAATGAAGTGTCCATGAAAGGAGTTAATCAGGAATAGCTATTTCAAAAATAACTCTCCACGTACACAAATCTCAAAAATATATACAGTAGAGATTTATTTAGTGGAGCAGCACAAGAAGCTGATGTGAATCATCTAGATTTAATTAGGGGAAAATACAAAACAAACCAAAACACTAAACTGGCAACATTTCGATCACAGGGTCCACTCCAGAGTTTTGCAATATGATCAACCATATTTCCGAGTCACAAATCCTAAGGAACCTCTATTCCCTGTTTCACCTCAAACCTTTAAGCATGCTTTGCCATACCAGCTAGAGAAATATTCCCAGAACAGTCAAACTGACTTGTAAGAGATTCTTGAAATTTTTCAAGGGGAAAAGACATTGTAATCTCTGTTTTGTTGGTGCTGTTTCAGTTTGTTATTTTCCAGATTCATGTATTAAAACCCGATTTCATTCATGACTGAAATGTAGCATTTGGAGAATATAAGGAGGCACCTAGACCACAAATATGAATATGTTTGACAGAGTAATTATTTATGAGTTGCATCCAGGCCAATTACTTGCCTAGGTTCACGGCCTGACCAGTGAATAAAGCAATAAAGTGCCAGAAATAAGCACTCAGCAGAGAGATAATAAAAAAAAATACTTGCGCCTCTCAGGGGAAGCCTTTTGCTCTAACAGAGCACAAACTTGGAAAACTGCACAAAAAGGATTTTGTACTTTTGCACCTTTCATTTACTTGAAGACTTTGAACTGATCAGAGGGCCAGAATGAAGGCATGCCTAGTCATGATCGCTTATACTTGCTATAGAGTTGTGCGAAGATAAGACCTGGAAACATGCTAATCTACTCCCTCTTGTTTTAAATTTAATTTCTAAAGTCATAATTGTATTAATTTAGCATGATAATTAAAGAACTTGCAAGTACTCTTTCTTCCTAGCGCTACATACCTCTGAGCACATGATCCAATATGCCAAGTGCAAGGCTTCGCTCTGCCTGATGAGAAGGTTTCCAGGTTGTCCACTACCACTGTAGGTAGGAGTCTGGTATGGACATAAGCACACCAATTTCTGTAAGAAACAGAAGGTAAAAATGATTAAAAGTACAAATAATATTTTCTACAATATGAGGATATATTTAAATGGGAAAGTTAAACCTGTAATTTACAAAGAGGAGTAAGTTATGAAAAAAAAGTTTGTTTCTCTCAGACTGCCAATGTTGTCTTGACAATTAGTCTTTGTGCTTCAGCAAAGAAAACAGATAATAATGTCTCCGTCTCTACATACATTTATATTGCAAATCTAATTTTTTCTTTGCAAATGTTTGTGGAGCTCCAAGTACAAAGAAGTTCTTCTAGACAGCAGTAATGTCAGGTCTTAAAATACACCTACATTTCAGACTAGAGAAACTGTTTATCTAGAGTTACCAAAGGTTTGTTTGGTAAGGTTTTAAGTCACCCATAGCTTTCACTTTATGGACAGACATTTCTATTGTTTCTTCCTTTCCCCAGCAGTACTCTGAGTACATGTAGGCTGTGTTTTAGAGGGTACTGCAGGGTCAAAGTCACACACAGAAGAAACATGTCCTAGCTCCACACTTGCCTGTGCCACTGGATACCCATCCAGAGAAGGAAGTAACATAAAAAATGATCAAGCTCTAGATCACTACAGCAGAGGCTGGAGCTGGTGAGTCCACAGGATTGTCAGGTTTTTTAAAAAGGTTTCTAAGGATGTTGCAAGAAAATGCAAACTGTTAAATCCTATTTGGAAAGTAGGCTCTTGGTAGAAGCTACAGCAGAGAACAGAATTAAGTAGAAATTATAAATTGAATAATGACTCAGGACAGATTTTAACAGGGAAATTATGTCAAAGAAATCTATTGGCATTCTTTGACTCAGAAGCGGGTAGATAAAGGTGTGATTGTTAGAGGCTTTTGGCAAGGTCGCTCACCAAATGTATTATAGGGCAGTGAGGGAAGCAATCTGTAACATAGTAAGAAGATAAATCCTGCTATAGATAAATAAAGCATTAAATCAGAGAGATTAATGACTAGCTAGCTTTCTCAAGAAACAGTTTATCAGCAGAATCACACATGAACCTGCAATAGGCAGTATAGTCATTAATTAGGGGGTAAGTAAGTTAATAGGGTGATTATAGAGTTATGCGGAACTATATAAATTCATTTTGTGTAGCAAACATAAAGCTGATCTTGAAGAATTGCAGAATTCTCATGTTACTGAATTTCCAACTAAGTAGGTGTCAGAAAAGGCCCTTGTAGTGCAGAGTCAGTCACAAATAAAGACAGCCTTATGAGACACACCATCTATAACACTGCTGTCTCCTTTGAGAACACACGCAGGATCACCCTTGAGGAGAAAAGGCAACGCAGAAAGAACCGTGTATTGCAGAATACACCATCTAAGGAGTCTTTCTGCTGTGACTTTTGCAATCGGATATGTCTGTCACGTATTGGCCTCATAAGCCACCAGCGTGCCTGCAGCAAATGTGGATAGAGCCTTCCCAAATCTTCGTTAGCGAAGCCTAGCCATGACTACCTAAACTAGCTCTTATCAGAATAAAAAAAAAGTAATCTTAGAGTCACTGTGATTAGCTCTTTGAATAGGCCAATTTATGTGTTCAAAGCCAGGCTGGATGGAGCTCTGAGCAACCTCGTCTAGTGGAAGGTGTCCCTGCCCATGGTAGGGGAGTTGGAACTAGATAATTATTAAGGTTTCTTCCAAACAAAACCATTCCATGATTCTGTGATCCTGAAGAAAGCATTATTGCATTTCTGCTGTTGGAACAAATGTCTATTTGGCCCAGTACAGATTTTTTCTTTCATCTCTAACTTAGTACAGCCTTTCTCAGGATCATGCATTATTTCCTTAATATCATATTTGATTTTTGATTTGGCAAGTTAGTGACAGGACATTGTTTCAGTTGTAGGGCTGGTGGAGCTGTAAATACTTAATACATAATATTTGCATACAAGAGCTTAGAGTTCATCTTCCTGGGTCATGTTTTGCTGCTAACATTTGCTTCCAGTTGTAGTAGTTTTGTTAGTGTTTCATAATTCAGTAAGAAATATATTTACCCTTGAAATCAGTCTCTTGATATGGGCTCCTTGCAGCAAATATTAAAACACAATTAAGACCAGATTAGTTCCATATACTTAAGTCGCATTACTCCAGATTTAGACTGCCTCAAACATGAACAACAGTACAAAACACAAAATAGTATCAGGATCTATCCTTAAGTAATTGCTTTTGTCTACCGAGATCTTACCAGTGAATGCACATTAAGCTCAGTAGTCCTGTATTTGGAAAATGGTTCCCGAGAAAACAGCAGGATAAGCTAGAAAGCAGGATGCTAAGTAAGGCCAACAGGCTGAACCTCACAATATCTCTGCTGCCACTATTGCAGAGCTCTCCTCCACAACACATATTGTTTAATTGATGAATAATGTGTTTCATATAAAACAGGCTTTTATTAAGTGCCTTTGATCTGATTTTTTCACTCACTCTGCTTCCTTGAGAGTTTTCATTAAGATAATATTTCTTTTTAATTGGGTATAAAAAGGCTGTGCTTTTTTTTGTTCTGCCTCCTCTAGTTATAGCCTTTTGTCTGCGTGTATTAATTAGAGACTCCACGAAGAAATATTTGCTAAAAGGTAAATGCAGCTATCAAGCATAATCATAAAGATTAGATACTCTCCTCAATTCCTCTGCAGAAGCCAGGAGTAACTGTATGCAAGTTTCAGACACATAAAATTGTCGGAATCAAAAGGAGATGTAAGTCTTCTGAGTTTTGCAGAGAAATAATGAAGTTACCCATACCACCCCTCTGGATGGGGCATGTGGGTCCTTTACAGTCTCCTGTATCACATAGGGACTAGCAATAGTAACTAAATAATAATGATGTTTGTAGTAAACATCGCCAACAGTAAGCCAAAGAGAAGCATTGTAGCTGCATCCCTCCCAGAACACCTCTGGACAGGAGGACAGGCACCCCCTCTTGCCTAACCTTCCTCTGCCAGGAAGACACCTCTTCCATGGGGCTTCCTCACCGAGCATAAGGGAGGAGCAAGAGGGGGGAGTCTCCCTAATACAAGGGGAAGGGGCAACCCCACAATTCAGGCACTGACCTCACCACAGCGTCAGAGACCAGCAGGCAGCAGTGGGGTGACAAGAACAGGTCAATTAGCAGCCCACCAGGTAGAGATCAGTTAACAAGTCAGGTCCAAGAGGACAAGCACCTTAATAAGGAGAATATGCTCAAACTTGAGCTGAAGTGGAGCCCTGGCCCATGAGTGTGGAGGCTACAGGTAAAGTTGCTTAGGATCATCAAGGCTTGTTTATCTTGCCCAGGGCACTACCATTGAGCTCCTTTCTCAGTACAGGCATGAAATCTCTTCCCTTTCATGCTGTAGCGAGGGTTCTGCATATTCATATTCAAGATTAAAAACTGTAGTTTCTTTCTCTGAAGTGTAGCAGAGAGATTAAAAAAAATCTCTAAGCATATGAATGGGATAGTAAGTATTTCTTAACAGAAGCAGAAAGTTATTCTGGGCTGGACTGACAGCCATCTATTCAGGAGGAGCTCTGACTAAGAACGGGGATTTGCTTATGATTTAAACTCGATATAGAGAATGCAAACACCTAAATTCCAAATAATTCTCAGCAATTAACTGATGGCATATGAAGTCTGATCAGAAGACATCTGAAGCAATAATACCACCTCAAGCAGTTATGCAGTAACACCTGGAATACTGTGTTCAGTTCTGGGCCCCTCAGTTCAGGAAGGATACTGAGGTGCTGGAGCAGGTCCAGAGAACAGCAACAAGGCTGGCGAAGGGACTCAACCACAAGTCCTATGAGGAGAGGCTGAAGGAGCTGGGGTTGTTCAGCCTGGAGAAGAGGAGGCTCAGGGAAGACCTCATCACTCCCTACAACTACCTGAAAGGAGGTTGTAGCCAGGAGGGGTTGGTCTCTTCTCCCAGGCAACCAGCAGTAGGACAAGAGGGTAGGGTCTTAAGCTCTGCCAGGGGAGGTTTAGGTTAGATACTAGGAAGAAATTCTTTCCAGAGAGGGTAATCAGGCATTGGAATCGGCTGCCCAGGGAAGTGGTGGATTCTCCATCCCTGGAGGTTTTTAAGATGAGACTGGATATGGCACTTAGTGCCATGGTCTAGTAACCATGGCAGTAGTGGATCAGGGGTTGGACTTGATGATCTCAGAGGTCCTTTCCAACCCAGCTGATTCTATGATTTTATGATCTCCTTTACTGTAGTACGTTTTCTGTCTGGGAAGCAAGGACCTAACGCCTTAGGCAGCTGGGTGCTAAGCTTCCCACCTCTACAAATTAGGAACCCAAATATAGGAGTCAGATTTTAAAATCTGGGCTACAATGAGCAAGGGTTGAGGTTAGGACTTGAGCTTGTGGTTTCCTAGTCTGCACTTTACCTTTGCATGCAGATTCTACAGCTCACTAGAGAAAGGGATTAAGTAGAAGACATATAACACTGTTGTCAGCGACAACCTTTTCTGCAATGCACATGATTGGGGTATGGTTTTAATAATGGAAAGCCATTTTACACCTCAAGCAAGTGTAGTCAATGAAAACAGGCATAGAAAAATTGTAAAAGACACGAAAGCCCCAGAATACACAGTCCACTTAAAAATAGAAATAAACACTGCCCCCCCCAAGAAAACCTCTTTTTAAACTGTATACTGTAAATCCCCTAATTATTATTATTATTATTATTATTATTGTTATTATTATTATTGCTGAGGGTGGCTAGCTTTGAGGTAACAGCTCCTGGCACTTGCCTATTTGGAGATGCCCTCCAAAGAGAAAAATGCTACAATACACCCCAAGTGTATCAGTTAAGGGCTATTCATGTTTTTTAAAGACAGTCTGAACTCAGCATTTTGCTAACTAGCTTTTAACCAACTTGAGTAGGTTGTTTCCATTTAAAAAATTTAACTCATTGTTTCTATTTAAATATTAAACTTATTCTTAAGATATGTGAGTGCAATGCCTGAAACTGTGGTTCTCACACGGACCAGAAATCTTTGATCAGGCTAAATTGGAGGAAATATTCACAGCAAAAGAGCCCCTGGTGTGATTCATAATTAGGTTTATGCTACCAATGAAATAAGCTCATTAAGAGACGTTAAGAATGTAAATATAATTTTGAAATCAAATTGTCTGAAAAAATGTAGATTTGGAAATAGAAGATGAAGCGTGGCGGAAGAACTATGACAGGCTGTGTTAATGCAAAGGCAGAACAGAAGACAACTGATTTGCATAACAGGACTTTAAACCTGAAAATCCTCTTTACCCTCCCTGGAATAATTTATTCCAGATCATCAACACAGGCTTCTAAAATGCAGATTTTGTTGAGAGCTGCAGGAGCCCAGCATCTCTTTTGCATTGAGCCTGATTTCAATCAGGAAAGCCGTATTTGAAAACAAAACACAATCCTTGCAACATACAACAGAAATCCAGCCTGGAAAGAGTGGTACAAGTCCCTGACTGGCATAAAGCCCAAGTAGCAGATTTCATCCTCCTCTTCCATGTATTGGCCTGGGACACGCACTGGTAGTGATGTGTGGGAGAGTCCTCAGGCCTTTGAACTAGCCTCTTTGATGTGGTATTTGCAGCAGCATTTCCAGCTTGAATCAAAATGCTGCTAGCCCAACTCTGCACCCAGCGTGATTTGACCATACCCAAACGTGTCGTCCCACCCTTAAGGAGAAGGCAGCACCTATACCGAGCAGCAGGTCACGGTGCTAAGAGCAGCACTTGCTTCTGCTGGAAGCAGTCAGCAAGTCTGCTCTGTAGCTTCGGCATCTCGAGTCCTCTGGGGCTTACGGCCACTGCCAGCTCCGAATCCTGAACAGACGACGGATCCTGGAGCCTGCCCAGGCGGCTGGAACAAAGCGCCTGCAACCGGGCAGGAATCCATTAACGGGACCCAGACGATGCCTTGAGGTCTTGCCTTCAGCTTTTGCGGTCGCCGCCTTCTGCTTCAGGGGACACTCGAGAGCCCTTAAACCCGCCGCTGCTTCCCTGGCGCTTTGCCGGCACTCTTAAAACCCCTCGCCTAATTCTCAATTAACAGGTGCTCGGGCTCGGCTCCGCCTCGCTGGCGGCGGTGGGATGCGCTGGCGGCGGTGGGATGCGCTGGCGGCGGTGGGATGCGCTGGCGGCGGTGGGATGCGCTGGCGGCCGGTGGGATGCGCTGGCGGCGGTGGGATGCGCTGGCGGCCGGTGGGATGCGCTGCCGCGCAAGGCCGGCAGGTGGCGGCCGCGGCCCGCGGAGGGGAGCGCTGGGAAGGGCAATGGGCCCGCGGGAAGGAGGGAAAACCAGCAGGGAATAAACGTGCCTAGCTCCAAAAAGGAGCACTGTGGCTGCTCCTGCTGCTGTTGGTCTGGTCTGTGACAGGATTGTTCTGAACGCGCTCGCAAGTCAATGGAAATGCGTGTGTTTTAACTCCAGCGGGCTTTGAACCCACCCTCTTGGCGCTGTGTTACCAAATGTTGCTGGAAAGCAAAGTGCAATTTACACTAATACCAAAAAAATCATGATTTCTTTATGGTAAGAGGAAGTATATGAGACTGCAAGGACCCCTTCTACAGCACATTTCCACTGTAAACTGTTTGTTGGGCACATTGCTGAGAGAAAAAAACCCAAGCCTCACAAAAGCCTCCAGCAACACCTGTATGTGGTGATTGCTTCCACTTGCTTGTAAGCACAGATGTTTGTAAGTGGTCCTAAAGTCAGCCCACGGGAACACCAGAGGCAGTCAGCCACAAAAGGTATAGAATTTGTTCTGCCCCTTCATATTATATCTGAAAATTACTTATTTTTGTCTGTAAGTAAATTAGATTGCTTGGCTTTTAATAGAAATGCTATTGAATCAGCCCAGCTGAACATCAGTGAATCATGAAAATGAGATTATTGTGTTGCTGAAGGAATACAAAAGGACTCAGAGCTGGAGCTGCTGTCAAAGTCCATGCCCAGCTTGGTGGTTGTGTCTCTTTCATGTTATATGCAGCTTATTTGTATTTCACAGAATAGTTTATGAAATACTTATCTTGATTCTCAAGAAGAACACCTGTTCTCATTTTTATTGTCCTTTACATCTGAGCAAAGGGGATGTAGAAAGATGCTACAAGTATTTAGAGCCAGGAGATGCCTTATGAGGAGAGACTCAGGGACCAGGGCTTGTTCAGGCTGGGGAACGGAGGACATGGAGGGCATCTCACAGCAGCCTCCCTGGCCCTGCAGGGAGGATATTGTGTAGTTGGAGCACAGCTATTCCCAGCACTACAGGGCAGGAGGACAAGAAACAACAGGTGCATATTGAAAAAAGAGAGGTTCAGACCAACTATGATAAACTTTTTCCCTATAAGGGCACCCAAGCATTGGAGCAGGGCCCAGAGGGGTTGTACAATCACCAGCTCAGAGAGTGGAGCTCAGTGCCCAACTGAATCAAACCCAAGCAACTTGGTCTAATCTCATGCCCAGCCCTGCTGTGAACAGGAGGTCCCTTCCAACCTGAGTGATCCTATGGGTCTGTGAACTTATGATCTTGCTCATATATCTCTCTATCTCCTTTTGGTGATATTATTGTTCTTCTGAAAGAAGGTAGGTTAAGTGCATCCACACATAAAAACATATAATAACATAGTGTGGAAGAAATCCATTCTTTGTTTTTTGTTGTTGTGGTGGTTTTTTGGGGGATTTTTTTGTTTTTTTTTTTGTTTTTTTTTTTTAAGATAGGATCTTTCCCAGTCTGAAAGACTGCTACATAAAGAGCATAAGCCCTGAATTTAGGTTGTGTAAAAGTACATTGCTGTGATCTATTTTCAGTTTGCTTTAAACAATTTGACAAGTTTGGATGAGGAGAGATAATGTTGATTGACACAATGTAAACATTCAGATTATAAGGATAGCAAGCACCTTCGCAACGTTTTTTAGCTCTTGCATGGGAGATTTTAGCAACTTCCTTTGAATTCCACTAGGTGACTACAGAGACTTCTCACTTTGTTGATATTAGTGATGTGGTAAATTCTCTATTTAAATGAGTATTAGTCATCTCTCAAAAATATAAGATCTATTTCAAAGAAAAATTAAAAACCTGAACCAGAATCAGTTAATTTTTTAGGTTCAGTGCCCAGATTCCTTTGTTCTGAAAAATATAAATCTGAGCTGAAAAAAAACTCAGTACTCACTAAGGACTGACCATGAACAAATCAAATTGGGAAATGTGTTTTACATGGTGATTGGAATGGAAAAAACTCTAAAAAGTGCATTTGATATGTAATGTAATATCGTATGTGATGGTAAAATATGTTATAGGATGTGGTTTTATTCCTGAGAAACAGCTGAATTGTTGACACTGAAGTATTAGGTGTCAAACAATTGTTTAATGTTTGTTTTTTTTCAGGACTCAGTGTCCTGACATTTTGTCCTGTCTATTACAAAACACAGATTCTACTCTCGTCATTCATTTCCTTTTTTTGTATGTACAGTGCTGAAGCCTTGGACTGCGAACAACCTCTTTGTTTCATCCAAGTTTTTATTTACTCTGTCCTACCTTGTGCTTCAAAAATTAATTCACAATTTCCACTTATCTAGCACTTCACCAATCTGTTTTAGCATTTAAAAAGTTCTCTTGTCGCAAATCCAATCAGCTCTTTTAGACCTGATCTCCGACTCAGTGTTAAGAGCCCTTTAAAACAATCAAACTTTTCCAGATAGAATTTAGACTTTTGAGAAAATATCCATCAATGTCCTTTGAGAATCATCCAGTAAAACCCATTTGAAAAAAAACCAGAAAAGCTGTTCTTTAGAAGGGCCTTAATTCTACATTTTCCCCTCTGAAATAGAAATTTATTTTCCATCTACTAATTGATCCAGAGTACGAAATTCATTAAGGTAGTTCTGGTCTGTTTTACTGTCAGTACTTTTCAGGTGACCTTCAGTGGTACTGGTTTGATTTTCATTGCTTTGTTAGTCCTTTTGTAATCTGCAGAAAAGGAGATTGTAGTGTGTCAGTGATGGCTTCTCCACTTTGAGAAACAGTGACAAAAAAAAAAGCGCCTTTATAAGTGAGAAAATAAAAATATAAAAAATATGATCCATGGCAGTTCCATGGGTGAATGCTGTTCTTCAGTCTGTTCATAGTGTTGTTCTGGCAACTTCTCTTTTCTTATTTACCTTCACTAAATGAAGGTAAATACCTTGCCAGTTTCTTTGTACCTGATTTGTCACTTAATCATGCAGATGTATATCTTTACAGTGTCACTGATTAATTTTAGGGGGCTCTTGAACAAAAAGGATCTAAGCCAAAGTCCATGAAATTCAAGGTGATTTTTTTCCACAGGCTTTTCCTCATGACTGATGGTGTTGCTTACCAGGACTGTGATACAGAATAGATGCTTTGAGATTTGCAGAGAAAATATAATTTGAAACACTTGCATTCTCTAACTGGCAACACAGATAAGCCTTTGGAAAACATATGGGGACACCTTGCTGCTTGTCCTCTTCCTCGCCAAGTCTATTGTAGAATCAGTGTTAGTTTCCCAAAATGTTAATTCTATTCAGATTTGTAAGAATGAGTGTTTTCTGTGCACACTTGAGCAGATGTTTCTGATGTACCTTAAATGAAATGCTAGGAAGAGTCGAATATTTGCAATGGCTGGGAGGTAAATCCTGTCCGGTTTGTTTCCATAATCCCAATCTATGCAGAGGGGTGAAAGGATGTTTTAGGGATGGAAAACAGTCTGTTCCTAATCCTTGCTGTTCCCACGGCAGATGAAACAAAGAACAAGAGCAAAGTTAAGCATGAACATCAATGCAACAGTGTAATGAGATGAGCAGAAACACTTCTTACCATCCTGAAAAAATTCAGAAATCATCTGTATAGTGGTGCCTTATCTGAATCTGACCACAGAAAAACTAAATAACAAGACTCTGAGGAACTTAAGTACTTTGTGAGAGTCTCAAAAGCAACCTTGGTGGAAAAGGGATTTTTTTTCCAGTGCTGTGTTTTCCGTGCCACTGAAAAGAGTCTGTCATGATTCTACCTAGCCATTATTGCCATTTGCAATGGTCTTTAGGACTGCAATGGGACTAACGCTGAGCTCAGAGTGTGAAGGAAAATTGTATTGTGGGCTTACAGCCAAACAACAGAAATATCTTCAAGATGCTGCTGGACAAGAGGGGCTCATTGCAAAGACCTTCTGCATGGCTGAAATACAACATTCTGGGGGCAAAGCCTGTCAGACACCTCCTGACACTTAGCCACCAAGGTGACCTAAGGACATTATAAGAGTTTCCTCCTTCCAGCTCATAGTGAGTATACCTAGTGAGGCAGAAACCTAAGCCATGCATGACTGTATTTTTTGTAAATGCACAGTGATGCAAAATCTTAAGAAATCGATTCAAGAATTGTTCTCTCTGCTCCATTAAAAAGTGACATGATGAAAAGAGACTGTGAACCTTGCATTAACTAGGCAGTTAAATCAGGTTTCTATGTGTCTTGTGTATCTGAACCATCTGCTGATCTTAACCATTCATTTTAATTTGTCAGTACACTAGAATTCTACCAAGCTGATACAGGCAAAAGCAATTCCCATGGAGAAATGCAGACGTCGAGCCATGAGAATGAAATATTTCAGCACTCCTATCACATGTGACAGCTAAGCAAATCTGTCCCTGGTGCTGACTTTATTAAAGCCTCCTGTGCTTAGTAATAAAATAGTCACCTCACCAGTACCCAAGGTAATGGCACGGGAAGTCTATAAAGACCCTCAGTGGATTCCTGATAACTGGAAAAGGTGTAATATACACATACTAAGAGAAAAGAGTTATGTAGAGCCATTCAACAATGTGGAGACACTGTGGGTAATTTACAGCCTGAATCAATGTCTCATGTATTCAGGAGCTGCCTTGAACAGTAATTAATAAAGTAGTGTTCAGAATGGAAAGATGAGTGAGCTAGTCTCAGACTTACTCCATGGCACCACTGTTATTTAAACTGCTTTATACAGTGGAATACTGCAATTGTCTCTCTCCTGAGAGATATGAATATGAAAAATATGTATCTCAAATGAACTCAATTGAAAAGAATGTATCATAAATTTTCTTCTTTGACATCAAATTGCTGCTCAGATTTAATGTCACTGAACTTTGGAAAAACTCTCTGGTTTCCCAGCATTTCTTTATTCATTGATATGGATTGCATGAAACTTTCAAGTTAGGTAGAAATAAAAAAAAAAAAGAAAACAAACCATATTTGTAGAGACATTAAGTCTTACATTTCAGGGCTCAAGTCAAATTCATTACTAGGAGTGAAGGAAGGAGTTTTCCTTCAGCTCAGGCCATTCCAGATATACTTCCTATGAAGTTTTCTTATCCTTCTGAAAGCTTGGGTGCAGACCCCACCAT
The DNA here is from genome assembly GCF_003945595.2 of Pipra filicauda. Taxonomy (NCBI): domain Eukaryota; kingdom Metazoa; phylum Chordata; class Aves; order Passeriformes; family Pipridae; genus Pipra; species Pipra filicauda. The sequence continues at coordinate 201,436 of NW_024103563.1, read as the reverse complement.
AAGGGGGGATACCTCACCAGAGAAAACACTCTTCTGAAATAGTTTGAGAGCAGGTAGTTATAAATTATGTCCTCCTGTGCCTATTCTAAGGTTAACTATAAAATTGTTCCACTGTGAAAGAACAGGATTTAATTGTATCTTCATGTCAGTGAAGAATAAGGAAGAGTTTAGGGTTTTTAGAGACAAGGATGTGCCCAACATTTAGTCCTTATAATACCACACTAAGAAGTGATGTAGAGAGGCCTAAAGCAAAGCTTTGCCTTATTAACAGTAGAATCTTGGATCTGGAGACTTTAGACCTGTACTGTACTTCTCATTGGGTGACTGCCTATTATAGTGTGTCTCTGCCCCCAGGAGTTCTGCTGGAATCTGAAAAGCTAAACTGAGATGAGTTTTTAAAATAAAGTCATCGTCTTTGGCAAGTATGGTTCTGTTTCAGTAGGGAAAAAAGTATTCTGACAGTTCTGAGTGCATTTCTCTCAATAAAATGAAAGAGAAACTTGTCAGAACCCTGAGGGCACCTGTGCTTCTTATAAGCCTGGACCAGCCTGATCCAGGATTTCCATCTATACATCCTACTTGTGGGCTCAGGAGCCCCAGTGAAGTTCTTCCCAGGGCTACATTGTGTCTGTGGCAACCCTGACCTACAAGCTGACATCCTGACCTAACTTTGACCTTGACCCAGTGATCACTTGCCCTAGTCACCATCACCAGGCCTGATCCTGACTTGCCGATTTGCCTTCCCAGCTTCATGTTGGTACTTCAGCATCAACACGGACGTGCCTGGTGATTTGGGCACTGGGGGGGGTGGTGCTAGCTGCCACATCTGGATGTGTCCTGCCTGCCCTGCTTGGTGGTTGTCAGAAATATTCTTCAGGGACAAACTTTGAAAATCCATTAAATATTTCCAATTCATGCTCTTCTGACATTTTAATGTGAATTTTTCAAAAATAGAATGAGTCAGAACTTTTTTCTGACATAGTTCTTGTATGCATGTGATAAAATATGTGTATGTAATATTGTTTCCAAATAATCTAGGGTAGAGATAACAAGGGAATTATCTTTGTAATTAACCCATTAAGGCACATGACCTCCTACAGAAAGGGATATTTGGGTAATTACGCTTGTACAATGGGCACCTATTGTACCTTGTAGGTAATCTGACTGGAGACTCTCTAACAAAATATATGTATTGGTATTTTTAAAATTATAAATGTGTTTTAAAACAAATGCTCATTCTTGTTTGTTTTCCTTCCCCCTGTCTCTCACTGATCTCTCCTTATTGTTCCTTCTATATGGAACCTCTCAACATCAGCATCTGTTAGCACAACGGGTTGTCATAAAAGATTACAGAGTCACGCAGTTCCTGCAAGGTCACTCACAAATTTAGGTTAGAATACAGGCTATAACAAGAGAGATGCTTTAATTCAAAGTAAATTCAAAAGCAAATTGTGCTTCCAAATTTCCTCAGAGGTAGTATACTTTACAACTGTGGACTCTGCTATCAAGTCATTCATGCTGTGCTCAGGCTTCAAATGAGTAAGCTTTTGAAGAAAGCTGCATGTCTTTATTGGAAGTCTCACAGCATCTCTTGCACTTTATTAGCAAGAAAGATTAAGAAGATTTAAAAGAAAATATAAGCTGGAAACAAATTTAGGGTGTAGTCAATGACACCTGCACATAATAAATCAAAATACTTGTGTTCTTATGCATAGTTTCTCAGCAGTAACTTTTCAGGTGTTTCACAGCAGTGATTGGTAACAGTGAGCACACTAGACTTGGCATTTTCTCATGCCTTTACTGAAAAAAATGAGTCACAAGCAACTTTATTATTCCTCTGGGTCTAATTCATAGGGAAAGGAAGATGGAATAGTGAAGTGATTTACTTAGTCACAGTCCAAGTCAGTGGCAAAACTGGAAGAAAAGCTCAAAACACTCTAGCTGATTGTAAAAACACCCACATACAGTAGGAAGGCAAGCCTTTTAGCACGAGAATCTTGCTGCGAAAAGGATTGAGCCACACCTAGAACTGTAGACATTTGCTAGAGAGAGAGAGGCTATTGTAGCTCAGCAGTTTAAGAAAGAGAGAGGGGATTCAGCACTCTGTTTTATGCTGGGGTTTCATGCTGCTACGCGTTCCTGTAACTTTGATATGCAACCCTGGCTTTATCGTTAACTTGCTCAATGGAATCAAATATGTGTGTTGCACAGCAGGTTGCTCCTTGACCACTCATGAAATCAGGTGCTAGAAAATGCGTGATTTGCTTGTTTTACCTCTCTGCAGTTGTAACTATATGTCATTATGAAAACAAAGTATGAGACCATCTTCACCAGAGACTGATTTTATGCTATCTATATTTATATCTTAAGGAAGAGATAGAATGAATATCTGCTGATTCACAGAGTTTCTCTAAAGATTAATTTAACTGAAATACTGTTCTTGAAGAAAGCTGGGAAAGATAAAAACCAAGGTTAGTGAGTATTAATAGCTATTTTAATGGAGATGTAGTTATCAGCTCTCATGTAAAAAGAGAACCCATTTAACTCAACTCAAACATTCTACCCCACACTGTAGTAAGGTGTTGTAACAGATGACATTTGCAGATGACATAGCAGTATACTAGGAAAGCTATCCTGAAAACACAGCTCCTTACTGTGGTATCTCTTTCAAGCAGAGGCAAAGGACTCCTTTCCTTTGTGTCTTTGTGCATTATTTCCCTTATGCATGATCCTAAACATGCTCAGATCAATGGCAATCTTACCTTTGAGTTGAAGGAACATTAGCTCCCAGTCGTACATAGCAAGATAATTGTAGGAGTATTTCTAAGGGATGATTTATTCTCTTTCTCGTGAATTTGAATGCTAACATTTAGGAAAGTACTATCAAAAGAAGAAATCTATATTCTGAAAGCCTACTCTCCATAACTACTATGGAAAACAACCAATCCTTTGTGTCTTTCATTTTCTAGCAGTATCTGATTATATATCAGCAATTAAGGGAAACTTGCAACATCTGCAAAGACAGTATTAATATCCCCATTGAGAACTGAAGACACTGGGGAACAAAGAAAATAATTGAGTGTTCCAGAGCTATAAAACTAGACAGTACAGTTTGATATATTCTGCTATGCATAGCTATTATGTAAGTTATACAGTTCTGAATGCAGTCACCTGCAACACCACTTTTCATAAGTTTTTATGTGTTTCAAATTGTCAGACATTGATGCATTTTGTACACTTAATCACTTGTATTTTCAATTTAGTGAAGTTTATGAACACGATATTTTCAATAGATTCCAAATGAAATAGTGCATATGCAATTTCTTTTACCCACAAGAAAAAAAAGGGAAAAAACCACCAACAACAGTTTATTGTGCATAAAACTGGGGGACATCTATTGTAGTTCTTTCCTACCCATATATGATAATGACTTTCCTGTTGATTTTGAGATAACTACCCTGAGGAATAAAACATTGCAGCATTTACTCTGTTACAAATGTATGGTTTTACCTGAGTAGGTGCTGCAGGTTTGGTCCCTTGCTTGTTTTATCTGATCTTTTTTAAGCTCAGAAAATAATTTTGCTGAAATTGCTAGAACTTTTGCCAATTATTTCACTGGGAACAGAAAAATAGGCATTCCTAAGCAGTACACAGGAGACAAGAAAAACCACAGAACTTACCTTCCCCTGGTAGTTTCAAAGCTGGATGCTTTGGAGTTGGCATCCTGCTGGGTGCTGGTGATGCCAGTGCTGTGGGAGGACTGCTTGATAGATCTGTTCCCTGGAGCTGTAGTCCGGCTTGTAGTGACCCCTTGCTGGAGAGGGACTTCTCTAGTGTTGCTTTGTAGAGTTGTCCCTTTGCTGCTGGATGAGCTTCCCATCTTGTCGCTGTCAGAGTCTCCATCACTCGACTGCATTGCAGGGGTAGGTGTTGTCAGATTTGAAATTTTCTTCACTGCTTTCATTCCCAGAGTCTTGCCTGAAGACGCAAAAGGAGGTCCCTGTAAATCACTCACTTTGTCAGCTTGGATTTCCGAAAGGGGTGACCCTGCAATTGTGGTCGAAGATGGAGTCAAGTCTGAGTGACTTATCTGGGTTTCACCACCCTGTCCTGTGGTCCAGAGCTTTCCTGGAGTGTTAAATCCAACACTGCCACTCTGTAAGTGCAATAGTAGCAGCAAGAAGATGATCTCCTTCATTTTGATGGTTTGTAAATGCTACAAATTATCTCACATTTATTTCCCAAACAAGAAATCCTGAAGCTTCTCCCTTCTCCTGAGCTGCTACTCGTACAGTGAGCCTACCCAGAGGATGCCCTGACAGGCTTTATTTTCATAGAAAGGAAACAGGTTTTGGTGTTTCAAAACTGACTGAGGAAGCCTGGTTTCCTGTTTCTGTGGATTCGCCTTCAACCTGTGACCCCTTGGAGAGTGAGAGCCTGGCAGCTTATGTGGGAGGAAAAAAGAAGTTTCTGCAGAAGGCACAGGATAAAGACTAATGGCACAATAGAAATGTGGAAAAATATGTACTGTGAAGTAATCCTGAGGGATAAAACCTGAAAGGTTTATCTAGTTTTCCTTTCACATGTACATGTACAGAGTAGTGGTGTGCCCTTTGAATAGTTCATAATTGTGACTTTGTTATTGAAAAAGATTTAGCAAAACTGGTGTGCTACACAAAGCTGAACATCAGCTGTGTCTTCTCTTTTTGTTTAAGCACGCTGCTGCCAACAGTGAGGACCTAAGGAAGAGGTTCACACTGTACCCACTGTTGTACCACAAGCCTTTGAATGTAATAATTTATCTGTAGTCATTGGCCATTTATGCCTCATCCTATTTCTATACTTCATAATGATGCATATGAAGTATTTCTCTAGCATTGCCCATAGGTGTCTGGCGTCATTTCAGATTCTCTAAGGTACAGGAAACACCTACATGAGCCTGGTAGGGGCGGCATGTAATCTATGGGAGATATGCCCTTCTGGGGCATTTCAAAGAGTGTTAAAAGCTTACAAGGGGCAACTGCATCCCATCCTCCCCATTGGCTGTAGCTGCAGTTTAGACACTTAGTTCCCATGCAGGTCCATATCTATGAGCCTCTAAATACATATCTCTAAATATGTTAACTGGATTCCACCAATAGATAAGACGGAAAGGAATATCCTGAATCACTGAGTCCATTCCTTCACTTTTCTTGCATGCTTTTACAACTAATATTGTCCTAAACCAATATTAGTTGCAGTCTAAACATAATATTGGCAACTTTACATGTAGAAAAGCTCTGAGGAAATGGTGCCAGGTAAGGTTATAGAACAGATTACCGTGAGTGACCTTCACACAGCACATACAGGACAACCAGGGGATGAAGCCCATCCAGCATATGTTGAGGAAAGGAAGGTCCTGCCTGACCAACATGATCTCCTTTAAAACCAGGTGACCTGACTACTGGATGAGGGAAAGGCTGTGGATGTAGTCTACTTGGACTTCAATAAAGTCTTTGATACTGACTCCCAGCATTCTCCTGGAAAAACTGACAGCCCAAGCCTTGGGAGGTGTACCCTGTGCCAGGTTAAAAACTGTCTGTATGGTCAGGCCCAGAGAGTGGTGGTTAATCTACATTCAGCTGGTGGCTGATCACTAGTGGCATTCCTCAAGGCTCTGCACTGGGGCCAGTCCTGTTTAATAACTTTGTGGATGGTCTGGATGATCTGCATGATTTGTACACCTTCAGTAAGTTCGCAGACAACAGCAAGGTGGGCGGCAATGTTGATCCACTGGAGGGCTGGAAGGCTCTGCAGCAGGATCCGGACAGGATGGACGGATGGGCTGAGGTCAGTTGTATGAAGCACAACAAGGCCAAGTGCTGGGTCCAGCACTTTGGCCGTAACAACTCGTAGCAGTGCTACAGGCTGGGGACAGAATGGCTGGAAAGCTGCCTGGCAGAAACAGACCTGGGGGGTGCTGGTCAACAGTTGGCAGAACATGAGCCAGTAGTGTGTCCAGGTGGCCAAGAGGGCCAATGGCATCCTGGCCTGTATCAAAAACAGTGGGTCCAGCAGGACCAGGAAAGTGTCCCTTTGTACTTGACACTGGTGAGGCCACACCTCAAGTGAGTGCTGTGTTCGGTTTTGAGCTCCTCACTACAAGAAAGACATTGAGGTGCTGGAGTGAGTCCAGAAAAGGGCAATGAAGCTGGTAAAGGGTCTAGAGGGTAAGTCCTATGAGGACCAGCTGAGGGAGCTGTGGTTGTTTAGCCTGAAGAAAAGGAGCCTCAGAGGAGACCTTATCGGTCTCTACAACTACCTGAAAGGTTGTAGAAGGTGGGAGTTGGTCTCTTTTCCCAGGAAACTCATGACAGAACAAGAGGAAATGGCCTTAAACCAAATGGTAGCAGGGGAGGTTCAGATGGGACATAAGGAAGAATTTCCTCTCTGAAAGGGTGGTTGAGCATTGGGATGAGATGCACAGGAAGGTGGTAGAATCACCATCCCGAGAAGTGTTCAAGAAACAACTGGACATGACACTTAGTGCTGTGTTCTGGTGGACATGGTGGTGTTCAGTCAAGGGTTGGACTCAATGGTCTTGCTGGTCTTTTCCAACCTTAATGATTCTATGATTCTATATTCAATATAAAGAGTAAAGATAATTTTTTATACTGGAAGTGTAAATGAAAAATGGAGCAAGTTACTGAGAGAGGTTGCTGGTTCTCCATGCCTGAAGATATTCGAAACTCAACCAGACAAGACCCTGAGCAATATGATCTAAGTCCTGCTTAGAGTTAGGTTTTAACCCAGGTGACCTTTGGATGTCCTTTCCAATCTATCTTACTCTATGAAATTATGCTTAGTAGCTGCAAGGTTGAACACTGCAGTCAGGAAAGAGGAGATGAAACCTTTCCTCCTCTACTGCCATTCTCCAGCTGTCTGAGACTAAGGCTGGTTAGTTTCTTGTTGAAGGAAAAGGTACAAAGCAGCAACAGAATAGACCTGTCAGGAGCCATATAGATCTGAAAGGCCATTGCCAACTGGCTCAAAAAGCCTCTGGCCACTGACACAAGTGCTGTAGTAAGGACTATGGACAATACATCTATGAAAGCAACCTCATGTATCTGGGAACAGAACAGCATCTTCTGAAGATGCTTCATATTATTTGAGGATCACCTTTTCTCCAAAATATATTCAAAATCCCCATTCCATGGAAGTCTGATGATTAACAGGGCCACCATGGAAAAGCCAGTAAATAACTTGCTTTTTTTTTTCAGAAATTACTTTAAAAAACGAAAAACAAACACAAACCCAAAAGCAAAACACCAAACATGGAGGATAAATCAGGAGACCTTGTTGCAGTCAGGTAAAGCTCTGTGATGACTGTTCCTGTTTGGAAGATTTGGATAACAGTGCTTTGCTTTCGGTTTCCAGATGAAAGGGTTTAGATGTGCTAAAGGGTTGGGTTTTCCATTTGTTGTGGTTTTATTTTTCTGTTTTATTGTCTTGGTAAAACATAGGGTTCTGTGTAAGTAAAACAGATGCAATTTTATGATACAACACTTTAGAAAAGACATGGAGTTGTGCTTCCTTTTGGAGACATTATTTCCCCTCTCTTTTTCTTATTCGTAATGAAAATCTGTAAATGACCTTTAAATGTAGGACACAGGAGACAATCTAATGAGCAATTTAATTTAAAGACTAACATAAGCTATTTCATGTGAGTGCTTATCTTTCTGAGCTTTATATTTGCGATTTTGAATTAGTACCATTACCTGATTAAGCATTTGGCATCCCATATTTTTTAGAAATCCCAAGACAAAATTAAGGGTAAATTAGTGTTGACTGTATTTGCAAATTAAACTCAAGCTGACTTAAAAAAAAAATCACAGCAGCTGCATGTTGTGTTTATTCATGCAGTTAGAATGCCTAATAACAAACAAAGCTTGGATTCTGCTTTTAGTTACTTCACTGCAAGTGTTAATTCTGCCTCTAAATTCAGGTCAGCAACTACAGATTTCCACCAGTGCAGAGAAAAGCAGTGTAGAAAAGTCTGGCTTTCAGTCGTTGATAGATTTCATTACAGCAGTGTTTATTTCCCTGTCTGAATACTCCAAAATGAAAATTTATTGTTAATATGATTTGATTAGTATATGTCTGGCCTGTAGATTAAAAGATAAAATTGTTTGAAGCTAGTTTTATTTATCAAAACAATCTTGACACTGTGAGAAACTCAGGATATCCATTTTCATGTTGCTGCATGGTGGATCTAAATCCCAAGCTCATTACAGATTGTATTGCAGCATTTGTTCACATCCAAGTGCTGCTTGGTGCAAATTGAACCCAGGAAAAGATCAGCACTTGGATGCATTTGGTGAAACTTAGGTAGAAATAGGTTCAAAATTATCCTGAAAATTCCCATTCAACATGCTGCTCACTCCCTTAAGCATAAATCCATAGGTGCCACATCTTTTGTATTAGTTGCTATCAGTGGTACTGAAATCCCTGCCTGTTGGGATGGCCTCATGGGCTTTCCTTGGAAATTATCAAAGTTGACCTTGGAGCAGAAGCTGGATCTCAAGTTTCCAACCTATATTAAGTGTCCATCTCAGAGTCTACATTCGTGCTTGTTGTTGGACACATATTCTTTCACTCGATGAGTCTTTACTTCTGTATAATGTATTATACATTCAGCAGGATGGAGAGTCTCTCATCTCCCATGAGAGCACAGAATGCTAAAAGAAGCAGTTTCCTGGGAGGTGGAAATAGAGTGTGAAGATGCAACTGCACTCCTGGGGGGCATTTAAATCATCAGGCCACATTACATAAAAGAGTAGTACCCTTCTGCTCACGAAAGAGTTATCCTTGTTTGGTACTGCAGAAGAAAGAACAGGGTCACAGCTGCGGTTCTTCAGATAAGGCAAGTACTTTGCTGATGCCTGAGTAAGTTGACCAAAGGCTGTAATTCTATAAACAGTTTTATATTTGACATCTGCTAATGGCACACACTCAACACTCTGACTTCAGACAAATCCCTGAATATCTCATTGAATAACTTGAACCATCTTCAGAAACTTTCAGCTCTCCCCAAGCACTGTAAAGAGAGCATCTCACTTTCTTCTAAGTTACTAGACCGCATAGCCACTTTGGTAGAGCTACTGTTGATTCTCCAGATTATTTAGTAACTTCTGTAAGTTCACCTTGGATACCCAGCCAACAGTCTGTCTCACAGCTCTGGGAGCTCTGTCATCCTCACTCTTCGGGGCTTACCAGTAGTAAAGCTATTCCCAGTCTTAGTCATTCCAAATTTACAGGGGTTAATCACCCCAGAACCACTCAGGCCAAGGCCTGCACAGCCAGATCACCTTCTCTACCTATGCTGGCAGTTACAACAACAGATGTAACACACTGCTCACACCATGGGCTGTATGCCTCCTTAGCACCTAGGGTCACAAGTGGTATGGCAAAAGAAGAGAGTTTCTACGCAAGTGTCATGGTTTAACCCCTACCAAGCCTCACACAGCCACTTGCTCACTCCCCCAACAGCAGAATCAGGGAGAGAATCACAAGGGCAACAAATATAAAACTGGTGGGTTGAGATAAAGACAGTTTAATAGGAAAAGTAAAAGCCATACACACAAACAAAGCAAAACAAGGAATTAGTTCATTACTTCCCATGGGCAGGCAGATGTTCAGCCATCTTCAGGAGAGCAGAGCCCCATCATGTGTAACAGTTACTTGGGAAGACAAATTCCATCACTCCAAATGTCCCCTCTTTCTCCTTCTTCCATCCACTTTATACACTGAACACGATGCCATATGGTATGTTGGGTCAGTTCAGGTCACCTGTCCTGGCTGTGTCTCCTCCCAGCTTCCCATGCACCCTCAAAAACCCTGCCAGCACGGCAATATGAAAAGCAGAGCAGGCCTTTGCCCTATGTAAGCCTCGCTTAGCAGTAATAAAAACCTCTCTATATTACCAACCCTGTGTTCAGCACAAATCCAAAACACAGCCCCATACTGGCCACTATGAAGAAAATTAACTCTACCCCGGTAAAAACCACCACAGTGAAAAAGCTGTTATTGAATAGCACTTTATTCCACTGGCATGACTACTGCTGGGAGAATTTGGCTTTTCCTTGCTCCACATCAAACACACTTGTATTTGACATAATTTCTCACAATTCTTGCAGTGCATCTTGATACCAGCTGAGCTGGTCCAGTGAAAAAGGTACTTTGCTTTCTTCTCTCGTATACAGACGGACAGAGCAGCACCAAATACATGAAAATACATCAGTATAAGAAGAAATCACTTCTGTAGCCAGTACACAATATTGCAGAAAATTTTTATCAGGTTTTACATGAAGATCTTTAAATGCCTCTATATCAAAGGGTAAAGTCTCTTTTCCTTCTCATAATGTTTCCTCTGTAAGCCCCAAAAGCATATTGAAGGCTTCTGGGCAATTCTGAATCCCCTTAATTGTTGTTTGGTTTTGTTTTTTTTTTAAGAGCTCATATCCAACATGTGTGTCTGGTTAGTGTGAATTAAAAGCACATATTACAAAATATGCTATCATGCTTAAAGTGGCTACATTTTACTGGTTATAATTAATATAGACAAGAATATTTCTCCATGTCTATCCAGGAAGTTCAAATTTTACACCCAAAATAAGATTCAATGAATCAATATGATTTCTTAAGTGTCTTTTTGGTCACATAATACAGACCACCATGTCCCTCTCAAAAAAATAACTCTTTTGAATTTTAGTTTCCTTAGAACAATAGTAATAGGAGAAACCATTACTTTGTGTAGAAAGAACATAGTAGCAGAAGGATATCCCAATTAAGGGTCAGGATGTGAAGTTTGCATGTTTACAGCAAGAACTCTGTTTTTGATGACTCAGCTGCAGTTGGGATCCAGTTAAGGCAGAGAGTTACATTCTATGATCAACATCATCCTTGATCAAACTAAGCAAACAAAATATCCTACAGTATTTGAGTATACCTTTGCTGAAGTATCATGTAATAGCTGTGATTTTAAAGTGTATTCTTTTGCTTTGCCTTTGGGCAAGTTTTTAGCCTTCAGAGACATTTATATATTCTTTCACATACACTGTGTGAACAGTGGTAGGTGATGAAGGAGATTGCTCTCTGCTTTGCTCTTACTTCAGCCTGTCCTTAGGGCAAAGCTGACATCAGGTAAGTGGGAACTGGCAATTGCCTGGTTACTTAAAAAAAGAACCCAACCCTTTTAGCCTTTCCTAGAACTTAATTTCTAGAAATGTCTTTGATAAGCAAATAAACCAAAGAACACTAGGTTTTTTCTAGAACAAAAGAAGTAACTCGTGGGTGCAGAGCTCTAACTTCGGCCATTTTCTTCCCAGCATTGCCTCCTAGATGTGATGGACGCACTGGGCTTTGGTGAGCATTGTAACCTCTTTTACCAGACTGTAGGGGATGGTGCTAAAAGACAGTTTAGCTTAAGGAATGCTCAGACTATTCCCAAGTGCCAAGAAATCAACAAAACCCTAGGACAGCAACAGCTACCTATATAGCCTTTAAAGCCAACACCGAGAAAAGCCTGGCTTTACCTTCAAGAGAATGTGGCAATCTGGGGACTAAGCAATGATGTCTGAAGGACAGAAGCTTCCTGGATGCACTTCTCTTCTGTCTGATGGTGTGGAATTCCCACTCATGTGATTGTTACTGACAAAGCTCCAATAGCTGTGAAAAACAAACTCCCATGCTAGCTCATTCCCTAGCGTAGAGATCAATAATGTTCTGTGGAAACTAGAAGGAACCAGGGCTGCAACAAAAAGCCAGAGAAGTAAAAATTTCCTGTATTGGTAGCACATATTCATATCTGTGCCGGGGCGTTCTCCTGCTGCTGAAACCCCTGGTTCCACAAGGGGTGATCGACCCTCCTGAACAGCCATGATGCAAGGACAGTCAAACCCCTTGGCATACTTTATGGGCAGGACATCAAGCGCTGCAAATTCTTCTGGAGTGTGTATCATATCTGTTTTGCAGAGTGTAGTGCTAACAGACAGCATTCAGCATGTGAATCTCTCTCCTTTGCCAAAAATAGTTTATTGATTTTGTTCACATCAATTGGAATGAGAAGGGAGATTGGGATGCTTCCACTACATCTTTGGTAGCAAAAGGAAAGGAATAATGAAGGGAAAGAGAAGTGACTGAAGGGAGCAGGGCATGAAAAGGAAGGGAAACTGGTAAGAGGCAAAGAACAGAGAGATGACAACTACAGAAGTAGCGACAGTTCTGGAAAGGGAACCCTGTGACAAAATTTGTATTTGCTACTTCAATTAAGATTTCTTAGACCCTCAAAGACCTTTTAATGTCAAGCTTATCCTGGTACGGGTGAAACAAAAAATTTCCAAAAGTAGAACACCAGAATACGCCTACACTGCTTTGTCTCCAGGGGGTCTCCAAAGAAGTCCTTTCCTTCCTTACACTGATTGCCTGTGCCAGGATGTAAAGAAACAGATGAATGTGTGAATGAAATATGCATCAGGGCTACTGCTGGCCTCACAAAAAATGAAGTGAGTGTCCAGAATGAGGTGAGAGCCCGTTCCACCCTTGCTTTCTCCTTTCCACTTCATTCCTCATATTTTCTGGATATTGTAAAGGATACCTAGGACATTTCAAAAGTAGCAGCCAGAAACGACCCATAGTTACCAACACTGATGAATCCGTCAAGCTGCATAAGGAGCAGCCTACTTTTAGCCAGTTTGCTACGACTGCATGCTGCAAAAATCAGACTGAAGCTGATACTCCTCTCATCACTGTGTTTCCTAAAACTGCTGTTTCCATGGCAAATATACAGACTTGGCTTTCTACAATCACACTCTTTAATCACTTTTCTTGTAGATATGTATTTCATGGGAAAATAGATTTCTTCTCCTCTCCTTCATCCCCACCTCTCAAGCAGCTCTGTCTGGAGTGAGAGTCACAGATCCTTTAAAGGGCAGTGAGAAGCCATTTGCTTCTCATTAAACAGAACGAACATTGCACAAGTTATGCAAAGAACAAGTCTTTATGGATCCAATCAAGATAAAGATCTGCTATAAAAAGCTATCTGCTATAAAAATCTGCTATAAAATCTGCATGTGTTTTCCTAAGACCGTAGGAGTTCTGCTCATGAGGTTTTGTTTTTCTGCATTTTGCTCTTCTGAGGCATCTCTGGGCTGATTTCATTTTTGTCATTTTATACACAGACTTGCTTTTTCTGTTTTCTATCACTCAGGCCCCAGCGTTGCAACTGGTAGCATGCAGATAGCTGTGAAGTTCTTCCACTACTCATGAGCTATGGCCTGTTGCCAAACTCTGTCTGTGGCATTTGGAAAGGCTTAGTGGAATAGAAAACTAAGAGGGAAGGTGATAATACATCTTTAATACATTTCAATATACATAAATTTAAATTTAAGTTTGTCCATTATTCTGTCTCCTAATTTTTGCTGCTGTGCTTGAAATTTGTCCAGGGTTAGTTGAATGCAGGACTAGAGCTTGTTGCTGTTCAGAGTGTGGGTGTATGAACTTCACAGGAATAAATGTGTCAGTCTAATTTTTGTAGCGATCTTGGTCTGATAAGGGTGTTCTAGTTCAGTAGGGTGAGTCACTTGATTTGCCTGGTGTTTTGCAACTGGCATCTCTGTGGTTTCACGTGTATTGTATCAGGATATGGTAGTGTCTTAATTTCACTGAGATATGACTCAGGTAAGTTGAGACACAGAACTCAATCAGTTAGCTGCACATTTCAGAAGAATCTGCAAAAGTATCTCTCTCTAGAGTGAAGCAGTGCTGTGGCAGTGAGTTTTTTCTAACTGGATTTTTAAGCATATTTTTATGTAAGCAGGCTTGATAGAAGAGCCCATACAAGAGATTAATCTGATTTGCAACGACTGGCTGGAGTCAATTTCCAACACTGATTTTGGTTTAACCTGCTCAGTTTCTTTTACAGAATTTACTTGATCATGTTGTTCTCCCTTTCCCCCTGATGCCAAAATTAGCAGAAATACTACTACTCAGAGACAGTTTTGAGTCTTTAAGTAGCAAAGGTATTTATTTTGAGCAACGTTGGGGATTTAGGCAGCTCTCTCTGCACAAACTAGCTCTGAAGTTCCCAGTGAAAAGTCAGGTAATTTATACAGTTTTCATGAGTGATTACAACATGTTTGCATGCATATTCATCTAATTTTGCAATCTAATTTTCATATCCATAATAGGTGGAGTTTAGGCGGAGCTTGAGGTGGAGTCATTCTTTTGGGGAGTTTTCTGGTGGTCATTCCTGTTCTTCAGCCTCAGGAGGGTCATCTCTTCTGTTCTTCGTCATGAACTCTTCAACTTTTCCTGATTACGTACTGGGAGCTGGCGAAAACTTTCCCTTGATTCAGCTTGTTTATCTCCCCGGATGTCCATTCTGTCTAATTCATGACTACTAAGCTGTCCTTTCTATTATCTTTTCATTAGTACAGAACATACATAGGCAGAGCTCTCAGAGCAGGGTACCACTTGTCTCTGCTACCCCTTGCATTAATGTTGCAATCCTCAGAGCGAGAGTCTGTAGTATCTCCTCAGAACAGAATTCCAGCATCTCAGAACCCTTACTTGGTTTCATCCCTACTTAAAAAGATACTTGAGGATCTATGTTCCTTAAGACATTGTTTGAAGGTAGGGCAAATTATCTCCAGATGTGACCAGTGATGTTGTGTTTTAATTTTTCCAGTCAAAAAAATGGTGCTCAGCCATGGATTTGCCAGAAAGGTTATTCCAAACTAGCTGAAATTTACTCTTCAATGTAGCAAGAGTTTCAAAATTATCCTTTCCACCCAGACTTCAACTCTCACATTCAGCTACTGTGTGGATTGCTACTAAGTGGAGCCATATTTTGTTTTCTTGTGAACTTGGATAATATGTAAAACTAATCTATACTGAAAGCTTCTCAAAATCCTCTGATCTTGTAAAAGAAGGATGTTGCTCCAAGCTCTAGGAGTGAGCCCTCTGCTATTTACAAAGAAGCTTTTCCCATCACACGGAAAATAAATTTGAGAGACTTTTCTCTAGCTCATGCAATTAATTCTATTCCTAGAAAATTCAGTCTTGACGTGCCCTGGGAGAAAAACAAAAGGAGGGCAACATGAACCTCTGTGTGTAATCTTCTATTTGAGTAATTGTAGATTATTTGTAGTGACTAATCTTTCCCTTGGAAAAAAAAGCGAAGCAGGGTTGAGTAATGTGCGCTGCAATGGTTGCTGCAGCTGGGAGTTTAGAGTTGGACTGGAGCCTGAAGTGGCCTCATTTAGAAAATAATGAGCTTTGGGAGTGAGTACTAAAATCTAAATATATGCTCATGTACAGTAGCCATGACACAATAAATGCCAAATGAGTGCTGGGATTTGAAAGATCTCTCTTTCTTAGCTGGATCAGTAAGAGGAAAACTGGAAGTTAAGACAGCGTCAGAGTAGGTCGGATCAAGCAGTAAAGGCCACCAGCAAATGATTTCAAATTGAAGAGTTGGGAAACCTTGTACCAAGTGTATAAGTATGATTTCTTACGTCTCAAACTACCTTCTTTTTTTGTTCACATTTCAGATGGAAAGCCTGGGAGAATGCCAGAAGAGGTTGATTTCTTTTTTTAAAAATAGAAATAATAATAAAGTCTTACTTCAGCAAAATGTTTGGGGGAGTTTGGTGTATTTAGAAAATTCCCAAATTAATAAGATGTGTTTTTTGTCACCACACCAGTCACTACTGGTGAAAAGATGAAAGAGAAGAGAAAAGGAAAAGAAGCAAGGAAAATAACTGAGAAAAAGCTTTCAGAATAAAAATCAAAACCAAAACAAACCAACCAACCAAAAAGTAAAATCGCTCCAATTCATAAGCTAAGGATTTTGATTTTGAAAGCTTTTTGTGAATCCCTTTCCCTCTATTCTGTCAGTTCTGCTACAGAGCAAGAATGGTGATGCATTGAGACTGATATATTCTATCATATGTAGCTGAATGGTAGGACCTGCTACCACCTCTTTTGGCCACTGAGGAATGTAAGACTGCAGTAGGACACCTAGGACATTGTTCCTACAGGAGCTACAGGCCTGTCTGATGTGTTTTCTGAAGGGCCTTTAAATGCTCATGAAAAAACCAATCAGCTTCCTAAGCCTAGCCAGGAAGGCACTGAGACATACTCAATCCTTCTGTATAATATTCAGGCATTGAAAAAGAACAGGAAAAGACATTTTCCAAGCATCAACTGTACTGTTCAAACTTGGCACTGGAGAAGAAAAGGGGCCCTGGGAGCACAACCACTTGAGTGCTCAACATGAATCTCTCTTAGACTGGATCTCTGGAAGTATTCAGAGTGAGCAAGGCCTGACCTTCTCTTCCAGCTTAAACCTTAAGCCACTATTTCCCTAGCTAGAGGGAACATGAAACATCTATTACAGAAAGCCCTGGTGTTTCAGTGAAAGTCATGTTGATGGACTATAAGCACCAGAATCTTTCAGAGACCTAGAAACAACAGAGCAGCCACTGATTTAACCAGTTGCATCTTGACCTGGGACAGGAGCGACCTGGACTTCATATATTGTATTGCAATGAATATCCCAGGGGAGAAAGGCCCAGTAACTTTTCTACATGTTTTTAATTTCTTCCAATCTCATTTTAATAGAGAGAGGAATCCTGTTCTACTCTTTCAACATCTACCGAATTTGTTTCTCCAGCTGATCCTAGCACATGTAGAAATGTCTTTCCACTCCTGGGGAATGCTGGACCTCTGAGACATTTGGGCACAGATTATTTCTATCTCCTCAAGCTCTTTCTGTCCATTCAGAGGAAGGTAAGTGATATAGATGCTGCTCCTCTATTCTCTGTTTACCAGAAAGCATTTCTGGAAGGTCTGGACTTGTTTCGGTTTCCTTGAAGCTTCATTTTAACTTTTGCATTGTAACAGTAATTAGCTAACGGTCAGGTAGCTATTACTGATCTTGTTTTATTGTTTGCTTAGCTCTGTATAATTGTGTGATGTGATATTTATTTTTATCTGTACTTACACATAGCAGTAGCAAGTAGTTTTTATGTGTAGAGTGGATTATCTGTGACCTTCCCAAAAAATGCACCATAGAGGACCACAGGCATGGGATCAAAGCAGGAGCTTTAAAACACAGGCAAAGGATCACATCAGCAAACCCGTGACTACGGACATCTCATCACTGGTCAGTTGTTATAAACAAGATACAAATAAGTTATCAAAGGAAAGCAACCCCTGCAGCTGGCTAAAACCAGTGCTAGTGGTAAGGGAAGAGAACAAAGAATTAGTATATAACATATGTTCAACTCACAAATGAGGCTGCAATATGGTATCACAGACCAAGGAAGAAAGAGCAGAGTGTAGATGCTGTTACCAAACACAGAAATGATCCCAGCCACAGGTTCTTGGCTGAGAAAGGAGAATTAACAACCCACTCTTCCCAGAGAGGAGATGCTGTCTGTGATGTAACTCCCTGCCCATGGCCTGGAGCTATCAGCTTTCATACCCAGAGGGGCAGTGCAAGGGTGAGCACAATACCAGAAAAAGGGGTAGGTTCTAGGAAGTTTGTGTATATGCCATTTTTAACTGTATTTCATTTGAACTGTGTATCATTGAAATTGGACTAAAAATAGTCATTTCATTAAATGACTTAGTTTCGTAAAACTAAAAATAAGTTCTTGATTTTGCACTTAAGGTGTACTCCCCTTTTTGCTCATGAATTTGGAGTATAACGGTGGAGAATTCAGGCAATTAAGTCTTTTATATGGATGCATAAAACGGGTAACTCAGTGCAGAGCAGAATCTGTACCGGGAGCAGCAGGGAAAATCCCATTGGTGTGTGTTGCAGTCCAGCACAAGCCTTGCCAGTAACCTGGGCCATTAACCAGGGGTGTTTCCAACTACTGGATGGGGAGTTTCAGTGGATTAATTTCAGTAAAAGGACTCACTGTCAATGACATGCAATTCTGGTGGAAATCCAAAGAAAATGTAACAGAACAGGGCAGGACAGGCTGTTCTCAGCTTCCTGTGAAGCTCCATGCTTCTATAAAATGGGTTGTACAGTCTGCTGGAAAATACAGGCTTCACAATTTTACGAGGCACAGTAAAATAAAATGATTGATGGCTTATTCCTGGCTTTTTAAGCAGCTTGAACTGAGCAAAACATTTTTCTGTCATGTGGTGTGTTAGGGCCCAAGATGAGTGCTTATATTTGTGTACAAGCTATGCTCACCCTCTGCAGTAATAAAATTTTCTCTATGGACCCCATTTCAATTTCTGCATGTTCTCGGTTGGTTTGCCACTGCTAGCTACATTTACTGAGTTTCAATCAGCCCTGATACATTTCTGAGTCAGAGGGGTGGAAAAAATAGCTTTACTTTAGGATGGTGTCTGTTGCTGTGCAAGAAACTATGCATATCTAAAGTAGCGGCTAAAGCCTTCCTAAAACCACTCAGGCAGGCATTGTAGGGTGTATAGAAGAATACCTGACTGAAGGTGAATCATGATGTTGAGTAACCCACAGTGGCAGGCATGTAATAAATTTATTTAATACACAGAATCTGTGCATGCTCCCTTTACTGTTCTTCAGCATTTAGCTTCGCTCTTGTCCAGATCAGGTGTGGGGTGGCAGTGCAGCATGGCTCCCCCAGCCTGCGTGCTGGATCTCCTACTTAGGGCCACTGGCAAACTGGTGGAGAGGCTGGGAGATGACTAGAGACCCCTAATTTGACCAGGTTGTGTTTCAATGGGGTTTTTTCCCCCATTCTGAGTGATCAGCTTTATGTTAGTAGAAGGAGAATGAACCATTCATGTACTCAAAAAAAAGTAGGAGGATTCTCAGAAGTACAAGCTACCCTGTTTCAGTAGTATGTTTTCAAGGCATTTTTGAACTCTTACCCTCTTGCCATTCTTGCCTCTGCAAAATAGATATGAGGCTTTGAACATGGAAGGCCAGACAAAGGATGAAGAGAATGAAGGTCCAGTTACACCAGAGGTGTCAATAAAATCAGAAAGACCAACCCCCTGTATTAAAAGCATTTTCAAGAGGAAGAAAAGATGGGTTATAGTTGTAGGCAATTCCCTTCCAAGGGGAACAGAGGGCCCAGTATGCTGACTGGGTCCAATGCATGGGGAGGTCTGCTTCTTCCCTGGAAACTTCCTAGCCTGGTGCAGCCCTCAAGCTACTACCCATCACTGACCACCTAAGTAGGGGGCGATGAAGTGGCAACACATAGTCCGAGTGTAATCAAAAAGGACTTCAGGGCCTAGGGACATTTGGTAAGAGAATCTGGGGCACAAGTTGTATTCTCCTCCATACTTCTAGTTGAAGGCAGTAAACAGGAGGAGTTGGAAGCCATCATGCTGCTAGAAAGCTATGGACCTAGTTTCTATTACTGAATGGAAATGAGGATGAATCCCATGACTGGAGTGTGACTATTGATGGCTACAGGTTGTTCAGAAGAGACAGGGGAGGAAGGAGAGGTGGAGGGGTTGCCCTCTACATCAAGAGCTGGATTGAGCGTGAAGAGTTGTCTCTGCAAAACAGCCACGAGCAGGTCAAAAGCCTATGGGTAAGAATCAGAGACAACAAAGGGATGTCTACTGTGGCTGATGTCTACTACAGGCCACATGACCTGTTGACAAAGCCTTTTTTGCTCCAGCTATAGAAGGCATCGGACTTGCAAGCTCTTGTCCTTCTGGGGGACTTCAACCACCCTGACATCTGTTGGGAAAGTAGTATAGCAACCTGTAAGTAATCCAGGAGACTCCCTCCACGGCAGAGGGGTTGATGCTATGGAGAAAATGGGGAACCTGCAACTGATCTCATCCATTTTGTAATCTTGTCTTTAGTGTTCAACAGCTTAAACAAGAAGTTTTCCTTTTTTGATGGAGGTAAATTTAAAAAAAACCTCAAAATTTGTCAGGAAAGCTGCTTGCTAGCTGACATTTTTAATTACCGTGGGAAAACAGACACATACGAGTTCTGTGTAATATTTGATTTCCAGCATAATTTTTCAATGAATATTCAGATTGGAAATGTATGTGGAAGAGAGAGGCACTTCAGATGAAGATGTTACTTGTGAGGTACACATACTGGTTGTTAAGGTAACAGAAGAAGGAACAAGCAGAAACCTTCATCTAAGCCTAATCCTCATTGAACTCAACACATTTTGGCTGACTAGAGTTCAGTATCTAAAAACTGGAAAGAACATAGCAAAAGGTCAAATACATAGACATGTTAATCCTTTGGAGAAAACAGTTGATAAGTCTGCTCGAGTTATCGAACCTCTTCTTCAACCACATGAAATACTCTTCATGTCCTAGTATGCGAGTCTTGTACATTAAAAAGAGAGAGACAAGGTTGTAACTCACGAATTATAGCAGAGGATAGGAGAGCTAGTGACACAGCAGAGCACGTCAGAGCTTAGAGTCTGGTAAACAAATGCAGTTGAGCTTCTAATATTAATCATAGTTCATGTGTTTGGAAGAAAGCCTGAAAGGTTGCAAACCACACTGAAAGACTATTCAACCATAACTAAGTCTATTGGTTTGTCTGGGATAGAGTCAAATTTCCTCATAGTAGCTGATATGGGCTGTGTTTTGGATTTGTACTGGAAACAGTGTTGGTAACACAGGAATGTTTTAGCTATTGCTGAGCAGCGCTTACACAGTGTCAAGGCAATTTCTGCTCCTCATACCACCCCACCAGGGATGAGACTGAGGATGCACAAAAAGCTGGGAGGGGACACACCTGAAACAGCTGAACCCAACTGACCCAAGGGATATTCCATACCATATGGCATCATACTCTGCAATAAAAGCTGAGGAAAGAAGAAAGGGGGGGACATTTGCAGTTATGGTATTTATCCTTCCAAGTACTCATTACATGTGACGGAGTCCTGCTTTCCTGGAAAATGGTTGAACACGTGCCTGTTGATGGGAGTTAGTGAATGAATTCCTTATTGTGCTTTTCTTGTATGTGCAGCTTTTGATTTAACTATTAAAGTGTCTTTATCTTAACCTGCAATTTTTTGTGCTTTTACCCTTCCAATTCTCTTCCCCATCCCACTGTGAGGGAGTAAGCAAGTGTCTGTGCAACAATGAGTTGCCCACAAAGGCTTGACTGTGACACTAAGGCAAAGCTTGGCAAGACTAACATGCAGGACGCAAGCAAGCTGCAGTATTGATCTACTCTGTAAATGAGACTCACTAAGACATTTATAGAAGCTGCAGTGACATAGACAAGGTAACTTTTCCCCTAGCTAAGCCTGCAAATGCAGCATACCCTTGGCTGGAGAGGGGCCTTTTGTTTCCATGAACACTTACTCAGATTTAGAAACTGCATGTCACATTAGCAGGGCTGTATTTTGCTATAGAGCTTCCCAAAATGATCTCACTTTCTCCAGCAGACTGAGGTCTTCCTACATGTGCCTATGCAGACGTTGTTGAGAGAAACACATTTGATCTTCACCTGATTCTCAGTTAGAAAGAATAAGCCTGTATTTGTGGACTTATACAGAGAGGATTTTATTGCAAGAAATATCTTTCTCTCTCCTTACAATTACAAAGGAATACTGCAACAGGATCCTGCTGTTCCACTGATTAAGACTATTCTGCTGTTTCTTCGAGGAATGCTAAATGCATTGCTCTCTTAGGAAGCCCAATTCTCTCAAGCAGCTCTGCCTCTGAAATCTGTAATCACAATAGCAGATTAAAAAACTCTCAGACTGTCCCATTAGCCCTTGGGCCAATGCTCCATGCTAAAATACGCAATTTTCTTTGTCAATGCTCAGACTATCACCATCTTCAGTGTGGGATTTCAGTTCAATATCTGAGCTTTGTAATATCTCCAGATTTACAAGGACACAGCTGCTTCTGTCCAACAAAGCTCTGTTTGAACAGGCTGTGGTACTTGAATTAACAAATGTTTCAGATCTCAGGGTAGCCTAAAGGGGTTGTATGAATGCTTGCTTGGCTAATAAGAATAGCATCATGGACCTAAGGGTACCGATGACCTTAACTGCCCTCAGTAATTTCATTTGGGGTTCCCACTCCATACCCTCTGTGCAAGGGCCTAGGAGTCCTGTTCGACTTTGGTCCCAGGTCCGAAAGTTTTGCCTGAGCTCACCATGAGGGAGCAGCAGGAATGGGGGCTGCCCCACACAGCAGGGATAGGACAGTGTACAGGGTGGCTCCACCATGGTCAGGGAGCTTGCTGTTGGGCAGGACAGGGCTGATGACAGCAACTGGCTCCTGCCAGCCCAGGGACAACCAGCACAGCACAAGGGGACAACACTATCCTGAGTCACTCCCTCAAATGGGCTGGGATTAGGGTGAGGCAGAGTGGGGTCAAGCGTTGCTGCTCAAGACAGATAAGGCCACTGAGTGCCTTCATGACCCTGAGAAACAGAGGGGCTCAGCTGCATATTGCCTATTTCTCTGCAAATGATTTATCCAACTAACTACTTTTACTGCCTAGAAGTCATAAAGCGTGTATTCTCAGCTTCATGATGAGTATTGTCCCATCTGTGATGTTGGCTCCCCATGAACCTAATGGCTGCAATATACAGAAAAAAGCATAAAAGCTGCTAACCAACTTAAGTAACCATAAGAAACATGTTACTAACATTTGATTTTATCATCTCCCTTCTATATGTGTTAAAACCCATATCCTATCTCCCAAGCAGCCTTGATGCCATGAAAGTCAACTTTAATTCAAAGGAGGCTTTGAAGCTGGGACATCATAACGTAATGATATTATTCATAGCCTTGATCTTTTTATCAAGAAAAACCATGAAAATTTATATCAAATAATATTGAAATAGTGTTCCCTCTGTAGGAAACTAAAATCAAAAGGAGAGATTGCATTTTAAGAGGGGATAAGGTTCTCTTTAGACTGAATTTATAATCTGAGCCACAGCAATCTGAAGGCATACTCTTGTACTAGCGTTATCACTGCTCTAAGCTAAATGTCCCATTTATTGTGCATACAGGAGACTGACCACAGCCAAGGTTAAGCAAACTAGGGTTAGACGAGAGGGAGCTGTCAGGGTCTGGATGTTTCAGAAATGTAAACAATTTTGAACAGAGAAATTCTACCTGTTGAAACTAAATAAGTAATGAAAAAAATTGTAACATCAGCCTGCTACCAATCACTGTGATTTACTTTATATAAACATACATTTAATGAATACTTTCCACACTCATATCTACAATAACTCTATTCTTCATCTAGTCCTTCAAGAATAACCAAATTTTAATTCTTAATGGCTTTCCATATGCTATGAAGCATACAATCACTCAGCTTGGTGCCATCTCCAAATTTGCTGAGGATGCACTCAATCTCTCTCTGTCATTAATGAAGAAATTAAATAACATTGGTTCCAGTATGGACCCTTGAGGGACACCACTTGTTACTGATGTCCCTTGGGACTCTGAGCCATTGACCACTACCATCTGGATGTGACTGTCCAACCACTTTCTTATCCATCTAAAGGTTTACTCATCAAATCCAGCTCTCTTTTATTTAGAAAGAAGGATGTGGTGGAGGACTATGTCAAAGGCCTTACAGAAGTCCAAATAAATGACATCTGTAACATTTCACTAGTCCCCTGATGTAGTCAGTCCATTGTAGGAGGCCCCTAGGTTGGTCAGGCAGGACTCTTTCTTGGTGAAGCTTTGTTGGATGTCACGAATCACCTCCCTGTTCTTCATGTGCCTTAGCATAGTTTCTAGGAGGGTCTGTTCCGTGGTCATCCCAGGCATTGAGGTGAGACTGACAGGTCAGTAGTTCCTAGGGTCCTCCTTTCTACCCTTTTTGAAGATGGGTACTTTTTCCAGTCAGCTGGTACTTTGCCTAATTGCCATGACTTTTCAAATATCAGAGAGCGGCTTGGCAGCTACATCAGCCAATTCCCTCGGGATTCTGGGTTGCATCTCATCAGGTACCAAAAACTTGTGTACATTCAGATTCCTCAGGTGGCCATGAACCTAAGCTTTACTTATAGTGGGAGGGACTTTGCTGACACAGTCCCCATACTGCTGTCCATCCACTCAAGAGGTGTGGGAAGAGACGTTCCTATATCATCACTGAGAATTTTAGATCCTTTGGGATGTTTTACATAACATTTGAAGCTAGAAATACAAATAATCTTTAAAACTAACCCCTATTTCCTCTCTTAAGAGTGGTAAAATTAACTTAGACATATAAGAAGGGGTAATATTTTTGCAGTTACAATACAACAGTGTGGTTTTTTTACACTCTTGGAAATTCCTCATTAAATGCAGATGTAGTGAATCTATCATATAATGTAAGCACATTCTCTTCTACAGTTCAAATCCCCCATTTTTAGCAGCAAAATAGATCACAGTAGACCAAAATAAAGCACAAAGAGACATTCCCTAATCGATATAAAATGAGCATTTGCTCATTCTGTAGCTGTGTACATTTGTACAACTTAAAAGAAAATGCAAGTGATTCTACAGTTCTAGAAAATACATTGATGGATCCATTGTTTCATTGCTGGACAATGATATTCAAAACTGGTTTAGGCTATATGACAATATATTTTTTTATATTTATGATTGCATTAGGGGAGAGATTCACCTCAGTGCATTTACATTACTGATAGGGAGAGCTCTTTGAAGCAGATCTTCCACTCTGCCTGACTTACTGGTTGAATAACAGTCCAGTCGCAGAGTATGAAAAGTTTTCCTTCCACTTATGGGTATTCTGTCCATGGGACCAAATTAGAGCATCTAGGACATGTCTGTTGCAAATTTATTCTAGATGCTTTGGATTATCCACTCTAGAACACCATACTGCTTACAAGTGTAGACCTGGCATAAGAAGACAGGGTCAGGAAGACCTTCTAGAAGCAGCAAGATAATTAAATCTCTTTTGTGGAGTGTTCAGGGAGGGAAGGTCCTATGGCAGGGCCACATAGCACCACCTGCAGCCAGAAGTCAACAGCTCACACAGCTTGTGGATTCTCACTGAAGAGCAGAGAGCAGCTCCCTGACCTCAGGTGAGCCTGAAGAACTTTCCAGTGACCAAAGAGGAATGTGCAGGGCTTGCTTGCTGCAACTCAGAGAGTTAATGAGCTAGTCTGGAAGCAAGAGCTGCTGACAGAACATGGCAATCTGGGACAGAGCCAGGGATAAGCTACTTTCATTTTTGGTTGGGCCAATCAGTTGGCCTGATCTAATTGGACTTCACTAGTAAATTTGGGTTATTTACCTAGATTTTACTCAGATCATACCTGGCTTTTTGAATGTTTTGATCTTCTTTATGGAAAGGGACAAGACAGATCCCCCTCAAAGCTTTGTCTGACTCAGCATTTCATACCAGGCCATGTGTAAAGTTAGTTCTGTGGTCCCTGCAAGGAATCAGTCTTTCGCATTACTTAATGGTAGCCCCAGTCAGACAGGTAAAGTCATGTGGAGATCATTGAAGTCAAAAGCAGGTGAGGATGGTTTTCAGTGATTACACACTAGATGTGTCAAAACTGCAAAACTATAACGTGATGAGAAGATGCTGGATTGGAGCAATAGAGCTGACTTATGGAAAATGTTAAAGAGACTGGAAATGCTGTTCTTAGACTGAGATGGCTTAATGAAGTGTCAAGGTCTCATTTTCTCATTCATGCTGTTAGTCCTTCACAGCACAGATGACCCCTGCAGAGTGAATGCTATTTTATTCATAATAGACAAAAGTAGTGGTGACTGAAACACAATCTTTTAAAATCACCAAATGGAAATATAGTATTCAACAATTCTTTAAGGTGCTCAGCACACTGATTTTAAGTGAAGAACATTAAAGTTCATTTAGGAAGCTGAATGTTCATTTTAAAAGTGTGTCATCAGTCACATTTCAAATTGAAACTCAAGCTTGCTGATGATGGGAATGCCTTTCTTCAGCAGAGCATTCCAACTACTCATAGAATAATGAAAGCTGCATTTGGCTTATGAATAACAAGAGGAAATTTTTTACGACTTCAATTTATGCCCATTTCAAGTAGTTCTGAAAGAGTATAGTATTTGGAGGGAGCTTCAGAAGTACCTAGTAACATGGTTATGAGGATGCCAGCAGAAAATATGCCACAGGTACAAAGAGTTTACTACTTGATTAGACACGAGCAGTAAATAATAATTACTAACACTTTATTGAAATATTGAAATTAGACCTTTATAAACAATTTATATACTAAACTGTTACCTGTAAGAGCCCTGATTAGGGACGATAGCAATCAGCTTCTGCTGCTGTAACTCCAGCAACTCTGTGCCTGATGGCTTGGAAATAAAGAAGATATGGGAGGGGTTCTGTGTAATGCACAAAAGGATGCATCAAGTTCATTGCATATTGACATAGACATTTTTGAGCAGTGGCATAACCAGGATTTTTTTAATTGAACAGCAAAGCAGATCAATCTCTTTCAGAGAAAATGCAGCAACAAAGGCAGCATCTTATGGTCTGTTATCCACGAGTCAAACACGTGTGGATCTTGGCTGCAATCAGCAGAGAAGATAACAGTGAAAGCTGAAGAGAAACAATCCACTCCATATTCAAAGTTCTCTGCTAAAATAGCTACAGGGATGTTAAATTCTCATTTCACAGGGCAGTTGGTACCTAGAAAAGCAGTGATCTGTGATTATTGCTTGCTGTGAACGGTTCACCTGTTTCATTCTCACAACTGCTTCTCAGATCCTTCATCTGTGCTTTATTTCCCTGTTTGTATTTTGTCATGAAACCAATATAATAAGCCCTTTTGAGCCAAGAATATTGGCTATGAAATGTCAAGCACAATGGGGTATTCATCAGCAGTTATGAGTTATGAGTGAAGTGAATGCAAAAATACATTTATAGGGGAAAAAAACCCAAGCTTTTTATATTTTGAATATTTCCTGCAGATTAGGACTGTGAGGAGCACGCAAACTTCTGAAATACTGATTCTGCACAAGTTCTGCCTCTGTATTTCAAAACACAAAAGGAAGTCTGTATTTTGGCCTGGGGAAAAATGCAGTTGCAAAATATGAAAGCAGACCGGCCTATTGGGATCTTTTTTCTGGAGATACATGGAACTGACTATTTGTTTTAAAAATGGAGATTTACCTGTTTCAGGCAAGATCATTTGGATTTCTTACAGAGAGCATATAGCAGGTGAATGACTACTGAAGGGTCTGAGCCACAACATTGGATATTGAATGCTTCTTCAAGTCTATTTTGATAAACTAAATCAGTAGCCCTGTTTTGGGGGAAAACTGGTTTTGTGCTGTTTGGGGCAACAGTGCTGAAAATCTGGCCAATTGTTTAGCTGCTATGGGTGATGGACCTCACTCACCCAAGCATTAAAGTCTGAATATCTCTCGGTTTGACAGTGAATTGCCTTAGAGGCAATGATGGTACAAACAGCCTGGGAAGCAAGCACTCCTACAGCTGGGACTTTGGAACTTATATCCTAATAGAAGTAGGCCATGTTTGCTGTGACTCTGACCTTGCTGACTTGGGGGATTTAAAGTGATCTGGTCATCTAACAACTTGGAGGCTTTGGCAAATACACCACCTAGTCTGACTTTTGCAAGTGCAATCTTGTTCCAGTACTCCCACAGCAAACTCCTGGAGAAATAATTTGCCTAGCACACTGTTTCTACCATGTCACATCTCTTTTTTGTGTGTTCTCACTGTCGCTTCTCTTCCCTGGACAAGACACCCGAAGGCTTCCTGTAGCCCATACTTCCCGAATCGACCACCTCCTGTCTGCTGCCAACATACCAGTTCTTGCCCCTCTTCTGACAGGTGCCTGTGGCATCTGACCACTAATGATTGTTTGAGAATATTTCATGCCCTCTACCTTACCAATCTTCATGCATGAAAAGTGATTCTCCAGAAATCTCTACTCAGCCCACTGACAACCTGCAATTTCTTTCTAGACAAACCCCTCATGGACATGCCTACACAAGTTTGACTTGAATTTGACTGTGGCCTTTAATTGTGACCACTCCCACCATGTTTGCTGCTTTGTCTTCCTTTTGTCCCTTACCTAACTATCTTGTCCCCTACTGAAGTGATCTTTCCAGTCTTTTTCTCCTGCCTCCTGGGCATCACTGCAAATGTGAATGCTTCAAATCGCTTGTGAATTGAAACAAATTGGAGAGCCTAACAGAAATTAAATGTTTCTAAGGTACAGTTTTTTTCAAGATCTGAGCTTGAGGCTGTAACTGGAATGGCAATTTAAATTAAATTAAATTTACAGGTACATTTATTTTGTGCATGATTATAAGGAAAAGTAATCTTTTCTTTTCTATTGCTTGTCAACATTGCCCAAGCCTGAGTATACATCCCTTTTAAAGAAATCTGAAATGTCTCCCCCGAGTCACTCTATGCCCTGCTTAGTGCTGCATATAGACAAATTTTAATAGCCCAGATGCTACCTTAAAATTAAGAGTTTTAGATCAAGACAGGTGCCTATATGTTTTGTGGTAATACAAACATCTACAAGGAGGTACAGGCCTGTTGGTTGGAGATTGCACTAAGATAGGACTCTAGTAAGTGATTCCATGTAATAAATAATGAAGCCAAAGAAATCAGAAGTGCTAATAATATTCTCATATTGGTATTTCCTTTGTTATTTTTTGCTCCCCTGAGTCAATCTCTGGTTTAATGTCAGCATGAATGGGAGTTGGACTGGATCTGTAGTTGGTGTTACAAAAAAAGTGTTGGCAACTGATGACCGTGTCATGAGCTTTTGGTGACTGGAGTAGCACCAGCAAAAGGTATCTAAGGGACTGACTTGGCTGGGAAGCTTGGAAGCTGGAATCAGAGAAATGAGAAGAGAATCATGTGTTGTTTTTTCTGGAGAAGACTTTATGTTTTCCCTTTGGGTTAATGTGGAAAAAAACCCAAACAATCCCCAAGCTATGTAGTCTTTATGTACTTATTCCATATATTATTGTTTACATATTTTTTATTTGCACATGCTGAATGTTCAAAAAGAGAATCCCCTTTTTTGGTGCAGAGAATCTCCATTTAGAGATTCTCCACTTTGCCAGGAAAATGTTATTGAATATCAGATACATGTAAGTTCTGTTTATTAAATGTATCAGATAACAGACTTTTAGCAATAAAGAAAACTTGGTCACGAGCAACACGAAAAACAAAAATTTGCAGTGTGAAGATGCACTTGTGTGTTTGGACTGTTCATATTTTTATCACCTCTGGATTATTAATACCTCTGATGCCAAAAGTGCAATCTGAATGAAAATGGTCACTTCTATTTTATGTGATGCCTACTTTCCCTTAGAAAGTACAGAAAGAAGACAGTTTGATAGAATGAAGTATGCTCCTATTTGGGTTTTCCATTTGTTTAAACAGCTTTCTGGTGACTAACTTCAGTATCTAATTAAAGCTGCTGTGTTCCTGGTGTACCTCTCAAGAAATGCTGCCATTCAGGTAATTAATGTGCTGTGCCTGCACTGGCTCAGATACCTATATTTGCAGCAGGCTACTTTAGAGCATGCTGTCTTATCATTGACCTTGGAGAAATCTGGTGCTGACCTCTCACTCAAACAGACTTTGGGACAAGATAGGCATCAGACCCGACTCTGCGTGATGATTCCCACTTTTCTAGCATTAGCATTTTCAGTTATATGAGATGCTGATAACATGTTGCATCACATGTGAGGAAGACGATTGTTTCTTTCACTTACAATCAACCCATCTGTGCTACGTAACAGGAAACATCCTAAAGAACAATCAGCACTGATTTTGCCAGGCACCCTTAGGTCACAGCCCCTTCTGACGTACTGGGTGTCTCTGAGTAGAAACATAGTGCCAGATGGCCTCCTTGGCACTCAAGATGTTGCTTTTCATAGCACAGCTTCGCTTATGGTTCCAGGTGAAACAGACAGAGTTTCTTTGCCCTTCAGCACTGAATTCCTAGCCCAGACAGATTAATTAATTAATGAAATGTTACGGCTGCTTATGAAAGATGTGATAGGTCTGTAGCTTCATCCGTGACTGCAAGTAAAAGAGGTGAAGGTCTGGCAGGGTTTGTCTGTAACAGAGGTGGTATAAAGCTGTGAGACCCTTCTATCTGGTGATTAATGCCAAGATTAGTGTAACTGAGCTGATATCTACCAAATGAGAGACATACATCAATCTTCCTTAAATATATATATATGTATATGTACATGTGTGTGTACATACCTCCAATACGGTACTTCGGCATATATGTCTGTATCAATTAAAACATTTTTATATATATACACCTCGTAAATATTCTCTCACATATGTCTATGCAAATACATAGAATCATAGAATGGTTTGTGTGGAAAGAGACCTTAAAGATCATCTAGGTCCAATCCTATTGCCATGGGCAGAGACATAGTAGGAACATATACATATACATACACTAAACCACCCCAAATGTCTGAGCTATGCCTGAACAGATTTCGAGGAGAAAATCTGCTTTACCTATGCTAAAATATTGTGGTGAACTTTTCTTATGAGAATGTTTTTATTGTTCATGTTTGAAAGAAGGAATTTGATGTTAAGCAACCTCAGTTGAGATACACATTATTATAGATATGTTTTCAGTTCCAGCCTAATTTGTTCAAATGTTAAGACTTATGGAGTATTCTTGCCAGGATTTTGCCAGCAATGGACAGTAGAGTAATTCCACAGTAATTTGAACAGTCTGATTCAATTCCTTTCTTCTTATATAGGGTGATGATGACTGCATCTCAAAGGTCTGATGGTAGTTCGCCTAGTTCCCAACAGTGCACCACAAACTCGTGAAATTTAGCATGGAGTGCTTGGCCCCCATGTTTCCAGACTTCAGGTGGAATTCCATCAACCCCAGCTGTCTTGCCGATTTTCACCTGCTGTATGACCTTAAGGGTTTCTCCTAAAGTGGGGGCAGTATCCAATTCATACTTTACTGGTTGTTGTGTGATGGACTGAATGGCTGAGTCTTGGAGACTACACGGTTGGTACTGAAAAGGGTCTGAAAGTGTTCAGACCATCGATTCAGAATGGAAGTTTTATCTGTCAGAAGCGTTTGACCATCTGTGCTGAGTAGAGGACTTTGAGCTTGGTATGTAGGCCCGTATGCTGTTTTCAGGGCCTCATAGAATCCTCTGTGATCACCTGTGTCTGCGCATAATTGTGTTTTTTCAGCTAGACTGATCCACCACTTCTTCTGGATGTCACGGAGTTTCTGTTGGAGCTTGCTGCATGTAACGCGAAAGGCTGTTTTTCTTACGTGACAGGAGGGCAGTGCAAGGTGTGCTTGGTGGGCGGTTCTCTTCTTCCTCAACAATTCCTGGATCTCTTGATTGTTTTCATCGAACCAGTCCTTGTTATTCTTGAGGGAGAACCCTAAGGATTCTTCAGAGGACTGCAGGATGCTGTTTTTAATTTGGTGCCAGAGTGTTACGAGAGAGGTATCTGTAGAATCTGTGGAATGGTTATCAAGCCTAGTTTGAAGATTAGCCTGGAATTTGGCGAAATCTACCGCCACCACCTGCAATTCCTAGAACGCTTCCATCAACGCTGCCTCTGTACAATCCTAAACATCCACTGGTCAGATTATGTGACTAATACATCTGTTCTAGAACAAGCAGCAGTCACAAGTATTGAGGCCATGTTGCTGAGAACACAGCTGTGCTGGGCAGGGCACGTCTCCAGGATGAAGGACCACCGCCTCCCTAAGGTCTCGCTTTATGGTGAACTTGCCACTGGCTGCCGCAAGAGAGGAGCCCCAAAGAGAAGATACAAGGACTCCCTGAAACAACATCTCAGCCTTGGCCATATTGATCAACATAACTGGTCTACTCTGGCCTCCAATCAGGAGGTCTGGAGACACACCATCTATAATGCTGCTGACACTTTTGAGAACGCACGCAGGATCACTCTTGAGAAGAAAAGAAAACGCAGAAATAATCGTGCCCTGCAGAATGTACCACCTAAGGAGTCTTTCTGCTGTGCTTTTTGCAACTGGACGTGCCTGTCTCATATCGGCCTTTTTAGCCACCAGCGTGCTTGTAGAAAACGTGGGTAGAGCCCTCCCAAAATCTTCGTTCACGAAGCCCAGCCATGATGCTGAAGACTTATGGAAGAAGCCCTTCTTCTTCCACAGTTTCCACCCACACACCTTTTCCTTGGTTAGATCTCTGACGCATCCACCTGCACTGGACATGTTCTGGCCTGAAGCTGAACAAGGCTTGACCTGTAGTTTTCAGATATGAGATGGTACATGCTGTGCTGCATGCAGACACGAGCTGAGAACAGGAAGGACTAGACAAGTTGTCTGATCTGACTATGTCAAATACAAGAGCTGGAACTGAGGTTTCTGAGAAAGAATGTTACATCAGATAGAAGCAGGTAAACCAGAAGCAGAGGAGAAGCAACAAGAGTAAAGGTTGGAGCTAGGTCTGCTCATGGAGCACTAGTTGATCTCTAAGGACCCTTTCAACCCAAACTATTCTGTGAGTCTGTGCTCTCCATGTTCTGTTTGTGCTCTGGTTTTGACCTGAGATGAAAGTCTCTATGCCTAAAGGCAGTTCTATTTGTGTCTCTTGGCAATAGTTGCAGGGCATGATAGTGGACATCAAATAATCCAGCCAACAGCCAGCACCCAGTTAAATCTATCAAAACAGTTCATATGCAGAAATCTTTGCAATAGGGATGAACTGGAAATGGCAACTTCTGCATAATAATGAATATTAATTTCAAATTAATAAATAGAATGTTTTCACTGGGAAACTAACTCTGAAATGGTAAGTTGTGACTTAATTGCATGAATATTTAAATACATGTCCTTAACTTTCAGTTGAGTAAACATCATGGACCACGATGTACGCTCCGGAGTGTTATACTATGACACTTAGGAGCACACTAAGTGTTAAGATAATAGTCTGCTAAACCTCAGGCTTACCTATAAGCAAGGATGAGGCTTTCCTCATTTTTTTTTTTTTTAAATTGAGCATGTTTTTGATTTTTCAGAAATGGACTGTGCACACAGGTAGTTACAGTATGGTCAGTAATGACAGCAATGGTCCAAAGAGGGACCCAAATGGGAATAGAAATGCAAACGTTGTGATGCAAGAGTCTAGAAAAATGGTCTGAACTCCCAGTTGCCTCTGAGGTAGTCCACAGTTTTGTAAAAAATCCAAAGACTAAAATATGTTTGCATAAAAATGGCAGTTTCACACAATCAATGTATTTCTCAAATTAAGACCATTTTCAGATTATCTGCAATTGGTAGAAAGACTCTCCAGTGGAATGATCAGTGTTACCTGTTACCAAGAGCCTTTCCTAAGACAGCTTCCCTTCATACTGCAGCTTTGAGGTTTTCAAAGGTATCTTTTTTCTGAGTAACATCACCTATCAGTTCCGTAGTAACACAGGGAGCCTGTATGAGTCACTCTTTGAATAAACAGGAGAAAGCTGTCAATTTACTTGTGTTCAAGGGGAACACTTTTACAGTGTTTCCACATGAATAGTTTTATATTTGAATTTTTTAACCCAGAGAGAGTAAATTCTGCAACATTGTTCAATTGTCTATAATTCTTCTTTTCATATTAATAAAGTAGATGTACTTGATCACAAGCAACTAAACCAATAAGTTAGCCTGCAAGGCAAGATGAATTGAGGGAGTTTTTATTACTAATTAATTGATTTTTGCTCTAGATGCTCATGCAAAGTAAACAGTGTCATTAAATAAAGATTTGTTTTAAATGCAATCAGTGGGCAATCTGCTTGCTACTATCCCTTCTTCAGACAGGAAAGGCTTCAGGGGAGAACTTACTGTGATACTAATAGTACTGAAGAGACAACCTACAAAAAAAACCCCAACCAGCTGTTGTAGACAATGTGGTTTAAATAGAAACTGCCTTGTGGATACAATGCCAATTCTGTGTCATATTTAATTCTGTTTTCCACCTAAGTCCCATCCATTTTCAAAATGAAGAATTTCTTGTGTCAACATTTGTGCCCTACTTTTTTTCCTTGCTGTGCCTCTTAACCCTCTGATTTAGAATTTAACAGCTGCCTATTTTGAATACTACAGATGAAATTTTAAGCTTTACTTCTGCTGTGGCAACTGAATCCCTCTTGCCTTTACCTCTCTGTTCCTAGCTGCATGATTTTGTCAACAGACAGGCTGCTACTTTGTTTAACAGCGGAACATAATTCCTGCCTTTGATAAACATAAGGCAAAAAAAGAATCCTTGGAAAAGCTGGGAGTTGCAAACATCTGAGCTCTTCTTCGTAAAGTTTTGGAAGTAGAGCCATAAATGTATGAGGTTATTTATCATACTGGATTCTCTGTTATTGCTAATATAATTAAATACTATAAGTCTATCCAGATTTATATCAGCATAATAAAAAGCAACATTTCATGCTCACAGTCACTTGCATGCCAGAAAAACAAAAGTCATCTTTAAATCTGGAAGATAATACTTACATAAGGAGTGCAATATTCACTTTAATTCTAATTTGGGGTCTATGTTTACCGGCCAGGGTAGCAGAAAGTGACTGAAGGAATGGCTTTCAGTGAGCTAGTTTGCATACCTAAATTGCTAAGCCAGTTAACAAAATGTGGAAAGAATATGATTTTGATTAAATTTTATTTACTGCCTGAAACTGTACCTGTTTTCCTCTCCCCAAATTGGGAGAAAATAGTACCATACCTAGTTCTTGCACTACAAACTATGAATATGCTACATGGGATGAACGAGATGAGTTACCTTACGTAATTTTTTTTAAGGTTTTCTTGAGAGCAGAATTGTGAGGGAATGATTTATATTGTTACTCTGCACATTCTTAGACAAAGAAATAAAATCTGTTCTTTAATGCTCGGTTGATTAAAACTACTAGTGGAATGAAGCAAAAGAAAGTTGATCAAACGGTACAGAAATATTAAGGCTTATGAAGAAACCTGACAAGAGGAAGACGCTACACTTCGTGTTCAGAATGAAAATAAAACCAGGGATGCATGAGCAGTCTGCACAGGATGATGGATGAAAGATGCTCTTTGCAGCTCACAGCCTTGTATCTCTTCTATACCATGTTCTGTTTCTCCTTTCAGAGTGCAGTAAAACCCAAACTGTTTCTGTAGGTCTTGCAGGATTTGAATTGATGTACTGAAGCTGAAGGTCCATCTGTTCTAGTGCCTTGTCTCCTACTGATCTTGGCTTTTCATGCCTAAATTCTGTTGATAGCTTTCCCTTTCTGGGGAGAAGGTGACTTCTATGCATCAGTTTAAGATTTGAGTGGCAGTGGACATGGAGTGTGTGGTAGAGAATGCCAGTAGAGGTATAGGGGTCAGTCAAGTCTTGCCGTACTGGTCTCCATCTGGGATGAAAATTTTTGTGTGTCTACAATAGGCTCAAATTACACTTGTAAGACCAATACCTCCCATGCTTAAAAATGAGCTAGGCTCATGGATCTTGTGAGGACAGTCACACTGAACTGCAGTCATTTAGGGTCAAAGATCTGGAAGTAGATGAAAAAGCAACTAGATGCTTGGGGAGATTTTCTATGGCTTTGGTGAAGTGAAACAGGGGGGTACTGAAGTCACCATCAACAGCTTCCTTACACTTCTAAGATGTGGTCGCCCAGCCTTTGGAACGAGTGGTGGGTGTCCGGAGTCCCAGGGGGGTCCAAGTCGCCTGGTCTGCCTTTTACCTCTCGATCCTCTCCTGATCCGCGCCGATAGAACAAGTGCTCCCAGCTGATCACGCCTCTCACCTCACCGCCGCGGAGGATGTGAGCGGGTGGGCGTAGGAGGTTGGGCGGGGGGCGCAGCTCCTCCGCGCACACCCCGGCAGCGAGCGCGGTAGGTGTCTCTGCGCCTCCGCCCCTCCCTTCCTCCTCCCTCTCTCCCGCGGCGCATCCTCCCGCCCCTCGCCCTCGCCTCTCCCCGGCACTCGTCGCCTGCGGGGCTGCTGCCGGGGGTGGTGCCAGCAGCGCCGGCCCGACCCCCCGCCTCGGGATGTTCTGAGCAGGGGTAGCTCCCCTCGGGCCGCTCCGCGCCTCGCCCGCCGCCTGCCCGTTCCCCCCGCCGCCCCTCGCCTGCTCGGAACGGGTCGGGTCGGTCGCCGGTGGCGGAGGATCCCGGCGGTGAGTGCGGGACAGGGCGGGGCGGCCGCCGGCCCCGGGGGCGGAGGGGGGGTCGGGGGCGCGGGGGCGCTCGGGCGTGGGGGGAGCGGCTCCGCTGCGCGTCGGTGCTGCCGGGACTGAGCTGTGTCTGTGGAGCCGTGCGGGATGCGCGTATGTGGGTATGAATATATAGATATAATTATATCTATATATGTAATATCTATCTATCTGTCTGTGTCTATCCACCTATCCATCCTTCCATCCATCCTTCCATATATCCATCTGTCTATCCATCCGTCTATCCATCTATCTCTCTATCCATCTATCTCTCTATCTGTCTGTCTGTCTCTCTCTCTCTCTATATATATATAGATAAATTTCCTGTTGAACGTCCTCGTGTGGGCGCGGGGGAGGGAGGAGAAGCCGGGCGCCGTGGCCGCCTTGTGCCGACGGCGTGTCCGCGGGAGCCCGTGGGTGCCCACACGGTCGCGCCGCCCTGCCCTGCTCGGTAGGTGCCTCTCTATGTGTATGTATGGATGTATGTATATGTATGTTTGCACATCTGTATGGGCACGGCGCCCTCCTCTCTCCCTCCCTCCCTCCCTCTGCAGGTGCCTGTGTGCTGGGTGACACACCCGGTGCCGCACGCCCGCGGTCCCCAGGTGCCCCCGCACCTGTGGTCGCGGTGCTGCCCTGGGTGCGGGTTTGGGGACACCCTCGATGGAGGAGTCGGAGGGTCCCGCGGGCTGGGTCCTGCCTCCGCCCCGTCTCTCTGTATAAAGCACCCCCCCTTCGCCATCCCCAGGGTGACAGGTACTGTAGGCAGTTTGGCTGGAGCACAAACACTGCCTTTCTTCACACGCTCGTCACGAGTTAGTAGAAAGCTGCGACAGCCCAGATGCCTTCCTAGACATCCATTCCTCCTACTCAGGCTCTGGCGAAGAAGAAAAGATAACAGGCAGCACTTCTGTCTGTGTGGGTGGAGGAAGAGAAAGGAATATTGATAATGTATTTGTTGAAGGGACACTAATTTTTGGTTTTAATTACTATTTTAGTGGTTTCAGTGTAGCGCTGTGCTGCATAGCTGCCACGGAACTCACTTGGTGGCTTTAGTTCAGTGCTTTTAAAACCCTGCGTTCTTCCTTCTGCTTTTTAGTAAAATCTTTTCTCGGTCCTGATGCATGCAAGGAACCCAGTCAGGAAAGCTCAATTTCCAGAAGAGGGACGTGGACTGTGTGCAAAATGCTGAACAACTGGAAAAGCAGCATTTTCTATTTGCTCCAGTCCTTCTGGGTTGTAATGGCAATTTCCTACAACAAGTGAACATTTGTCATTCAGGAGGGATTTTGGTTAATGTGGTTTGTTTTGCAGGTTGGTCTGTTTGTTTGGGGATTTTTAAGTTGCTGGTGTTTTTTTCAGTTGTTGTTTTTTTTCTCTGAATGAGAGGTGGAGTATCATTAAATGCAGGGCTAAATCTTGCGATCAGCACATAAACAGAACCATCCTTTGGAAGGAATGATGCCTTGTTAGACAAGGAAGGGACTCATCAGTGAATCCGTCTTCCAACCAGTACTGCATTATTGGCAACCTCTCTTAGGGTTCTCTGGAAACAGGATCTCTGTTTCCTATAGCTACATAATATAGACGTATAAATAATACAATTTTTAAGTAATTGTGTTCCCATTCAGTTGGAATAATTTTTTTTTCCCCTTTCTGGGATAAAAGACTTAAAAAATCTTATTGAAAGTGTACTGTCTTTTTTTTTTTTTTCTCTAGAGCTGTGTGAAGAAAGTCTTCAGCCATGGATGTGTTCATGAAAGGACTTTCCAAGGCAAAGGAGGGAGTCGTAGCAGCAGCAGAAAAAACCAAGCAGGGTGTGGCAGAGGCGGCAGGAAAGACGAAAGAGGGAGTCCTCTATGTGGGTAGGTGGGCAGCGGAGACCACAATACTGGTTGGTGTACACAGACATTCACAGCTGGATCCTCATCAGACCTAGTATTCTGAAAAAAAAAACCCCTAATCACTCATAGGAGACCACTGCAAAACAAACAAGAGGAGAGTTGTGCCTCCTGAGCTCCAGTTCTTTAATGTTAGTTCTTATGTCACGTGCTGGCCATGTGTCACTGCTCTGTGGAGCCACATCTGTAACACCAGACTGAATGAGGCTGTATCATGGGAGGTGCCTTGCAGTACAGGTCACTGGCTGGTTATACTATTCAAGAAGTTGGTACAGTAAAAATAAATTTAAAAAAATATAAAAGCTGAAGTGGAGGTAATTTGACAGCATTCTATAGAACGTGGAGTTTAAATAGGATTTTAAGAGAAGACACTTGAGAGGTTAATTCAGGAATTGAGGATTAGACAGGCTGACTGATTGGCATGTAGACAGTAATGTTTTGTGTGGCAAAGTGTCATGTCCTCATCGTTTGAAGTTAACCTCATATTTTGTACTTACTATTGCAAATTCCTAGCATTTGCATGACTTCTCCAAGAAGAACAGCTACAGTTGATGGAGTAGGGCAGGTAGACCCCAAGGTAGCAAAGCAGTTATTAAGTGTCATTCTAGGACACAAAAGTCTTGCATAGAGGCAGGGATAAAATTCTTTTCAAATCCTAGATTGGTACTTTTATGCATGATAGCCATCTTTATTTTAGCAAGTATTGGGCTTTAGAGGACTGTCTTGCAAATGCTGCCATGAAAAATTCACAGAAAAATAACCTGCCAAGACTATAGGAGTAAGTGGTTATTTTTAAAAAAAGTAATTATGGATCTGTTTCTCTTATTTATCAAATAAAGTTAGTGCGTAATATAAAGGAGGGGAAAACATAGCCTTTTCTGTAGGTCCTTTCTATTTTGCTGATTTTGTAGCAGTTCAGCTCTGTAATGGATGCTGTGTGTGCCAAGAGAGATGTGCACACATAGCAGAGAGAAGTTAAACAGAGCTGAAAACCGGAGGCATTTTTTTTCAATGGGAGCACTGAGATTGCTGCAATTCCAGTGTCTTTTTAGGATTCCCTCCACCCTTGCAGGCTAGTGCAAATTTGTGAGAAATTATTTCTGCTCCAGATAGTGTGGACTACTCATTTGGAATATACTTCTCTCATTTTGAGCCATAGCAAAGCTCAGTGCTCTTGCCAACAGGGATGGCAATTATTTTGAACACTAATTGTAAGATGAGTCTATTTTAAAATGAGCATCTGCTCATTTTCAAGATACCAAAACAGATGTTCTCTCACCGTAAATTGTGCTTGATGTTGGAGTCATTTTTCAGGGGTCAGGCTTTCTTTTATTTTGTTTTCTTGTGGTGCTGACCATGCTTCTGGGGTCATTGATTTCTTTGTATTGGAAACCTCCATTGTGTGCTGAATTAATCTTTGTGTTTGACCTGTTCTCCAAACCGTAATAATATTTGAACCTAGTTCTGCTCCCAAAGGCAACAGATTTCCTGTTGGCTTCAGAGACGCTTTTGCTGAGGTTGAAGTTTGGAGGGCAGGCTTGCTATTTTTTTCAAGAATAAATGACTGAGGACAGCAGAACCCTGAGCCATGATAGGGACTTGTGCATGTGACTGTAGTAATGGTGGATGATCGTTCTCGTGCCAGATGCCTCCTTTTCAGAAGGAAGGAGCTGTATGCACACTTTGTTGTGCAGGTAAAAAAGCCTTTGGTTGGAAACTGTCTCCCCGTGTACAGTTTTGTGCTTGTCCATACCTGCAGGGTGTTTCAACAGGATCACGTAGGGTCAGGGGTAAATTGGGAGCTGGGTGTTTCTCTGTCTACTTCCCAGGCACGCAGGAGAGGTGGCTCTTCTACTGTGCAGCATTAGCAAAGGCCAGTGTGATAATCTCTGGTTCTGTAGGCTGGTAATGGTTTCAGTGCAAAAGGTGGTGAAACCCCTTTAAGAGCAGAGGAGAGGAGCAGCACAATGCGGTAGACCTCCTGAAGATTTCTCCCTCCCTTTATCGTTGGGTTTTCAGGTTTGAGTTTCACAGCCAGATTATACTGTGAAAGCTGCCTGACATCTTGTAAAAAAGAACCTAACAGCACTGGGCTAAGAGGGACGTGTTGATGGTTTTTAGTTTCATAACATTCAGCCTTCAGTTACTGCTGGAGAATTAAGAAGGTGCAAAGTCTTTGGTCCAGATCCCCTAGATGGTATGGTCTCTCACTTGAATGAGTGGAATTGAAGTAAATATGGAAAACATCTGGACCTTCCTGTCCAGGCTGCTGTTAACTATTATGTGAAAGATCATAACATAATTCTACCTGGTAAAGGATTAACTGGGGATCTGTTTTTTCCCTGTCTCTTTTTTCTTCCCTCAATCCACTGTCTTTATCCTCTTTTTAAGTACTCAAGATACTTTTCAATACAGTCTACAATGTGTTTTTATGCTTTCATGTATTGTTTTTTGAGGTTTCTTTCCTGCCAAATTCCTCTGCTGATGGGCTTCATCATTGGCCAGCTGAAATCGGTGGCTCTGTCTTGACTGATACAAGTGCAGCATCAGAACCTTTCTTGATGTTAAACGAGGGCCTGATCATTGTTTAGAAAGGATGACTGAGGCTCAGCAGTCCTGTGCTGCTTGCGTTTACTGTAAGTTTAAAACTGGGTCTCTCTGTATCCTTCAAGAGCTGTTGGTGTGAAGCAGTGAGGAAGTGAGTGGCAATACCCCCACTTGCTTTGAAACCAGGAACTGCGAGTAAGAAGGATGCATTTGCATGCTCTTGGTGATGTAGTGTTCAAGATGTCCACTGAGCTTTTTGTGTGCTACCAGTGAGCTGAAGATTTTGCTCAATTGACTCTTCAGTGCATGTTCAGTGCTCAGAAATGGAAGTTTCCAGTCCGTTTTTGGTGTGTCATACACTAGCACAACAAAGGGATAATTCATCAGCTGCAGGATTGCTAACAGATGAGTTGTTTACTACTCCCTGTGCTGGCACATGGCCGTAGAGTAGAACAGTGCAGTCATGACCTATTTGGCAAGACCATCCAAATTCCTCTGCTGCACACTTTTCATGAGGTTTCTTGTTTTCCTTTGATGGTAGAAAAGCCAGCAGAGTAGTTGAGGGACTCAAGATCTGTCTGGTGGAATAATGGGCTTCAGGACTTGGAAGCAACCATTTTCCTTAGATGTTAATTGCTCCTTCCCCTAATTTGGGCTTATGTCTACCTGTCTTTAGCCAAATCTGATTAAGCAAGGTGAATAGTCTGTTGGTCTCTCAAATAGTCCAGAAATGAATGTATTTCCAAACTGCTGATACACTCCTTCTTTTTGGCATAATGATAGTGATGATAATAAATTATGAAGAGGAGAGTCTATGGTATTTTTTATATTTGCAAAAAGGCAGAAATTCTGTTTTGGCTTCTCCCTCGCCTCACACAAATGTGTACTATAGCTAGGAAAAAAAGCATTACCATGTACTACTATTGCTTCTAAGTAGTTTAGGTCAGAGTTAGGTTTCTTGGTCTTTATATTATCCCTACTCTGATTCCTCTTGTTTTGCAGGATACAACAAACAAGACTATTGATGTTTTGGGAATGCCAGAATGAAAGACAGCTAATTTCTCTCAAATACAATGTGGACGACCAGCTTTCCTTCATTGCCAGCCAGAAGTCACCCTACTGAATTAAGCTGTTGTTATTTATAGGCCTGTTCTGGCAGCTCCTAATGTACTTCTAGATGCTGTTGTAGCTGGGATGGCAGAAACAGCTACTTGCATGCAAAAATGTGCAGTAGTGGGGCAAGTAGTATTGAGCTCTAACATATGCTGTAAGATCTGGAACACCAACTAGCTGGTTGTTTGCCAATTAATGGATTTGGCTATACATATCCCTGTTCTGTATGGGTCTATGAGCTGAGTTTTCATTAAAGAAAAGCCTCTCTTCCACTAACAGAGAATGCAGAGCATTTCTTTATGAGTTGTGGTTATAGCAGTGTTACGTCAGGGCAAGTAAAGTAAGAATCAGCTTACATAGATCCCTCTGGAACTGTATGCATTGCAGAGGTCCTCAGGGAGTTCTGTCATACCATCCATCTCTTACTGGCCTCAGGGAACCGAGTGCTTGATAATTCACAGGTTTCCATGTCTTTAATAGCTTGGCTTGCAGACTGCAAATTCAACAAGATGAATGAGATACTGACCAGGTTTGACAATGCATTTAAAAGCATATGCTTAATATTAGGTATTTCAATAGACACTGTGAGCCTGCAATGGTGTTTAGTCTTTTTCTAGAAGTCAGTAGAACCGTCATAG
Organism: Pipra filicauda; assembly: GCF_003945595.2. Lineage (NCBI taxonomy): Eukaryota > Metazoa > Chordata > Aves > Passeriformes > Pipridae > Pipra > Pipra filicauda. The sequence continues at coordinate 159,056 of NW_024103563.1, read as the reverse complement.
GCTTGAATTCCAGCATGCGTTCACAGTGCTCTGCTTTTTCAGGTCTCACAGTATCACAAGATTGAGAACCAAAGTCCTAAACCAAATCTTTAGACGTTAACACCTTGCATTTAATGAAATTTATGATTCTTCAATGGTAAATATTTTCAGTGAGAGAAAACAACCTTTTTTTTAAAGAGAAAATTAAAATAAAGGGAGAAAATACTTCTCAGCTGTTTAACCTCATCATTAGCTAGCTGAAGGAACATGTCATTTTACTTGATGCGGTATTTTTTCCCTTTTATTTGTTCTGGATTATTATTTTGCTGTTGCTAATGGGTAACAGAGCCATTTCAATGCTGTAATCAATCTAATAGTGTCATGAATAGATGGCTAAAGTTCTATAAATTGGCACTAGTAGCCAGTAGGACATGTTGATGAATGAACTTATATTTTATTTCAGTGTTTAATTGTGTTATTATAACAGTAATTTTCTTTCTTCTAATATTTTTCTGCTCGTACATTTTCCTCTAGTATATTTCTACTTATATCAGTTTGTACATGATTTTTATAGGGTTAAGATAAAATTGTATCTATGTTAGAAGTGTAAAGTCAGAAGTATAAATTATAATGTCTCAAATACTGAATGACAGAGACAAAAAATTGCATTACAAATAAGGTAATTCTGTGTTGCTAATAAAGAAAAGTCATCCTATCTGTGGCAGACTAAGTAAGATGATTAACTAGAAGCCATAAACTCTGTCATTGTAATGCTTAATTGCACATTGTTAAGTGTCATAGTCCACAGATGGATACTAATCCCTGAAATGTAGCCAAATTCTAAAACCTGACAAGGACAAGTAGAGGTCTTGTAGGGAAAAAGGCACAGAGGTAGATTTTGAACAGTGGTATGTGCTAATTTGTTTCTCCTCCTGTTGAAAACACAAGCAATTCTTCCCTTTGATGCATCATGGTAAAGAGTTATGATCTTTTTTACATAGCTGTTCCAAAAATCGGTTTGGTCTTCAGGATGACAATTACATTGCTTTCACAGGTCTTGTGTTATGACTCAATCTAGTACAAGTTCTAGTACAGGTTGCTGCCTGCAAATCATATATGAGCTGTCACATGTGCCTGTGACAACGAGGACACCAGATGCAAAAGACCTTGAGTTTGATTTCAGTGGCTTTTTCATATTTAAATCCTATCTACCATTTAAGGTTCTCTTTTGTATTAATTTATGTCTAAATCTGGCTAGCACTACCAGCTCCCCATGATTTTAACCTCTAGGTCTTTCTGTAGTTCAGTAATGGTTGTCAACCCCTGTGAACTGAGATCTGGCCAAGTGTTGTAAAATGAAATTGTAAGAATCTTCTGGGAACTGTGGCTCTGATCTTCTCCAAATGCATGCAAGAGCCTCCTTAGGATGTCAACATTAACATGGTTTCTGTGCAGGGTCATCCACGTGAGTTTGCAAACTCACATGAGAGGCTTGATACGGCTGTTAGGAAAATGGCAAGGAAATGAGTATGTACAAGAAATAAACTGCAGAAGTGTTTCCGCTGTTACTCACCTTTCCACAGTCAATATATATCCATGCAGTTGTTCTTTATTGATGGTTTTACCTCTTCCCTTAGATTAAATTCCTCTTTAATTTCTTTTAATAACCTTAGAAAATACTGTATGCAACTGTATGTAATCTATATATTAATCCCTCTTTATCATCTGCCTAGTCTTTACTAGTACTTAAGAATATGCACTTTCAACCGAATACTGTTCTTTTTTTAGGTTCCAGGACCAAAGAGGGAGTTGTTCATGGTGTCACAACAGGTAAGACAATTATCTCTCAATTTCAACTTCTTCTCTACATTTGATTAATCAACCATTTAGCTGTTAAAAATTCTTTTTGAGAGCACTACAATTTACAAAAAATAGAAAAACATAGGAAAATTGAGAGAGCTGGTTGGGTGGAATGACTGAAGAGAAATGGCTTATAGGAAAGAAACAAATTTCAGAGCTTTGATCGAATGATTTGAATTTGTCACAGTTATGAGTGTTTTGAGATGTTTTTTAGAACTACCTAATCTCTCAGTAGCAAGAGTACTTTCAGACTTTGGAATTAATGCCAGGCATGTATGTTCACAATAGCATTTCTGCACCAAAAAAGGAGTAAATTTGCATTTTAAATTGATTTGCAGGAATCGTTTTAGGTATGAACTGAAACCAGTAACAAATAATTTGTTTTAAGGGGCAAAACGAATGGAAGTCTTTGATATCTACAGAGTGCAGGAAAGCCTTAGCTGACCGTAGTGCACTGAATAGAATGTGTAATTTTCTGCTGTAGAATATGAGGCTTCTGGAGATGTGAAGAAAATGCATGCTCAAGAATATTAATTTGTTTTTCCCCAAAGAAATGAGAAAACAAATAAGGTAGTAGAAAAGGATTTTTGTTCTTAGTGTACAGCCAATGTATCATTCACGTATGCTCACATAAGCCAGTGCCAAAGATAAACAATGGTACATAAAAATGTCAGTACTTAATATCACAGCCCATCTAAACGATTGAAAAGTCAGTCAAGAGTATTTCTAGTAACAAAACTGAAGAGAACATCTATGATAGTCCTTCAGAGTTGAACCTCTGGCTAAGCATGCGTGCTGTTGTTATGAGGTTTGAAATCTCAGCCTGTTAGACCTCAATTAAGAGAAATAGTCAAAGGGATCGTTACTTTAACCAGTAGAGGATTGCAGTAGAATGAGATTTGAGGCACATATATCTAATATCATCACAGATGTGGGAACAACAACTGACAACAGTTGCAAGCAAGTTAATAGAGGTGATGTACACCAAGCTGGGCTGTGGTAGAATCCAAGTCAAGGGCATTTGCACATGGATGAAACGTGCTGAAGCAATAGGACTCAAGTAGACTAGCTCAGTGGGGGACTTCTTTCCCATCTCCCAGAAGAAACTACTGATCTCAAACGCTGTGAGTATATTTCTTTATCTGATTGCAATATGTGTAGTGAGACAGGAAATTTTAAGTAAATGAATAGAATTTTTGACAGGTTTGAAAAGATGGTAAATTTTATTCTGGAAGGAACAAAACAGACTCTAAAGCCAAACATAAGGAGAACACATCTGTTACATGCTGTGCCTATGAACAGAAAATTTGGAAAAGTTACTGTCAATTTTAGGCAAAACAGTGGTTGTTCCTCATGCACTTTATGAAATGGGTGTCACAAAGTGAAACACTGAAAGCTTGGGAGTAATGGGGTTTGTGCCACAGTTTGTTTCCTTCTGGCCTGTTCAACTGTTTGAGATGAGTTTAGCTGTTGAATGGAAATGGAAAATGAATAGGGGTTGAATTTCAGGTTGAAATATGACTGTGAGGAGACTTCAGGCAGAATCTAGAGAGCACGGTATCCAAAATGAAACAGCATGGACTTGGTACTGTAAGAACAGAGAAATTTCTTGGGTCATATTTTAAGAATAAAAACTAATTGTAAGTCTATAAAGAGTTGTTCTGGCCAGCAGAGAAGGTAGATGAAAACAGATTTGGGTTCAGTGTAGTCATGCTAGGAGGTATAACATGAAGACACTGAGAAATGCCAGTGAAGTTGCTGTAGAAATCAAATCCCTTTAAATCAATGCTATTAAGGCTGATATAACAAAACTGCCCTTTAAGACACTTGTAAAGACCTACTTGTCTCTCTTCATGGGACTGGGAGTTCACAAGTTCTGGTCATCTTAGCATATTAACTCCCCAGTGCATCAGGTGAAATAAATATTTTATTATGTAAATAAAAAAGGTTTGAGAGGTTGGAGACAATCAAATCCAAACTATAATCACAGATCAAAACAAGTGTGTTCACAATTGTGCAGTTAGTCCTTTCTTACTGTCTGAGTTCCAAAATCTTGCTAGTTTTGCTATTTTTGAATAGTTAGTGGTTTAAAACCCTGTGCTGGTGAGATAACTGTGAGCTGACACACCTCAAAGTGCTATAAAACTAAATACACTCTTTGGTTAATTACTTTCCAAACCCAGACATTCTTGACTAAGATGCTTCTTGCTTTAAATGTGACCTGATTGTACCAGGTTTAGTGCCATAAAGTCACTGTGAAATGAGGATCCTAGGCTGTGCTTCACAGGAATATGGTGAGAGTGTTATTTGTGAAGTCACCCTTTCTCAGAACTTCTGAAGATGAAGCAGCTTTGCTTATTGGTTTTATGGGGTGTTTGCTTGTGTTTAGAATTGCCTTCCTAATTAACATGTCTACTGGCCTTTGACTATAAATGCATAATTCATCTACCTTGCTTATCTCCCAGGGATAAATGTCCAGCAATGAACAGTATTAAAGATAAAATATTTACAGTTCATCTCCTGATATTCAAAATAAAGCACTATTTGTAAATAGATCAGGGAGAAAAAACCCTTGGTTCTTCAACCATGTGTCTGTTTCCTGAAAGTGAGTGAAGACACAATATCAAGTTATGAACCATAGTCAAGCATTTTGCTGAATTATTTTATCCAATCATTCTTGTTTTTCTTAACACAGTTAACACACTCCTGCTGTGTTTATTTTAACTTTATCAGGTATCTTACAGAAAAATTGCATAAATTAAAGGACCACCAATGTATTTATAGCATCTTTGTAAATGAATTCTTCAAGTATTTAAGACTTATTGTCTGAAATAGATATTCAAAAATATATTTAGTGCAGTAAGAAGAAATTCAGAGAAATCCTGTGGTTTTCATCTACTTTTATTGTTCAAAGTTGAAAGCAACTAGTTATCATTTTGAATTAAGCCAAAGGTTTCACAATGATATTGTATGTTACCCAGGTGCCTATAATAAGTAGGGAAAAGAAAACTTCAATGCTAATATTTTTTGCACCGTGCTGTAGTAAGTATTTGAACTTCATATTCAAAGTTAGCCTCGAGATGGTCGTTGTACATCGTCCCAGGGTCATTTAATGGAATGGACAGTCTCTGCATAGACAGAAGTAATCAGGCCAGATCACAGCAGAGCTCTGCAGAAGCTGATTTACCCTGTTTCTCAACACTGTGATGCAAAGCATGTATCAATTCTACAAAGACTTAAAGGCTTAAGATCATTAAACAACCTGGTATTCAGATTAATTTAATTAGTTGGAATCAACCCCCTACATTCTGAACTGATTTGTTTGTGCACAGTTAATGCTTTCCCCTGCTTACTACTTAATGAAGGCAATAAAATATGTGAGACTGGAAACCTATTTTGGTTTTTCTTCTCCTGTCACTGGGGTTTCAGAGCTGGATGGTCACCAGGCTGGAGCTAATTATCAGAGTCACTCTGGTGACTTCGATGATGTTTGGGTGCTCTGGTTTCTGAAGCGGTGTATGAGAGATCTTTCATGGTAACTCCTGCGTCAGCTTTCTCATGCTATGTCTGTGTGCGGGTTTTGGCTGGGGTAGAATTAGTTTTCTTCATAGTGACTGGTATGGGGCTGGTTTGGATTTGTGCTGGAAACTGATAGTGTTGATAACACAGGGATGTTTTAGTTACTGTTGAGCAGTGCTTACACAGTGTCAAGGCTTTTTCTGCTTTTCACCTCACCCCACCACCAGGGTGGGGTGCACGAGGAGCTGGGAGGAGACACAGCCAGGACAGCTGGCCCCAATTGACAAGAGGGATGTTCTACCTGTGTGGCATCATGCTCAACAATAAAACTAGGGGTAAGGTTGGTGGGGGGCAGCTGCTCGGGGTCTGGCTGAGCATTAGTTGCTTGGTGGTGAGCAATTGTTTTAATTTGCATCATTTGTGTTTCTTGGGCTTCATCTCTCTTTCTCTCTGTTATTTTCCTTTTTATTACAATTTGTTCAAGTTATATTATTTCAATTAAACTGTACTTATCTCAGCCCACAAGTTTTCTTACTTTTACCCTTTCAATTCTCTTTTCCCCTGTCCTGCTGGGAGTGGCAGTGAATGAGCAGCTGTGTGGTGCTTAGTTGCCAGCTGGGGTTAAATCACAAAACAGTCTGAAATAGAAGCAATCTTAAATATACCTCTTTTGTTACTACTTTTATCAACATCTTATTGTTGTGCCATTAACGGTGTTAGTGGCTTGATTCTTTTTGATTTTACTTTGCATGTACTAAGCCTTTCCTAGGATAATATGTTTCTGAGAGGAGAAAACAGACTTCAGGCAGAGCTTTTCCGAAACATTCTAATAGTAGGAACAGGAGCCACTGGCTAGTTGTGCTTGGTAGGTGGTTGTACTTGCCAGGACAGCATAGAAACATGGCTTTAATAATGGCATCAGGAATTAGGTGTTTCCTACTGAAGCATCCACAGTGCTCTCAATTCCACTCTGTTTCTTGGTATTTTGCTTTTGAGGTGCAGTTTTTTTAATAGCTTCAGATAATGAAACTAATTATGACCTGGCAAGGAACACAGTGCAACCATACTTTTATCGTTTTATCAGAAGGGGCGAGTCTGCTTAAGGGCAACCGAGCATGTGATCCTTTGTCAGCATTGAGCCTGCTGAATTTGTCCTTTATATATGTTCTGCCATTCAACATGTTTTGGAAAAGAGTTTTCAAAACAGTGTATGTCACTTGCATAGAAAACAAAATTAACAGAACGAAAGAACCTAGATTTATAGAATCATGGAATGTCTCATAGACTGGTTTGGTTTGGAAGGGACCTTAAAGATCATTTAGTTCCAACCCCCTGCTGTGGGCAGGGACACCTTCCACTAGACCAGGTTGTTCATATCTCCATCCAATCAGGCCTTGAACATTTCCAGAGATGGGGCATCCACAACTTCTCTAAGCAACCTGTTCCAGTGCCTCACCACCTTCACAGTAAAGAATTTCTTCCTTATGTTTAATCTGAACTTTCTCTTTCAGTTTGAAGCCACTCCCTCTTGTCCTATCACTGCATGCCCTTGTAAAATGTCCCTCTCCATCTTTCTTGTAGGCTCCCTTTAGGTGCTGGAATGCTCCTCCAAGGTCTTCCTAGAGCCTTCTCTTTTCCAAGCTGAACAATTCCAATTTTCCCAGCCTTTCCTGCTCCATCCCTCTGATCATCTTTGTGGCCCTCCTCTGGACTCTGTCCAACAGGTCTATGTCCTTCCTGAGTCAGAACCCTAGGGATGGACACAGCACTCCATGTGGGATATCACAAGAGGGGCAGAATCACCTCCCTTGACCTGCTGGTTACACTTTTGATGCAGCCCAGGATGTCTCCCAAAAAATGAATGAGACAGAGGAAAATTGAAAAGCAATACTGATATGTACCCAAAACACATCTTTTTTTGTTGGTTTTTTTTTTTATATATATATTTTTTTTTGAGAATAGAATTTTTAAATCTACTTCTGCAAGATGCCACTCTAACATCTCTGTTTGAGGTTTCTTTTTGCTATTTGAATTAATATTGGAAGCAATAGAGAGTTTCTATCTCATAATTTTTCTCAGCTTGTTTCTGCAAGACTCCATGTACAATCAGGTCTTAACATTCTTTGGAAGATACACTGTGTCACTAGGACACACTTTAAGATACGTGTTTACAAAAACTAGTTACGTGTAGAATCCAGAGCTTTTTGTAGTCTGTAGCTGGTAATAATCAAGTGGGGCATCTTAACAAATGTCTTTTTGCACTTACCAGCATTAAGTCAAACCTTCCCTGAGGGCAGCATTTGCTTTACAGCAAAAACCACTTTTGATTTTTTTTTTTCTGGAAAAAACATGGCAGTAGAGTAGTGGATGTATGCAATAAAATTTCTTGAGAAGTTTTTAATCTCATTAGCATGTATGGTTATGGAACAGACTTTCTCTGCTTCTAGTTTCAGACGATGTATAGTCTGTTGCCATCCTGCTCTGTAATGAAATCTCCTGGCCATAGCAGAGATAATACTCATTTGGTTCCTAACTTTTCCCTTTCACTTAGAATGAGCATTAAATTATCAGCATCCTTTTTCAGTCAGCAGATTGTTTACCTTTCTAACTTTTTCCTAATTGTTGTTTTTAATGTCAATCATGGAAGTGTATTCTGCCTACCCTGCGATACGGACGGCTGATACTCTTTATGCAAGAAATTAAAAAATGTAATTTATCCGCAGAAAGTCTAATTTTTTTGCATGTGCTTCCCCCAAAAAAGACTCAAAAAGGGTGGCCTAACTGCCAAGCAGAATCCATCCTGTGCTCAAAAAGGATGCAAATAAAGCTATGAATACATTTTATGGATCAGAGGGAATTTATCTTGGAGGAAAATATAGGATTAGTTAGAATTGCAAAAATATATGAGTGTTTTTGAAGAACAGTCCCTTGTTTAGATGAGTAAATGTGGTTTTTTTGCTGAAAATCTGGCTGCATAACTTTAAGGCATGAAGTCGTTCCATTCCTTTTCTTAGTTCAAGCTGCTGTCAGAAAGAGCCCTTGGGAATGAATGAGCAGAAAGAATCCAGTGATATTCTGAAAAGTAGAATGGCAACTGCTGATGTATATGTAGGCAAAATGAGTTATTGTTTCCCTGGGGCTTGGAAGTTAGCTATTAATCCAGTTTGCTTTGGCATCTTTGGCATTCAGTCTTTTTGTAGATTACTATTTTATGTATCAGCATCAGGGTAAAAATCTCTAGAGAGTCTGATAAAAGGTTGTATTTTAAATTCTCTGGTTGAGCATTGGTAGATCTGCTTTTTAATTAAATAGATTCTAAAAAATGAAAATAAAAAGAATAATCAATGCTTTTGAGCCTAATGAAAGAAATCTTGTCTTCCATGCCCTGTACCATGTAGCAAGTGTTTGGTGGGCTAACTGGAATGGATTATCAAACTGGCATATATGACACAGTGAGTTGAACATAATAAGGGCCCTTAAATAATGACTTTTCTTCCCTAAAGTACAGCTAGACATGAATGAAAATGTCAAATATCTTTCACATGAAAGATATTGAGCCAAAAATAAGGGTTATTTTTACCTCTGCTGCTCCAGTGGTATCAGTTGGATAGTTGAATTTCTTAAGATCCACTTGGGGTACAGAAAATGTAATGGCCTTATGGCTTTTTATGATGTTGGACTGCCAGTGATAAATAAAATTCTCTGAAAACCTTACAGCTCCCAGAGTCCTAATGTGTTTTTCCATCATCTGTTTCTCCTCAGTGGCTGAGAAGACCAAAGAGCAAGTGTCCAATGTTGGGGGAGCTGTGGTGACAGGAGTGACAGCGGTGGCCCAGAAGACAGTGGAAGGAGCAGGGAACATCGCTGCAGCCACTGGCTTGGTGAAGAAGGATCAGTTGGCCAAACAGGTTTGTTTATTTACAGTCTTTTCCAGGTGAAGAAGTGAGCAATGAGTGGTCTCCATGAACTGAGGGGCAGGTGGAGTGTTTTCTTTTCTGTCTGCCAGTGGATCATTTGTGTTACGCTAAACAAATGAACAGCAAAAAAAATGTCTGCTGTTTATAGCTTGTAGTTTGAGTGATTTGGAGAATTTGAGAACTTGAATAGGATTAGACATGAAACTTTACTATTCTGAAATGTCTTAGCAAATTTGTATCATGGTTTAAAGTGTGATCTAGTGATGATTCTGAACTCAGCAGCCTCTAGTGGAGGCCAGCCACTGTAGAATAACTGTTTAGTTAAGTGAGAAGGTAACTATTTTTCCCAATAACTCAGGATTAAAAAGCAACCTGCTAGTGCTGAAAGGTCAAACAGCAAATCTCAGGTTTAACAGCACAATCTGTGTCCACTGTAGCTGAAGATTGGTACAATTTGGTGTACCAATCCACTGACTGGTTAGACATATTCCATCTAAAGTCAAGATCTAGCTGGAGAGTCTCTATCTTCCATTAATACAGTGACACTATCTCAAAAATACCTCTAAGTATTCTGAACTCTTCAGATTAAATTTTCTCTAGCTCATCCTGTAAAGCACTCTGTAGGTGTTTTTATTCCAGCACCAAGGTGAACATAAGTATTTGCACAATATGAAGTGTTACTACATTTTTGTTGCTGATACACTGTGATTATGTTCTTCCACTTACACTAGGTGAAAAGTGACCCCAACTGGTGGGAGCAATGATTTCCAAAACGTGTACAGTGTTATTTGGAGACAAAAATAACCCAGAAGAGACAAATACCTCCCTTTGTGCTGTTTTCTGTATGAACATTTAAGACTTAGAAGAAATAGGATTAGGAAGAATATTTAGTATTTGCATAAAGATACTGTGTCACAGATTTAGCATGAAGTTCTATTGTGCATGTTATTTCCAGTTGGCATCCAGAGAAACTGTTAAAATTGAATCCTTAAAAACTTTTAGTTTTTTCCTTGTCTGTTATTGAAGTATATTCCTATGTGTCTGACAAATCCCGTTGGTGCTTTAGTATGGGGAGCAAAAAGGGATATTACATTGTAGTAGGCATTCATTTCATTGTGGTGGATTGTTCTTGAAAACATCTCTCAAACAGTTTTATTCTCTTTCAAAGCAGTTTTCCTGGTTTTTTTTTAGTAATTTTTTATTCAGCTTTGGGCGAAATGTTGCTTTTTATGTGGTCATGGTCCTTTATAAAAGCTATGTTGAAGATTTGCAAAATTGAGTATCCAATGAACTGCCAGGGGATACATGAGTATGGCATGGCCACAGTAGTCTATACCCTTAGTTCCTGCTAAAGCTCTTCTGTAGTTTTACACAGAGAATACTCATTTCTGTTCATAGCTCTTCAAACTCAGTGTAATAAGGAACATCACTGTAGTAATGCACTATTAACTACTTTAGTATTGAGCATAACTAATATTTTTGATGTCAATATACATATAGAGATCCTTATAAAGTATAAGGCAAGTGTCTTCTGATTTTCATTTAAATATGTTCTGTATATTGTTAAGCTTAAATATGTCGTGATGGCTCTAACGGAATAAAATCACATCTGTGAAATGAAAGAACATCCAGAATGTACATGCATATTATTCCATGGCCCTATAAATAGCAACATTATTCTGAACTGGTGCTTTGTTCTTTAGATATGTAAAACCATTCATTTGATTCTTGATACCGGTATTTTTAGACTGAGATTCTCAGTCATCTCTACAGTATGGCCATGTAGCTGATTAGTATCTGCGGCTCCTAGTGGTCTGCCTTAGGTCTCTGTCTCTTTCTGGTTTTGCAAGGGATGAGTGATCACTAATATCAAAATTGAATCATGTGGTTTTGCATTCCTGTGCAGCTCAGAGGCATGAGATAGACTTATGCATGGCTTTTCCAGGTAAAGTGACAGTTGGGTAGGCCAGTTGAGGGCATCCGGAATACCAGTGGGACACAGGTCTCTTGTAGGAAACAGAGTCTTTCTGAAATAACAGAAGGTGTCAACCAAGCATTCAATCAAAGTATCATTGTAACTTTGTGTTTTATCTCTGTAAGGTTATGTGACTTAAGGCCGTGATATATCTAGTCTACTCTGAACTAGGAATAAGACCATGATTAGCAATAGCAAATTCATTCCCTGAGCTTCAGTGTGGCCAGCCAAATGCTTTTGGAAGGTTATTCTTCCTAGGGACATCTACTTGGAGTTTATAAACTCCATATAAAGCAAATGGCTGGGTATATCATGTGCAAGATGAACACTTTGCTTGCTTACACAGGGTAAGCCATTTGATTGAACAGGGAATTGCAAATGCAGCATACCATTGAAAGCAGATAGAACCATAATTGCAGACTGTTTTTCCACAGAAGGCATTAGCCAATAATATGTTATTTTTAGTTAGCTTCTAAACTTGTGACAAATTATTTCTTCCAATTCACATGAACCCACATAATCTAATCCAAATCCTCCAACTGAACGTAATAAACAGTGATCTCCTGAAGTCCCTTCCAATCTGAGTTATTCTGTGAACTGCTGTAAACTCAACCTCCGTGCAAGTGAAGGGGTTTGTATATTTGCCATCAATTACAGAATCAAGGACTGTGAAATAAATACAGAATCATAGAACATCTCAAGTTGAAAGGGACTCCTAAATTATCATCAAGTCCAGCTCCCTGCTCCTTGCAGGGATTAGCTGCTTCAAAACATGTTTCTGGAAGCCCCCTGAACTGATGTCATTGCTGGGATCTGCTACTAGTTGATCTGCTTGCCTGTGTGAAAGCTTGCAGTCTTGTGCGGTGACTGGCATTTTTCTTGTGCCATGATGGAAGTCTGGTTTTGACTTTCAACCAGTTGAAAACACTTGTAATTTTCTTTACCCGTGGATATGACATTGCTTACGCAAAGGAAATACTAAGCAACTTCTTGGAAAAATCCTTTCTTGAGAAGTTTGTCCAAGCTTACCTAGTGCAGCCTTTAATATTGGAGTGCTTTGGAGCATGAAGCAGAGGCTTAACCATCCGACTGAGGGCAGGCTGGAGGGCTGCTGTCACACCACACTGTCACCTACCTGCCCCGCAGCTGGTGTAAGCAGGCAGTGCAGAGTGACAGCTGAGACTAGTGAGAGACAGGGATGACTCGACAGTGCCCATCTGAGGGCTGCCCAGGGGATTTCTGCTGTGGCAGAGACTCACTGCTTAACACAGCAAGGGCAGTGGCGGTTAGTAGGATTGAATTAATTATAAAAGGGCTAGTGTACTGCCAGCAGTATTTTAATAAACAACAAAGCATTTATTCTGTGCCTGTACATGTTTTATTTCTGTGTACAGTGTGAATGTGCTTCTAAATTAATGGAGTTAAAAAAAAAAAAAAAGGAAAATTATTGATGATTGCATTTAATGTAGAGATGAACATGGTTTTTTCCTGAGTTAAGGAAGCTGTAAAATCCAAAGGATTTTGCAATCTGAATATTCTGTTTTCAGCTCAGCATGAATGTATGGACCCAAATAGGCTGGAGGGGTACTGTAGTGTATAATACTGCCTGAGAACAAAACACAGATTACAAAGTTTATTGTTTTCAGATAGGTAATTAACAAATTAAAGTTCTTGACCTCACTAAATTCATGTAATTTGGTTCCCTAACATCTAAAGAATAAAACAGTTGGTAAGTTCTATGATTTCTATGGTGAATAATTTTATTTATACTAGCACCAAAATCCCCAGTCAAGCTAAAACATCACAGTTCTCTGCCTACCATGTCAGTATATAGTCAGATAGATTTCATGTGCTGTAGATTTACTAAAGTAAATAGAATAGCAGACCTTGTCCTTACCGTATTTGGGATCTATATGATCTGTATAGGTTGTGTTTGATATCTATATGTGCTAAATCCTTTTTCTTTTTAGTGTCTCTTAATTTAACACATTTATGGTAAATACCACTGTAAACACAAACATAAAACTACAGTAGCAGGTAATGTAGGTAGGTAATATACTTACAGAGCAGGTAATATAACTCATTGGTTTAATTACAAAGCTTTCAGAGAAAAAGACTTTTAAGTGTCAAGATTGCCAATTTAAGCATTAGGCATTTTCTTCTGTAGGGAATATTACTTAACTAAGAGCCCTTGCTAATTCCATTTTATGTGAAAATTAATACAGAAGAATGAAAGCAATGTCAAGTTTGCAGTATCTCCCCCTCCCCACCCCCATGCATTTCCTGGCACTCCTTAGAATTTGAACACTGTCATAGCATAAACATTCAGTGCAGTGGATCCCAGGCATAGAGTATTTCTTGTGTTATTAATTTTTTTGCCCAGAATAACTACTCTTATGAACGACCAAAACTTTCCATGCACCATTAACCATTGTTTAGAGCCAGTGTGAATCCAGTCTGGGGAATCACCATAATCAAATATACAAATATGTAGGAACCTTCTTCATCCTTTTTACAGGGAAGCTCCATGAGAATAAAGACATGATGAAACACCCTTTAATTTTGATGGGAGGAGAGCAACTCCCTTTTGATTAAGACACCAAGCATCATAGTGTACTCCAGCCAGCTATTATTTGTTCATTTGGGAAATCTTATTAGTAGAAGGAAAGCAAACCCTGCAAGTGTCTCTGAAAATTTGTCTTTCAGTGGCAGAATGAAGGTTTCTTTTTGTATTAAACACTGGTTTTTTTAAGTGCAAGTGAAACCTCTTTCAAAGATTTCTGTTTTGTCTTATTGCAGACTAAGATTCCTGTGTTCCCAAAGAAGTTTTGATTACCACCTGTAGTTTAAAATCCCAAAAAGTTGAATATGAAATCTTTAAAGTTTTGTACTTTATATTTTGAATTTTAGATCAGTTTAGAAACCCTTCTGTAGAAGTCTTATAGAGAAATAACCACAAACTTAGGATTGGCATTTGACTTTTACTGAAGTTATCTTAGGTATCAATCACAGAAATTTGAATACCAACATTGGAGTCCCCAGTGCTGTTTTAGAGTTCTCCTTGCTACTGCGTACAATATAAATGTCTGGCTTGACAGATGAAAAAGCTCCAACAGGCATTTTCTCATTTAGTCTCTTTCTATCCTCTGAGATCTATTTAGTGTATTATTTTATTTCCTGCTGTGCCATAATACTGACATGTCACATGAAAATTTTTGAAACTTTTATGTCTAATTTTTTAACGTACTTTTTTTTTGTAAATAAGATTCCAGACATGACAAAATTTGGATTTAGGTGGAACCATGTATTTTGATAGAATATGAGTATCCCCTGGTTTTCTGATCATCTTTACATTCAGTATACTGTACAGGATGCGTGACTGTTGAAGGATCACTGCTTCTCATCTTCTTTCCAGTCTGTTGATGAATCAATTAATCTTGAAAAGCTTATCTGAAAAACAAAAAAGGAAAAGTTAGGGAGCAGAGATATCCAATTTCCTTATTCAAAAGGGAATTAGGGATTTTTTTTCCAGCTTTGCATTATATTTTATGCTATTTGCCAGCTATGTCCTAAAAGGTAAACAGACCCTAACTAAAAGCAGAACAGTACATGCAAGTTACATGAGACTTAAACTGTTGTTCTTTAGTTGGAGTAAGCAGGTTTATTCATCTCTGATAGCACTTAGTATGAGCAAAACATCAAGCCTAGCCTTGAATTAAGCAAAGAAACTTCAATAAGCTTTTGATGTGCCAAATGCAGAAATAGCCCCCACCCAATTTACTTCTGGAGCTGATGCTTTTCTGTAGACACTGTAGAGCGAGCAGGCTGCAGGGGCTCAGCAACATCTAATTTCTCTCCTCAACTACTTCTTGCTGTTTATGGCTCTAATGAAAGGTCACAGTAGAGAATGGATAAGTTTATGATAAAATATATGTAACCTAGATCCCTAGCCAGCCTGCCAGGCAACAAAAGATTTAACCCTCTGCACTTGAGCCAAGTAGTGCCAGTTTCTGTCTTGCTGTGCACTGCAGAGAGGTGGGATTTCTGGTTGTTCAGGGTGGGCCTGACCATGGTTCTGATGTGACACTCTTGTCTGGTCTGTAGGAGCAATTACAGCAGTTTGGAAATCATAGAATCATAGAATGGTTTGGGTTAGAGGGGACTTTAAAGATCATATAGTTCCAACACCCCTGGCATGGGCAGGGACACTGTTAACTAGACCAGGTTGCTCAGAGCTCCATCCAACCTGGCCTTGGAAGCTTGCATAGTGTGGTTTCTGGTAGGATGACTAGCAGTCAGTCAGTCTTCCTCATGGAAACCAAAGTGCTTTAGGTGGTGTATAGGAGAAGGCCTGCTCAAGTAGTCACAACTAAACATCAGTCAGACAAGACTTGCTTTCAAATTTCTATTTAAATCATAATGTGCAGAGCACATGGTATGAGGTAGATTTTTCTTTATCCCTTATGGTTTTATTTCTTGATCTCTGCATAATGTATGAGTGATTGCTGCAAAACAGAAAGGATATTTAACAGCTATTAGCACTCTTTCCTTTTTTAATGTATGTAGATGGATTGAGAGTGGAAGAATATTCCCCATTAGAAGATCCACATTGCTCAGGACTGAATCACAGAAGACCCTCTTAAGGAAAAGCATTTGTTAGCTCTTTCTTAAAATTCATGAAGAAAGTGGGACTGTCAGTGAACTAACATATCTCTTTGATTGTGGTGTAGCTGGACTGGTTTATTTTGGTAGGGCTTTTTTTACCAAGCTCAGAATTAATGATGGTGTATTGTATTAAAACATCTGTAACAAATCAATTCTGTAAAGCTAATCCATATTCTTTAAACAGGAAACTCTGGTTTATTATAAATCACAAGGCATCCATAGGTAGGTTATATTTGAGTTTTGAATCTGCTTTATGTACATAGTCAAATCTTTTCCTCATGACAGTGCATGTATTTTTTTGATGGGAAAGCTCATGAATCATCCAGGTTGTGCAGAAGTATGATTCAGTGATTTGAATTTATTAATGAAACAAATTACAATTACAGTTGAATCCACTTAATGCAGTTTCATTAATACAGTCCTGTTTCCCTTTTCTGTTTCCACATGGACAGATGTCACATATGTAGCTTAGTATATGTCGATAGTGCCTAACGGCACTGTGAAGAACAGTACAGAGTTGATGTGCTAATGTTGCCTACAGGAAATAGGTGGATGAATAGGAAGGGCAGAGAAGTCACAAAGCCAACAAGGAAATACCGTGGTTTTCTTCTGCCTTTCTTTTTTATTTTATAAGATGTTCTTACCTGTCGCTTCCTTCTCAGCAGGTATGTGCATGTTCTGGTAGCACTTCTGGACATGAGTAGATTAATTTCATTTCACTTTGAACACCACCGTTTGAAATATTTAAAATCAGGATGGGCAAGATAGAAATGAATATGCACAGAAAATAACAATAATTGAGGAAAAACCAAATGGCAAAAGATCAGTGATTCCAGATAGGAGTGCCAGAGTTTCTGAGTTTGTTGAAGAGAGTGTTGAAATGCTGGTAGGATTTTGGTAGGTCAACTTGTGCTTGGCCTCCCTGATTGGCAGAGAAAATTCCTTTCCTGCTGTGGGACATGTTGTCAGTACTTTTTCTCAGAAGGCAAAAAAGCAGTATTTGAAGGAAGACCACATTCTCTCTGTCAAAGCATTTCCATGCATTCACATCTGTGACTTAAGCAGAACTTGAGGGAAGAAAACTTGTGTGGTGCTACCAAAATATCCTGGGGGTTATTGCTCTTCATTAATTCAGGAACAGATATATATAAGTCTAATCTAAAGGTCTTGTGAGTTTTCCTGGTTTCCTAATGGCTTTCATGCTGTGAGATAACATTTTAGTGCATACCTGCTGCCTTCCATACTTCCATAATGTTTTCCTAATTACCTGTGGAGAAATTGAACTAAGAAGCTTTTGGGTGGCATCACATTGTTCTTTGTTTTCTAGCAATTGCTCAACCACAGATTTATCTTTGACCCTGAAGAAATGAAGTACCCCCATCTTAAACCGAAAATGCCAATCTCCCTCGGTGTCCGAGAACAGGAATTGTTTGCCAGCTGATAGAAATGTGAATACATTCTCCATTAGGAATTGTTCATGTCATGATAATGAGATAATATCTGTAGTATCTACAAATAACAGAACACAATTTTTAATTTCTTTTCCTTTGACTTGTGAGGGAGAAGCAAAAGACACTCCCCATCCTTTTACCAGGAGGCTGCCCTTTGCATTTGTTATAAGGGTTTGCTTGTCTGCAGTTTGCTCTGTTTCATCCCTCTTCTTAACTTTGGTCTCCCTTCCACCTCCTATATCCTCCAACTCCAGTTTCCATTCTAACCAACCTAATACACCCCCGTAGCACATTCCAGGCTGCTCTAAGATTGTATATATAGCCATTTCATTATGGGATTCTCTCAGGCTAACTATGGGACCAGTTCTGTTTCATAGTGCCCCAGTCTCTCCTGTGTGTCCCTCTGTGGGATTTCATGAAGTACTCAGAATTTTTTTTTCCCTGCTCTAAATAATTGCCAATCCTATGTTAAACATTCAGGAAGATGCTACTTGCTGAGAGGAATACTTGTAAGTTTATTTGGGGATGATTCATATTCATGCCAATTATTGCTGTTCTTGCCCACTGTTGTGTGAAAGATTCGGCTGTTTCAGATGGGAAATAGTTTTATGTAACCCATGATAGTTGAGCAAACTTAATAGTGGCATTTTTGTGCAACTTGAGGTAAAGGTTTTATAAACTTGCAAACATTACTAGGTTACAATAACTGTCTTCTTAGCATCTTCTGCCATGTTTCAGTGCTCCTTTCTTCTGCTGCCAGGATGGAGTGTGTAGCCTTGGAAGGTAAGGAGCTTAAATGTGATTCATTCAGTGCCTATCTGGAAGTCATTATCTTCAGAGGATTTGTGATGGTAGCTGGTGTGACTTGCTGATGTCGTAAAAACCCAACGCTGCAGCTGGCAGATTTTTTTTAGCTGGCAGTGAAAGTTTATGGTGCTGAAATGACGTTTTGGCAAAGCACTGCAGTTTGTGTCTGCCAGTCTGTTCAGTGAAGCACTGCAGTGAGATGCTTAATAGACATGAGTGGCAAATCAGGGTCCTGGATTGAAGTAATGATTGTATAAACTTCAAGGATTGAAGTGTGGAGTAAATACCTCTCTATGGAGAAATAGATTAATCTGTGTTTTCAGAATGTCAGTCCAATGTCAGCTCCCACAAAAACCCCCACCAAAACCCTGTAGGTTAAGAGGGAGAGGGAGGATGAAAGAAATAAGGCAGGACGCTTTTATTAGGACTACCTAATTATTGGCAGTCCTGTCATTACTATTAGTAGAATGGAAGTTTATATCTGAGTACTTGTGATGATCACCAAATACCAGTGGCATATGATAGCATTTTGGTGGCAATTTTGGCCATTGATAAAACTTCCTAAACATATATATCCAGTAATAGGTAAAAGCTTGTACATAGCTTGTTTATATCTGGGACTTCTTCAAAGCTGCTAGCAAGTAACGAAGGAGATGACCCATTTTTTTTCTACAGTAAACTGTTATTAAACTTCTTGGCTCTCACCTGCTTTCAGCTGTGTTAAATGTGTCCCTTAGAGGAAGTTGATAATTTTTCAGTTTTTAAGTTACTTGTCTAAGAGTGTTTCATTATATATATGGACACTGGAATTTGTTACTGGAGAAAGCTACATGGAATGTCTCAGAAATGTATCTGAAAATTTAGATGGCAAATGTCTTTTTTGCCAGTTTAATGCAAAATATTCCCTGTGAGGAAACTGGAGGTGTAAGCTGCTAAAGTTGTCCTCAAAAAAACCATGCTTTTTGAAAGAGTGAAGCAGGAGAGAGCCTGCTTCTGAAATATATTTGACATATTGATTGCCCTCCATGCTTTTGGTGTTAGCTTTCAGAGCTCTTTCCTATATTAGCACATACCCAGGAGGTTTGCCAGGCTTGGGTCAGAAAAGTCAAAATGAAGCTGAGGATGAGGAGATGCAGGCAGTAAAGAACTTCTTTTGCTGTGCTTAGGAGGTTAGCTATGAACAGAGAGAGAAGCTGTCTGTAACTGCCTCTCCTTCAGAAGGGCATAAAACAGGATTTGTGCCTTTGAAGCTGCTTAATCCCTCTGTCCCACCTCCCACTCCATCCTGTGTCAGCCATGCATATTTCTTCTATGGGGCTGTGGGACAAAGCAAAGGCTCTAGGCTTTTTTGGCCGACCTTTGCTATACCTTTTCATTGTGTAATGTAATTCTTTCTTTGTGCGCTATTATATGTAAAGAAGATATGTGGATTTATTTTTTTCTTCTTTCTAATTCCCTGTGATGGTTTTAGGGAAGGGTTCACTGTGGTCTAAACGGACATGCATTGCCCTGAAGCCGTATGAAAAATTCAATTATGGTATCAGGGTCAGTGTCACTCATGAGAAATGTCTTCTTATCCTTAAAGACAGTATTTATAACAGGGAGTGTCCGAGCTGAAGAAGGGAGGCAGCAGTGGTTGAAACAAACTATCATATCTAAAGAAAACTATTTTTACAGCTAATAATGCTGAATCTGCTTGGGGAAGGAAATTACGAGGGCAACTGAGCTGGGTTAGAGAGCATTTTTAAGATGATAATATGTGCATGAAGCTTCTCTTGATTTTATGTGAGCCTTTAGGAAGGAGACTGGAAGCTGTAAAACCTGTTAGCAGCTGTAGTATTAAGAACTGACTATGAGCTTCTGATTGCTTCTAAAGCAAAGTGTTTGTAATTAATTAAGCTAATAATTTATAGTAAGTTAATACTTTAAAGGTGTTGAAATGTGTGGTTTAATTCTAAGGATGCGTGCATTGCTGGCCAGTTTGGTAGAATTTATATCCCTAATGCAGTTTATAGATGATAATATGTGCATGAAGCACTTTTGCTTTGCCTAATGAATATACTTATGTCAATTTAAAATAGTAACATTACACTAGTGGCATCAAACACTTCAGTTCATTACTTAACATCCAGCATATCTTAGGCATGTAAGAACTGCACTCAAAGATGCTTGTTTAACCCCTGTCTGACTTAGCTAGTACTTCATGTAGTTGATCTGAACAAATGATTCTTTTCAGATTCCTAGTAGCATCAGTTTTAATGGCTGGGTCATTTTTAATTTTTTGAATGTGATATGTCATCTTACAAATCCCTCAAAATATAACTGCCCAAGTTCAGACAGACATACTGTACGTAAATTGTTTTGTAGAGAGAGGTCAGAGATCAAACAGAGCTGGAGGCTGAATTAATTTCCCTCTCTGGAGAAAATTATTCTAGCAGGTCAAAAGTGAAGTCACTGGTAAGGTGATGTAAATGTGAATGTGTTTTGCACGATTCCTCAGGTGGAAGAAAGATTTTCCCTCTCCTCCTCATCTGTATCATGGTCTTAGAAATTTATCTGAAGTGAATTTGTTGTGTTTAATGGTGCTGGACCAATGCATTTAGCAGCTAAACGCTCTTCCTGATCCACAGCATGGAGACACTACCCTGTTATGAGCAGAAATTTAAAAGGCAGAGACAGGAGGGGTTAGTGATGGCTGTTGTGACAGGAGTGCAGCACAGGGTTATTAGACTAAGAGGTGGAATATGGAAACTTTTAATAGGAACCTTATGTCATTTGTTACCTTTTGTTAGCTTGGAATTTATAAAACAGCTTCTTGAAATGAGGGTAATTTTTTTCAAGTATCATTATTTCCAATAGATTCCAGGTGTTTACTTTTTTAAAAAACATAAGTAATAGCTATCCTAGTAGCTTTGAAGGAGGGCATGTGTTCACATACAGCTGACCTGATGTCTAAGCCAGAGCAGTGAACTTGCTTTTCGCAGTCATTGGCATAATGTTTCCTTCGTAGTCTATTTTTGGAAGGGGTGGTGTGCTCATCATTCACAGGAAAGGTAACAAATTTAGCAGTGCTTCTTTCCACCTCCTACACACCATCTATGAGATGGAGGTTTTAAGTCTTAGCTGTCTTTGCAGTTTTTTCCCTGAGTTACATTTCAGATATATGCTTTATAATGTGTCTGGTTGGGCTGCTGTAAATGCCAGCTGTTGTCCAAACTGAGAAATAGGAAGCTGGGAGAAGTAATGAAACCAATTTAAAAAGAAAAGCTTAGATGTTGCTTTGGAATCTATTTGTGGTAATATAAACACCTCAATGACAGCTGAGAGTAGTGGATTTGTTCATTCGTCTTTTCCCATCTTCTGTTTTCCTGAGCTCAGTTGTATGCCTCTAGATTGTATGTGGTGCATAATGGGAAGGGAAGCAACTCAACAAGAGCCTTTGCTGCCCTCCTGAAGGAGAAGCAGGCTTGGCAATTCATCCTGGTATCCTCTAGTTAGCAAAAGTCTCTTTGTGGAGACAGAGCTGATGTGGGGGATGAGTTGGATTCAGGAAGGATGGAAAGACTGGGTAGAAAATATCTGATGATCAGGAGTCAGAGGAAGGAGGAAAGAGTGGCCATGTATGAGAGAAGGCAGTTCTTGTATTCATCTAACACTCAAGCACCATGAGGAAACCTCTTAATCCTGTTTCCTTGGGGTATGGGATGCTGGCACAGAACTCTCCCTCCAGAAATCTGTTTCTGCTGCTGGGAACAGGGAAGAAGGGCTAAATCTGTGATAGGGGATGTGCAATGGATTCTATCTTTCTCTTACACACAGTTGCTCATTTTTTTGCCAGCAAAATAGTGTCTTGGAAGTCTAGCAGCTCTGGAATTAGAATATTTCAGCCTGATGTTTTGCCTTTTTGGTGAACATCAGTAATGAACATGAATCCCACGGGAGGAAAAAATTACATTTCAGATTCTTTTTTATAACCACTCTGCATCAGTCCTAATGTCGATCCCTTTGATAATTGCCAGGAAACTTATTTGGAGCAGAACTTGGTGAGTGCTGACTGTTTTGAATATCACATCCTAGCATTTACAATTGGAGTTTTTGAATGTTCTGCCTTAGTTTATAAAAGCAGGGCTTTTGAGTGATTGTTTTTTCAGGGACACAGATTCAGCTGAGATTTCCAATTATCTGAAAGGACTTGTACGGAGTCCATCATGTCATGTCCTCCTCTTCTGCTTTCCTGTTCCACCTTTCAGTGCCTGAGGCATGTTTTAAGCTCTGTGCAAACCATCACATCGACCTAAGTCTTCCTAGATTGTGTGTTTTGACATCTCACTAGCTCACCTAATTACTACCCCTTACCCCAAGGAGAAAGAAAGTTATCTTAACTGATCATATTCTGAGGATCTTGTATTTGAATGGGTTTATATGCATTAAAAAAGGAGAAAAATAATTTTTGAAGATTATTGAGTATAAGAAAAAGATACAGCCATGTGCTTTGTAGGTGCTTATTAATTATCCAAGTTTAAAAAAAAAAATCTAAATACCTTCTAAAATTTCCAGTGAGTTAAAATCTGTTCTTACTTGGCATTAGGTTCATCTCTCCTTCAGGCACTCTTACAGATTGTGGAGGAGACCTGTCGTTTTGGTTTGCACAGGGTGCACAGTGTTTGACCAGCTATTTCATCAGTCTAGTGCAACATCATATTGTGCCATCACAGAACCATCACAGAATGGCTTAGGTTGGGAGAGACCTTAAAAATCATCTAGATACAACCCCTTTGCCATTATCCAACCTCCCTGCCATTATCTTCCCTCCTCCTTTGTCATGATCTCTATAGCTGTTCTGAGGAAGTAAAGATGACCACCTTGTATTGGTAGACACTAATCTCCCCTTTACCAGGATGGCAGGGGGACTGACTGTCCGTCTGCCATTGGGCACAATATTGACACTCAAAGGAAGTGGCAACAATTTCAGCGAAGTGTAAAGAATTTACACAAAGTGTCTGTTATGTGCATACCAGAGTTGTACTCACTTCCTACCCCCGATCTCCCAGGTAGACTGATAGGAGATCAGAACTAGATTGATGCTTTTCTGCTTTTCTTACAAATCATCAATGTGCAATTCAAGATAGCTTTTTTATAACCTTATTGCTCAGCTTCATTTACGTAAATCTGTCGAAAGCTACCTTGCTTGCCAATGTGTAAACAGGTATAAGAATTTTATCCAAACTGTCTATACAGTAGAAATTGAACATGGAGCTTGGCTAGAAACCTCTTTATTAAAATATAGTGATTGTCCAAGGGAACTAAGAGCTCAGGCTGACTTTTTGATTTTTCTTTACATTTAACTGAGTGTATCTGGCATTCAGGCAGAAAAAAACACCTGTCATAGCATTTACCAAACATTCTTTAGAAGGAAGAAAACTTGAAATAATTTGTATTTTTTGTTTTGACATGAACTGTCCACTGCTAGCAAAAATCACTTCAATGTAGCAGTTAAAATCATGACTGTTTTAAGCTACTGTATGTAGCATATTTCTGAAGAGCTTTTGTGTTACAATATCTCATCTACTATGTCTCTTATTGTAAGACTGTCATGAGATTTCAAATTGGATTGTTCTGGTTTTTTTAAATCTCTTCTGGAGGAGAGGGGGGAATTTGGCTAGCTCATCCCCAGACATCGTGGCCTGTCTTTGAAAACACCCAACTATGTGTTGATTGCTGGCTCTCTTTGTTAGAACACACCATGCTTTGACAAAATGTCATTCTGCATGTGGCCACCATTTGAGAATGATTTGAGAAGTGAGAGCAAAGAAGTGCAGAAATACCAGTTATCTTTGCATTAGAAGAGCTGTCTTCCTCACAGTGAGGCACCACATGAAGTTCCCTCACTTGTTTTGGATAAGTAGTTAACAGAGGTTTGGAAGAGCTGCTAGTAGGATCCAAGTTATACAAGCTTAGGAGTGAGGGACTGGACTAAGAAACTCCTCTTTTGACTGATGAATTGAATTGTCCCTCTCAAGAGGCACAGCTTGCTTCACTTCCAAAATCAAAGGACAAGAGACCAGAGTCCAGTTCTTGCATGCTCTGTGGTCTAGCATTGGAAAGACTTGGGGTATGCATGCAGATCATTCACTGAAAAAACAGGCTTGTGCTTGAGAGCATGCTTCTCATAATCATCTTTGTTCAGGAGTGTTAAACGGGATTTCTTACACTAATGTTAAAGCTAATAGTGCATCGAGGGTAAGACTTCTATTTTTCAGCCACTCAATAGTGCTTTGGTGAGCAGGTAAACTGAACTGCAGTGAGTGGGGCTACTCGAGAATATGGAAAAGTTTCAGCATTTGGCAGGTGACTGCAGGAAAAAAAACAAGCAGAAGTGAATGGGCATATTGATAACAAAATAATCTAAAGTACATACACAGGTATGTACCTAATTGGTGAGGTAGAACTCTACAGTATTTTAGCAATGATGGTATATAATTTCGTAGTTGTTCTGATTAACAGTAGGCCTTCTCAGTTGTGTCTGCACATATATTGGCTACAAGGAGTGCATAGTTTTATTAGGCAAAGTCAGCCCTTGGGATATTTCCATACATGTTTTGTTGTTTGTTTTGTTTGGTTTTTTTTGCCTCTGTATTCAGAACAGTTGTGACTCATTTCTGTTTAGCTTTTGCTGTTGGAGCAGTGCTGCAGTGTTCAAATTTTTATTAGTAATCTCAACCATCATCTGGTAAAGTTGTATATGAGACAGAAATTATAGTAGTTGTCCTTGACAAAACAAAACAAACCCCTGAGAGTTTTGCCACTAGGCATACTGAATAATGATTAAAGTCTCTAGAGGGTGGAAATAAATGGGATGTGTAATTTTTCTGGCTTTAAAATTTGACATGAAAATATTTTGTTCTTCTTTGTTCCTTTTATTGTTCTTGCATAGCATCTGGAGTGTTGTCTTCTCTACTGTGGGGGTCAGCATTAGTCATCTGGGCGGATGCTCTTCCAGAGTCATCAAGCTGTATGTGGATGACATCCAATAGTACAGAGCAGCAATAACATCATATTCTTGCTGTGTGAAATGGTGTTGGGGTCTGTTAAATTCATCCTTTATTCCCATTTGATACACGTCTTTGGCTGCATGAAGAAGGGCTGTTATAAGCCTGTCAACTGTCAGTTCTATCTTGTACTATTGTTTTTTTGATCAGTCTGGTGTGTCTTCTAGATTGGCAAGGTTTTAAAGAAAATAGAATTTATTAAGGACAAGAGGGTAAGGCTGGTAGAGTGGCAGCTAGCAGCAATTAAGTTTTCTTACTTCCTTTGACAGTTTTTATCTCCCTGTTTGTGCAGCCACTGACACTCTTTGAGGATGAGTACAGCAAAGAAGGATGAGGCAAGACAGGAAGGGACGATGTTGTCAGTCAAACCTACCCAACAGAAAACTTGTTCCATTTTCTTGGTGTTTACTTTCTATTCTTCTTTCTCTTCAAGATTTTTCTGATCTTTGAGTACTTAATTATGCCATATAAATAGTTTTGTTTTTCAAGACTGTGGCGACTGAACATCTGAGCATCTGAGATAATTTGGTGCATGGCTGTATTTCTTACCAAATTATTTATTCCACTTCTTGATCATCAGTACTAATATAATTGTGATATTAGTAAAAAGATTAGGAAGTACAAAAGCCAGGGAGCAGGATGTTCTTGTCAGAGGGAAACTTGTTCTTCAGCTGTGAATATACAAAATAATGTTCAGTCAAGCATTGCAAAGAAGTACATTGCAATTAAAAAAAAAATCACAGATGTTAATTGTGCTATTGGACAGATCAGCCAGACCATGATGTGTTTGCTTTCCTGAAGTACCATCAAATCAATATGCATTTAGTCTTGTGTGTGTACCATGGTCAGCAACTCTTTTCCCTTATGAAATACCAGCATCTTTCATATTCTGTACACAGACTTTTTAACTCTGAGGTAAGTA
This sequence comes from Pipra filicauda, assembly GCF_003945595.2. NCBI lineage: Eukaryota > Metazoa > Chordata > Aves > Passeriformes > Pipridae > Pipra > Pipra filicauda. Next base: position 132,912 of record NW_024103563.1, on the reverse strand, counting down.
GTAATAATTTAGAATTATCCTGTCCTTTTTTATTGCTTTCCCCTCCACCTTTCCCAACCCATGTAGTTTGGTTCTTCATTGCCACAGTCCCTGAAATACAAGCTATTAGAGTCTTCTTCAGACTGCCAGAGAAGCAGGTTATTACTGCAAGATAGTGATCACAAGACTGGTGACCTTTGGGTTTTCGAGCAGTTACTTTATGAGGGCAGAGTGGTAGAACACCATACATTCTAGTTCTTGTCCTTCATGTCCATAACTGCAAAGAAAGGTGTTTAGGTGGAAATGGAACAAAGGAAATTTTGTGGCTCCTGTGGAGTTTGGATTATTTGAAATTTTTTCAGTCTTATTACTGGTACTGCTCAAGGATGGAGGCATGTTTACAACAGGGAGACGTTCTGGAAGAATAGACCTGCAGCTATTAAAATATCAGTGGATGTGTGTGAAATTTCATACCAAAGTAATTACGCTTTTAATTTCAGGGAAAGAATTTTGCCTTGCTTATTTCTGCCATACCTTCTAGTGCATACTAATTCTTTTATCCTTGTGGTTTAAGTGTTATCTTAGTACTTGGGCTGTATTTGAAGTGTTTTCTACCAAAGCACATATGCAGTAGCATGAAATGTGATAGCAGTACCATTCTGTGCATGTTTTTCTTGACAGTGTCTTTCTTCTGTGTCACATTATTTAGACAGGATTGGCTCAAGTGCTACATATAAATGTCTATTTCTATTTGAGAAAAGAGATGGGAAACTGAATTAAATGCTCAGTGCCAATTAATATTTAAAGATACAGTTAAAAAATATGTATTCAATCAACCTGAACTGGCAACACTTAGCTCAAATGTGGTTTGTTTTGGTCAGTCCAGACATAATAGATGTAGGTGCTGCAGAAAAAACTGGATTTTCATGGCTGTACTTCATTTTAGAAGATGGTGAGCACCGTGAGTCCTAGTCAGTCTCTCAACATTGACTGCATCACCTTTGAGACCAGTCCTTGTGGAGACTGAATCATTTCACCCCTCACATGGCTGGGGAGGAGGATGCCTTCTGCCTTAATGGATTGCAGTGAGGGGGGATGCACACAGGCCATGTTGGCCTGAAGTTGGTGTGTTGATATTTTTCTTTGTGTACTTCGAACCCTGGACCAGACCCCCCAAAATCACATTCCCCAATCACAGGGACTGTCCTCTAAGCAGCCACAGTGCTTTCCTAAAATACAGTCTGAACTGTGAGTAGAGCATAGCATGTTTTTTAGTAATCTTTGGGTTAAGACCCCCATGATGGTTGTCTGAAGTCACACTGTACACATGAAGAGTATAGTTTGAATGGATGGAGAAATACACCTCTCAAAGCTTTGTAGCTGTACTGCTTTTCTACTTTGGGATTTATTTGTATTTTATCCAGGAAAAAAAATGACAGAAATGTAGCTTGTTAGAATAGGATCCTCAAACATATAAACTGACAAAAGTCATTAGTCCTTACACTCTGAAAAGTATGTGGATTATTTCAAAGCACTTAAAAGCCAAATGTCACTTTTCATCTTCAGAGCAGATGCTTCTAATCTATTGGAAATGCAAGGCAGGAAGCTTGGATTTCTCTTGCTGTTTCTGAAGCAGAAGAATATAAGCTACATTAATTAGTCCTATTAGTAATGTTGATGTCAGAGGTGCTAACCTGAACTAGTCAATTGTCTGCCAAACGTGGATGTGTAAGCATCGATTCACTGCCTGAGTATTCATTTAGACACCTACAGGTAGTGTTTAAATGGTTTATTGGAACATCTTATGGGGCTTTACCAGCAACTTTTCACACTGGTTAATATACACCAGCACTCCTAAAGCATTTTAGAAATTGTACTGTCAACAGCTTCTGAACACTGAAAGAAATCTTAACGCCATCTGTCTAGTCAGGCACAACCCAACCCTCATGAGTTGCTTGTCCTCTTAAATTTAAACTAATGAAATTTTTAGTTGGGTGATGACTGTCTTCAGCTTTTTTGAGATTAAGTTTCTTATAGTAACAGGAAAACAAAGCTTGGTAGCATCTCTTTGAACAATGTTTCTATTTAAAAGCTTCTAATACGAAGGCAAGGGAGAGTTGCACAGAGTGGCATGAAATTCAAACGTGGCACTGAGTTGAGCTGTTCAGACTCAGAGCTGCATCTTTGGATATTGCTGCTTTAGTGTTCAGCATTGGGACAGATTTGCAATGTAGATTTAAATTGTTCATCGTGCTTCTTGAAGTTATAACCATCATTGGAATGTTTGAAGTTTCTTATGGTGTTAATATTACGTTGATTTTTGGAAGAAAAAAAATGGGTTTTGGCCTTCTACACTGTCATCTGAATTCAAAGGAAATGTTTAAGTTTTGTTTGAGTGAACAAGACTCAAATGGCTGTAACTTCAGTGTACATGAATTGCCATAGTCACATTTGTTTCTTGGGTCAGAAATGTCTAAAAATGTATATCAGTTTGTCTGGGAATTATTCTGTGAAGCTACTGTTGGTTTTTCTGCTTTGTTTTTTGGTTTTTTTTTGGTTGGTTGGTTTTGGGATTTTTCTGTTGGTTGTTTGTGGGAGTTGTTTTTTTGGAGTTTTTTTATCTTTTTTATTTTGGGGGTTTCTGTTTGTTTGTTTTATGTTTTGGGGTGTTTTTTTGGGTTGTCATTGTTTTGTATGTGTGGGGGGACTGTGTTGGGTTTAGTTTGTCTCTTTTCTGGGGTGAACCAGGTCAGACTAAAGGTGTATTAAATTTGGGATGTGATAGCAGGCTGAGAAATCCCTCTGTCTAGAATGATGTTTTATAACATGAGACATGTTTCATACTCAGTAGGCAACTCTATCCTATTGCTATAGAAGAGCACATGATTTAACTCCTAATTATAAACATGCAAATAGGTCATGGGAATGGCAGCAGTGAGCATTCAGTACTAAGGACAGAAAGAATTTTCCTCCTCAGAGAAAAAAAGAAGGGAATTTTGAAAGTAAAACAAAAAAAATAGTGGTGGGTCTCCTGTAACTTGTCTACCCTCAGCAAGGGTATTTTTCTTACTTAATGATGGGTTCCTTGTGACTTCACTTGCCATTAGCTTGAGAAGACATTGATATTACAGTAAAAAAAATCAGAAAAACATTTAAGGGCATTTATCTACAGGATTATTCACTTCTCAAGTGAATAAATAGTATTTACCTTCAAGGAGATATGGTAAGTATAAGGAAAAATAACAGCTGAATCAGTCCCTATCTTCTTGAGAACTTCCTTCCAAAATAACTGGAATCAATTGTATGGTGAAGATAATTGTGAAAGCCATAAGGCTGTTGGGTTTTTTTTTCAAATCCATGGAGGACGGAAGTGGCCTTTGACACATTCTGGATTCTTGTACTTTCCCTTCCACACGTGTAAGCTACATTGAACACATTGCTCTGTATAAGAGGTCTGCCACTGGCTACTTTTTTTTCTCTTCCTGGTGCCTATGGACTGAGAGAAAACTTTTCCATCTTCAAGGAGTCACATTGATTTCCTAGAAATATGAGTACTTGCTGCAACTATCAACTATCTGTTCTCCCCACCTTGACAATGAGTGTTAGATGTTTTAGTCCTTTTGATTATAAATGCATCAGATATATTAACAAAAAAAGAGTTATAAACATTGGTGTGGCATGGGAATCTCATCTCGAAGATGCAGGACATGCATGGCAGGGTCTCACTCTTCCCTTGCCAGCGGGGATTTGCAATTGAGGGAGTTCCTAACTCAGAGGTGTCAGTAGGCTATATGAAAAGCCCTGTGTTTCTCTGTGATACCTCTCAACTTGACCAGCGGTTACTTGAATCCATGTAACCCTCTGCAGCCAGTGTCCTACTGTAAGATTTTGATTGTGGCACTGGTGATTTTATTTAAAGTCCTTTAGTTTTCATCTGTGAAGACAGCTGATCTATCATTCCTTATCGTCTTTGTGCTGTTTAGCAGCTAAAGGTCATGTTGATGATCAAAAAAATATCAAATCTGAGCTCCTTCAGGTGCTCTTCATCGTGATATTTTTTGGTGTTAACTGAATTTCTATTTTTATTTGCACTTCCCGAGAAATATCCACTTTGCAATAAAATGGGAAAGAAGAAGAAATCCTACTTTTTTATGAAACTTACTTGTTCAATAGAGCTGTATTTTTCTTGTCTTAGACTGAAAGATTATAAAGAAACTGGGGAATCAAAAAAAGGATAAGCTTTCCATCTTGGTACTAGTAACCATCTTTTTCCTGTAGTACATTTTCTCATTTCAAAACTTTATTATGCAGAAAAGAAATTTAAGCTGTTGTGTCCATAAATGATGTGTGAGCAGATTTCAATTTTCATTAATTTTCCCATTATTCAAAATTATTTGGCCGTTTCAGCCAATAAGTGGCTCTGTCTGTTTTTTGCAATTTGTTATTTGTTCTGTGTGTTTGGTCACTGATCGCACAGAATGTTCTTGCTCTTGGATAGAAAGGCTTCCAAGCTCACAAAGCCTTTCTAAAGGAATTTTGCAAATAAATTACTGCATGCATATTTGCAGTGGCTTTTCATGTATATGATAGTAGAATGCAAATAAAAGGAATGGTGAATGTAGTTGAAATGGCTATAAGAATTGTGTTCATATGAGTATCCTGGAGTATTTTGTGATGGCTTAGTGTTACTGCATCTTCTCATGAATACTTTTAAAAATAGGTATTGTAAACACATTGTCTTCAAATTGTGGGTATATAGAGGTATTAGCTGGGTGCTGGTTTTGTAGCAAGACTTACTGAGATAATTTTGCTGGCCTTTAAACTGTTGTTGTTAGGTTTCTGACCTAACAGCTGGAGGTGGAGATGTGGCATCTCTGAGCTGTCTTTGGGTCTTTCTGGTGTTGTGAGCGCACACGTATGTAACAGTTATGCTTGGCTCACGTTTTCAAGACTTCCTGCTAGAAATAGTTGGGGGGGAGGGGGGCTGTTAAGTGAAATTTTAAGCTTATGATCAAATTACTTGTGGGATAAATTCTGGAAGGTTTATGCTTGAGATTCGGGTGTTAGATTTTTGTTTTCCTGTTCTGCTGCCAGAAATCAGAATTTCTTCCACTTCATTACCACTTCTAAATCTGTGACTTGTATGCTGTCTTTTCTATCACAGATCCTTAAGGAAGATATTTTTAAAAAATCCCTTTAGTAACTGATGAGACACTTGCCTTCAAACTGAAACGCTGTCATTTATTGTTACTCTTTCTTTTCAGTCTTTCACTTTCAATTCAAAAGACCTTGTTTTTATTCAAATCAATTTGAATTAATTTTTAAAATAAGATTTTGAGGTTCAACACCAGCTGCTTGATTAAAATCTAACTAGATTCATTTCACTGTGCACCCTTAATACACTAATTTTGCAATTCTGAGCAAAAGAAGCAATCTTGTCAGACAAGATTTGCTCTGGTGTTTTGTTGCTCGTGATTCTGTTTCCCTCCAGGAGCAGGATTTTCAGCTGTGTGTAGTGTTGGCTGTTGCAGTCAGAGGAGTAAGTACTGATCTCCTCTCTGAGAGCAGCATTAGTGCATCTGGTGAAGTTCTCAAATCCGTACCCTGGCCTGCTCATTTTTTTGTTCATGAAGCACTAGAGCACCATGCGACTGTCAGTGGTTGTCGCTTAGCTTTCATCAATGCTTATTTTGGGCCACCAAAAGATCTAGTCAAGCATTTGTTTGGAAATTTGGTAGGAGAGTAACCAGTCTTTAAAAAAAACCCAGAGTATTTCACTTCTAGGAGTTTGGTTTTTTTTTTTTTTAGTTTGTTTATATAGGCTTGTACTGGTTATTTTACTCTCTCCTCCAAAACAACTGGAGGGAAGGTTTCCTTCAAATGGAATGCTCTTAACCTCTCTCTAAGGCTGTGAAAAAGAAGCAATGTTTGCTTGAGAAATTGGAATAATATACCCATTCTAGCTTTTTAATGAAGCAGTTCTCTGCCATCAGCCTGTGCTTTCTGTACAATGGGGGCCTATTCTTGGCAGTGGAGAAGCAATTCAGTGAAGATTTATTTGCAGATAACTGCAATTTTGGCTATTTCCCTGTAAAGGAAACTTAAATTGCTGATTGTCCTGTTGTGTTAAAAAGTACCAACTAATTACTTTGTTTACATCTCAGCAGCAATGGAATAGGTGATGTCATTTTAGTATTAAAAATTAGGTCACTATCTAAGGCAATTGTTGAGTGACCCATAATTAGGATTCTAACTTCAGGGTGTCTAATTTGAGATTAATTAGAAGTGTCTTGAAATAGGTATTTTTAAAGTGCTTCCAATTGGGCTTCTCAATGTTACTAATGCTGAACCACTCTTAAATGAGCACAAACTTGGCCAAAAAGTCCAAGAACAAAAGTTCCTCAAGTTGGTGATTAAAACCCTACACTCCACCCAAATGCGTGCCATAAATAAGTGACATACTCCTACCATGACAAAATTAGTTGAGGAGAAAAAAGACTCATGGTAAAACTTGTAAATGTCATCTTTGTTAGCATGGGACATGTAGGAGCCTTTTCTAAAAAGGAGGATTCAGTGCTCTCTGAATAGACGAGTACAGTATGTTAAGGCTTGTGAATAACATAGTAAATCTCAGTGTCTTGCATTATGCACTGTGATGTTGGGAATGCTGTTTTGCACTGTTTAATTTGTAAGATGTACTGTTCTACCAACTACAATGCTGCACACTGAAATTATTGATTCTTTGGGGAAAATGAAATTAAATGAAGTCATTGGTTTCATCTGTTTGGGACTTAAGAAAGCTGTGATTGTGTTGTGTTTGAAACAAACATGGTACAGAGTTATCTTAGAGTTTGGGGACTCCAGATTCATAACAGTGCGGGTACAACTTAGGACAGGTGAGACAGGAACTTTATTCATTGTGGTCCTAGTGAAAGAACACTGGGACAGTGTTCCCCCCTCTCTAGTACTATCCTACCTGAGAAATGGGGAGTTGGAAACTATTAACGGACTGTTAATAATTTTCTGTACCATTGCTTGAAGTTCAGCACCTTTTATGTTTCAATTAAGTTGTTCCCCATTAAAATAGAGTTTGATACATAATTCAGCAAGAAAGTAGTTATATTATGGTTCTTGGTGATTTCTTTGAATGACCTGCAAAACTCTAAGGAATTTGATTCAAACAGAATCAAGACAAATGGAGATTTAGGATGGGGATAGCAGGAAAATAGAAATTGGCCACAATGTGTCAGAAAACTTTTCTGTGAACATCCTGCTGGAAACTGATGGAAAAATCACAGCAGCACTAAAACCTCTGAGTGCATGTTCTGCCAGCATCATCCTGCTGTGAACAACCTGAATTCAGCATCAATTACCTGGTAAAGCTTGGCTTTGGTGGTAATGCCCACCAAATGTCCCAAGGAAGAACGTGCAAATCACAGGTGATATGCTTAGTTACACTTTGAGGACTCAACTTTCAGTTCCTGCTGGAAAAGAAAATAGACCCATATAGTCATCAGAGCAGAAGAGAAGCCAATAATGTTGCACAATCTCCACCTTAATTTTTCTTTTAAGGGCAGTGAACAGAGGTGCCAGGGATTACAGAAAGAATGACAGATAGTGCAGTTCCTGCAAGTAGTTGGTGGGTTATTTCCTTATGGATGAAAGCATGGGAGCTGAATGAATATCAGTTTGTAAGTTACCCTAGGTGATGAGGGGATGCAGCCAAAACAGATATACGCAGCTCGTGGCTAAGGTAATGATGGGAGCTGTGTACACTGTGGAAGCAATCTGTGTTATTCCAAAGAAGGACAGCATGTGAAAATAAATAGAAAAAATTAGTTCAACAGGCAAAAAAATAATAATAGTAGTGTCAGCATATAAAGTGATCAGCAAAGACCCAGGAGGATATCCAATGTGGAGAACATGGCTGAAAAACAATTTAAGGCTGCCTTTTTCTCAGAACAATCGATGTTTTGGGGGAGGGGAAATACTCATCTTGAGCAACATTATTTGGGTGATACACAAACTTTCACATGACTCCCACTGAAAACCTGTTTAAATGAGGAAAACTTTTTTTTTCTGTACATTCATGTCCCTTTTCCCTGATGAGGACTGGGAGGGAGCTTTGTGTGTGAGGCACATGCAGGTGGGTTTTCTTCATAGAAGACAAAGCCATTCACAGGGTGAAACTGGGAAAGATAGAACATGTGAAGGCTTTGTCAAAGCATCTTTAGTTGAATTGAAGTGTAGTTATGAAGCTGGTGAATTTTGGGCATATAATCATTAACAATTAGATGTTCTGTCCTTGGAAACAAGCAGTCAGAGAAACTGACAATAATGCAGGATAAGCTGCCTGATGGCAGACAAGCATGTGGTCAAGAGAAACTCTGCAAAATGTGGGAAGTGACATTTGCAGCTGGTGACCCCATAGTGAACTGTGCGCATCCTTCCAGATGTCGAGAGAAAATCAGAAATTATTATATTGTATTGTAATGTTAAAAATAAGTAATTTCCATGAATTGTTGTTCTGTTGGGAATAGGCATAGTGATATTCAGTTAAGGATTAATGTAGGAAGCAAGGAAGAAAATTCAAGGTTGGATGGATCAAGTGAAGCTTTTTCCAGGTTCTCTCAAGTACCAGTTGTAAATTAAATGGCTGATACTGAACACAAGCTGCTTCTGTAACAAAAAGGATCACTGAAACAACTTCCAGGAAAGATGCCTTAAGGGCACATTGCTAGGCAAGATTAATTTTTAATTCCAAATTTAATTTTTAAAAATTTAATTTAATTTTTAAAATGCCTGGGATGCATTTTGAGCTACTTTGAAATTTGGATCCATGGACAGAGGTTGCTAGAGAGGGGGAATGGTTCTGGTCTGTCATAAACTTCCTGCAGCTTTACATTTAATCACTGGAGACCTAATAAATCTGTTTCCTTACCTGCAGAGCTTGCAATATGTTTCTTATCTATGTAAAAAGTAAGAGCTTGGCATGATACTGTAAGCAAGTGGAAGACTTTTGAAGAGGTAAACATCAGCACAGTATTTAGTAAAGCATCAGTATTTAGTAAAGCAGTGCTAAAATTCATGTCTGACAGAGATGTATAGACTCCATTTGATCTCGCTTTAACTCCATGGCAGACCTTGAGCACCACTCTTCCTGTGCAAGACAGGTTAACCCTGGATATTTTGTGCTGGATGATCTATTGGCCAGAAGGTAATTAAGTGAAGATGGATCCCCTCAATAACTGGGGCTTATAGGTAGTATAGCTGCTGTCATAATGGTAACCCTAGGAAAAAGAAAAAATTAAAAATTGAAGCATTAAATGGAAATTATGGGAAGAGAAGTTGAACGTAAGGTGTTTGAAGCAGTCTTACTAGCTTTGGGGTTTTGTTTTATTTCTTTCTTTATGGGTTTTAAGTAGTTGAGAGATCCCTTTTCTCACTTAATTCACATATTTCCCATCAGAAACTCTAGAGAAACAGAGTGGTCAAACCAAGGACTCAAGAGCTTCATCAAAGCCGCCATGAGGCTTTTCCTTTCATTACACCGTGGAAGTTGGATTAGTAATGATAGCTTTTGCTAGTTCATTCCTTTTTTCAGTGACCACTGTTAATAGCAGCTGTGGAATTCTGCCCAGGTGATCATCTGATCTGATTTGTAGTAGCTTAAAAAGATGGATTCCTGTATGTGTGAGACCTATGTCTGCTCTCCCCCTAACAGCTGTACTAGAAGCAGCAGCCAGAGATCAACCAAGCAGATCATTTTATGATCTGCGCTGACAAATACATAAATAAAAATCTGGCCTGGGTTTCTAAATGGACTAACTAAATAGAGTATTCTTTGAGAAATAGGTTTCTAAAAGCTGTCTTGTTTTGAATATTCAACCACCTCTGATAATTCATCCAAAAGAATTTCTTACAGGCAATTTACAAATCCTTGTCTCCGCTGCCCGAGTTGCTTGTAGTAGATAAACTGTAATGATATGTGTGGGCAATGCTTAGGCAGTTCTGCTTTACTTTGTGCTTAAATTATATTGCTGAATATAATATATAACTGATAAGGTTTCAAATTTTCCATTTCCGGTATATTTTACACATTTTGCCTGTGCTTTCTTAGTCCACTGTAATATAGTAAGGAACTTCTGGGTTTGGTGCTCTAAGTTTTGTTTGACATATCAAATAAATGTTTTAATTTTCGTACAGCTGTTCTGTCAATTTCTTTATTTCCTACTGTGAAGAAACACGTCTCGGTCCACTTGGCACTCAGGAAACCTCTGAGCACAAAACTGGGTATTAAAAATGACAACAAAGAGGTTGTTACTTGGAAAATAGGCTGAGGATTGTCGCTTGTGTGGCAGGAAAGCACAAAATTCATTGCGTAGTTAGTGATCTCAGTGGCTTTAAATGTGGAGAAGGAATGGCTTTGTTTTATTGAGGCTGGGGTCTCGGCAGCAAAGGAGAGGAGGAGATGGCTTTATAGGAAGTATTCAAATGTTCTGAAGTCCTGGTTTTTCACTTGTTCACTTGGGGGGAGAAAAAGCTGTGAAAGCAAGGAAATTACTAACTCACTGTTTCACATTGGAAAATATAGATAACAAAAGAGCAGAAACCCTGAGAAATGCCTCACACGAATCACAGTGCCAGAAACACCAGGACTTGGTCATGTAAAGGACCGAGTGTATGCTTGGATTCAATCTTCTGTGTGGGTACAAGAACTCAAGTGTATGTATGTAGAAATCCTGAGTGGGATTAGGATGTCAGGGTGCTGTTGTTAAGTTTAGCTAGTGGGTATTGTTAGTTTAATCTTTCTCGTGGTAACCCCAGTGCTTGGACTGAGTGAGGGTCCTGGGGATCATGGCAACATCATGTTCCTCCAAGTGGTGCAAGTCTCCTTGCACCACCTATCTAGGCTTGTGCCTATTTCTTCCTTAGCACACATGGCTTTAAAATAGCTTCTAACCTGGGAGCAAGTTCTCTATTTTCTGGCTATGACAGATACTGTTGGTGATACAGGTCTTGCATGAGTCAGATATTAGTCACAGAGCCTTCTGCAAAAATCCAGGCTGTAGCATGCAGAGAACAGAACACTTTTACGTAGTGCAGCCCCTAATTTCCACTTCAAACAGACGATCAGGATGATGGGGTTATTAAAGACTTTGGATCTTATTAAAGGCCAAGGCTGGGACTGAGGTTTTGGTTGACATCTATATAAGGGATGCAGTGGGGAGACAGCAGGGCATAGAAGGTGCAATTCTCAGGTGGCAGCTACAAAAAAAGGGACCCAAATCCTTCAGGTCTCAACTCAGCTGTGCTGAGTCAGATGAAAAACACCAATCAGCAGCATTGCTTGGGCTGCCCTGCTCCAGCTGCCAACCAAGGGTGTGCTGGTTCCTCTCCAGTGCCTACAGCACTTGTCATGAGCTTTGCCCTGGTGTCAGCGGGCAGTGACAATGACATACTTTCTGTTTCAGAATGACACTTTATGTAAAAATAAAACCCATGTGAGGCAGCTGAGTAACATGTAATCGTGATAGTGTAAATTTGGCAGGAGAGTCAGAGTTTGCACTTGTTCTCTTAGATGCTCAGATGAGGAGAGAATGAGATTGTAATCGATATGGGGCTTGGTGTTTGAGTAATGCCTGACTTGCAAAGGCAGACAGTTCAATTAACTTGTCTGTCAAGAACTATGCCTATGTAAAAATGCAGCTTACAACAGGATTTTTCAGATAATCTGTGGTCATAGTTAAAACCAGATTTTTGAGAGATTCAGTATTCTACCCTGGATCTTAAGTGTGGTTATCCCTTTGGTACCCCTGTGGAAGCTGAGCTACTTTGAAAAATAGTCCTTGGAGTATACTTAATATCATAAAAATTTTAGTAGTGCAAATCTGTCTAAATAGTTTTAACTTGCTTTTCTGAGCTGCTGACTTGTACTAGTTTTCTCAGGCATCAGGTGGGTTGTTTTTTTTTTTCATTTATTTTAAATAAAATGTAATTGTTTAACTTTTGATTGTGGGAGCTGAAAGCATAAGAAAAACACCCAATATCATCAGGAGGGTGACTAATGTTGGCAGCACTGGTGATGCTGATAGACATTAGAAGATAAAGGAGAGCAGATGGCGTTTCATGATTTTTTGAGTACTTTGCTTATTTTTGCCTCTCTAATGTAGTCCTTTGAAGAACATTACCTGAATTTTAAACCTTTTCCTTCTCTCACACAAAAAAAAAAAAAAAAGAAAAAGAAAAAAAAAAGAGTGAGAGTAATCATAATGTTTTCAAAGCAGAGACTGTATTATGGTCACATCTGGTACCCAGAATGCCTCTACATGTCTACAAACATTTGTTTGCACTTGAAAGGCACTGCTTTGTATCAGCAGTGAGCATTTTATTTTCAACTTTTCTCTCCAAAATTTCCAAAAGAAAACAGAAATTGCAAGTAAACATGGCATACCCTTGACTTCAAAACCATGGCAAACCTCTGGGATTATTTTGCTTTCTAGCAGGGCAAAGCTCATCGCTCCACACTTCCGAGTGAACCTCAAGAAGCAGTCTGGGAAATGGAGAGCTTGTCAGGAAAGGGGCTGGGAGCTGATTCCTGCTGTGCAGTTTGTAAAGAACAAGCATCAAGAGGGCCTTTTTTAGCTTGTGAACTTTACAAACTTCAAAATAAGGCTCTTTCTCAGCAGTCACATGGCACTGGGAATAAACAAGTAAGTACACAGTATAATAATCAATGAAAGGACAGAAATGTTGTTGGAGAAGTGCTGGCACATCTATACTCTCCTCAACCTGGCAAACACAGAGTTAAATCTGTCACTGACTATATGGAAAGCTTGAACAGATTCTGTGTATATTGTGAAAGGTTGTGGTAGATATCTGAGGAAAGATTATATTTAGAAGGCAGACAGATATTGGTAGAGGTCTCTGAGGAACTTCATCTCAAATGTTAACAAAACTTTTATAGTAAAAAAACAAAAAAAAGTTGAGGAAGTTTTTCAATGTGTGCTATACTGGTAGAAGAACTGCATTGCAAGAGCTGGTGCTGGTGTAGACACATCAGTGTGGACAGACTGGTTTCATGATCCCAATATGTACAACTAATACAGCAAAACTTTCCAGTGGAAACTTATTATGGGTGACCTAACACTCAAACAAAGCAGGACCTGATGACTCCAGACTTCCCTATGCTTAGACTGTGCTTGTATAAAAGACCAGGGGTTCCTTGGTTTGGGATCCCTCCTCAGAGGCACCAGTTTGAGCTGTTATTCAGTTACTGCACTGTGATTAAATTATTTTAAGGATCAGGATGTTGGAGAGTCTGCTATGGGAAACCGGGTGTGACTGTGTGACTGTGGGGTGTATAGCTGTGAAGGGGCCTCAGTCCCAGCTCAGGTGGTGCAAGTGTGACTTCCAGAGTAGCTGTTGGATGGTATGGTCGAACAGAGAAGTTTCCTTAGCAAGCAGCTGACTTTGTTAAGTTCCCATGTAGAAAAACAACTTTTAATTTGCTGTTGGTTAAATATGGGCTTTTGAACAGATTCCCCTGACTAAAGCAATGTTTTGTGGAAGGGAATACAAAGGGTTTTTATTTGAACTAGAAAGCTCCTTTAGTATTTTAATGAGCACTCACTGTGCTGGGACACTTGAACACCCTACTGGATGGTTTACTGGTATTTCAAGTCTCTGGGTCAATTAAAATGTGGAATAGACGTGGTGAAGCAGCAGCATTAATGTTCCCCAAGCTGGAGTGTTGAGTGTTGTTACAGGTTTGGTCAGTACTGCAGTTTGGTGATCTTTAACTACTGGGCCAGCATGCTGGAGGAATTGTGCTGACAGCCATCCGGCAATAAGCAGGGCTTGGAGCAAGGCAGGTGGTCCTTTGGGGATGTAGAGGAAAGAAGCTTCATCACTTCCAAAAGTCTGGCCCCTTGGGCTCGACATCTTCCCATGTAACGTTGTTCCTTACAACAGGTCAGTGCTGACTGGCCTTGGAGGACTGCTCTTACCCGAAGTGAGAAGCACAGTGAGAGGGAGACAGTGAGGTCCTCACTGAGGACCAGAGGAGCTGCAACAACTCACGCGGCGACACGTGGCTGCTGGGTTTGCAGTTAGTGATCCTAAAGTGCAAAACAAAAAAAAATCTAAAGCAGAAGGGGAAACAATGTATTTCAGGCAGAAAAGCAAAGCCACCTGAGACATGAGCTCAGCTGGGCTGGGAGGATTGTCAGCTGTGGGCTGCCCTTTGCTGCTGTGAGCTCAGGTCTCTGTTGTCTGACAGCAAAATATATTGCTCATGTGTAGCACATCTAGAAAAGTAGGTTGTTTTCTGTGTTTAACCACATCTGTGCTAGAAAGGTATTTCTTTTAGGCAGGCAAGAGGAGGAATGAACACTTCCTTTGGGTTAGCCACAGACACTTGTCCTGTGGAAGGAAATTGAGTGGTGTTTCCAAGATACAAGTGCAAGGGAATTATCCACTTAGCCGGTACATCCAGCCTTAGTTGTATTCTAGGCTTTTGTGGGTTCCATCTGGCATCCACAGTCAGGGGAAAAGCTTTCCCCTTCCTTTGTGGAGAGAGCTATACATGAAGATCTGTGCCTTTGGCTTGACTGAAGCACACCTCTTTAGCTGAAGTTAACCAGCTCTCTGGGAATTAGTGCCCCTAAAGATACAAATAGTCTCAATCATAAGCAATCTGTCATAGTAGATAAGTGGTCAGTCATGGGGTCCAAAGTCAACACAACTGCTCTGATGTGCCAAATATGTGGTTGTAGATAACCCATATGTGGTATCTAATAAATATTTTAAGTGATATGTCAAGGAGTGGTACAGCCTTGATGTATTACTTACATATCTGTCAAGTTTCTGATAGATATCTGCTGTGTCTGTGCTCTAATCTTGGTATCAAATGGTACACTTGGCAATGTAAGAAGTTATAAGGGACAGTTATTCTGTTAGTCTCTGTGATGAAGCTTCTTACATTGTCTGAATGATTGACAGGTGTTTTGGCATTTTATAAGAGAGCAAACTGACAGGCTGACTGGTGAACATAAATTTACATCACTTATACACTGTTAGTTTTTGCTAACAGTGCACTCTGCCCTGGTGTTTATTTGTGCAAAACCTGTTTAATCTGGAGTAGGAGGCCATGTTAAGTTGGTAGTTAGTGTTAAGAAAAAAGGTCATTTTTCAAATGGAACAAAATGAAGTTGCTACAGAAATAAGTAAGAAGCAGTTAATTGAAATTCAAAGGAATGCAAAGAAGGAGCTGAGAATCTGATCTAGTGGTCTGGAATGCAGAAGAAATGGCCAACAGTCCGTCAAAAGTCAGTGCCTCCTCTCCACGACCTGCAGTTCTTCTCAGTGGCTTTCTCATTCTCATAACACAGAGAGAGCCTTTTTCAGAATATTTTGAGGGATTTTTTTTTCTCTTCCCCTGAAGAATAAATCAATTTGCATTCATTATTTATTCTAGGGTTTTCATACTGTTGAACAAACTAGTCGATGGTTTTCCTACAGGAAAGGTAGGCTGTGCTCTGGTGCAGGACTAATTCCCTGTGCAATCCTATTGCTGGGGATGCACCAGCAGTGACCTGCTGGCCACTCACGCAATTTAACAATCACATTTTGAAGGCTGTAATTTTGGCTCATAGCAAATATCCAGGAAATACTCAACCCTGGGTTGAAAAAAAAAGGATTCTGACCATCAGGTATTTTCTGTGAAGTTACAAAGTCCTTGCTGAACTGCAGGGCCTGACCCACAAACTCCTTCCCTTTGTAATGCTGAAACCTGAATTATTCATAGAGTGGGGACTCGGAGCAAACTGCAGAAGCCAGCACGCTTAAGGTGATTAATGAAAAGTCTGAGCTGGTGCTTTACGATGTAGATGAGTCATTAGTATAACAGACACACTAACAAGCACGGAAGAGGGTTTGTGTGGGAGGGTGGAGGGTGGAAGAGTCATCTCTGCTTAGGTTGCTACAGAGTTGAGCCGGAGCAACAGATCTGGTTACATCTCAGTGCTCCCAGGTGCTTAATTTCATCTCACAAGTTAGAGACACATCTCCTCATACAATGTGATACATATTACAATATAAAACAATCACACATGCTTCAATGGGATTAACAGGTTCAAGTGCATTAGGGTGTTACTGCCCTTGGGACCAGTGTCCTACGCCTTTGAAGAGGGTGGTGTTAATGCTGCGTTCAATGTGTTGAGTGTGTCTCCAGCCACTATTCTCAAGGCACTTAGTTTTGGAGGGGGACACGGTAATTAAAATTTACTTCATAGAAACCCCCACAATGTACATGTGTTCTGTGCATACAGGTTATGTAGCTTGTGGGGTTCACAGCCCTGTCTTCTGTCTGTTTATATTGCTTCTGTCTTCTTTTTTTCATTAGTTTAGAAGGCAGATTGATGTTTCGTTTGAGGATTTTTTTTCCTCTGAAGAAAATGGTGGGCAAATGGTCATACTTTGTATTCACATGAAGGAAGTAGTACTAGATTTGAAACCAGTTAAAGAATCCCGGAAGGAAAAAATTCCTTTCTTCCTGACTGCTAAATATTTAACAGGCTGCTGCATGATCAAAGGTCCCTTTAGGATTTTAAAATGACGAGATAAGAACGAGTTTAAATTCTCTAACATTTGTGTTTGTGACAGCAAGAATGTGAGAAGCAATGTCAAATGCTTGAAGGCCGCCCACTTGTGCAGTGATCACTGAGTCATTTTACTGATAGAAGCCAACTCAGAATACTTCACCCCTTCTATAAATGTTGGACCAAACTCAGCTGGGAAATGGGAGCATCACCCACACAACACAAGCCACTAGAGCATTTTTCTTTTGTACAGGGTAGTCAGCAGCAGTATTAAAAAAGTAACTTCAGTGCTGAAGGGGTTCTGTTTCTGCAATGAATAGTCATTGGGGGAATATTGGCTTCTAAGTTTGCTTTGCCTTAAATCTTGGTTTCCATGGGGTTGTTGAAACGTGTTAGGAAGACACTGGGCTTGAATGCTGTCTCTTTATACGTGAATCTTATGCTCCTATTGCAATGAGGGTATAGTAGAAGAGCTCACTTGTCACTGATTTAATTTGGGAAATTACAGATGGATACATGCTGAGTCTGTCTATCTAACTTCCAAGATGTTGTACCTTATCATACTAAGTAGTTTGGGGTTTTGACACTTGAAACACTTTGGATTTCTGAAGTTTGTTCTTGATTCACTACAGTGTTATGGTACTGTTCAACCTATGTAAAAGCTTTGACTCGAGTGCAACTAACTACTTGCTGAAGCATATGCTTGAAAATCTTTGCTGAGTCAGGGTTTAGATGGATTTAAATGTTTAAAAATAATTCAAGTTGAAGTAGATCAGCTTTTAAGCTTTCGTTAGTAATGGTATTTTAATCTTCTCTTATCAGATTGCTTACATATATGTTGTGGTTTAAGCCCAGCTGGCAACTAAGTACCACACAGCCGCACAATATCGTATCCGTTTGTTGTCATCATTGCAAAGAATGTGTTGAACTCTTTTTCTGCAATAATACATTCAGAAAAATGCTTCTGAATACTTGAGGTACTGGTTATTCTTCTGTAAATAGCTTTTTGAGGATGCTAGATGGTCCAAGGCACAACCTGGCAGAAATGTCTTTTGTTTAGGTAAATGTAGCCCACTAAGCATCCACACTTTGCATATATTTGTTTGCAATGTTGCAGGTATAACAAAGAGATTAATAATATTAGAGCAGTTAATTGCTGCACTTTCCGATGCCACTGCTTTTCTTGGATAATTCCTGGCAGATGGGCAACTAAACTGGAGAATAGGGACCAGTTGCCTGCTCTTACAGAAATAATACACGTATAACAGAAATCACTGCCATTTTCACTGGCACTTCACTATTTCCTCATTGAATCTGCTTGTTGAACAATGCTTCTTATGAAATAGTAAAAACATTATCTGCCTTTATGCTACAAAACTACAAAAATTATCATACTTTAATGAGAGCCATTGAAACGCCTCTATGCTGGGAATGCACAAATATTTGGCAGATAACTGAAACAAAATGATTTGGAAATCGTGATTAAAAGATGATGATGCAGCATACTGCTGAATTTCATTTAGTTTGTTTGCTCATGTCAAACTACATTTACTTTTAGCCTCATGTTCCACAGAAGTGTTTCCTAGTCTGTATCATTTCTAAAATGGCATTTGCATGTAAATTCACCAGCTGAGTGTCTAACTGATACTGCTCGAGCATTTCCTAACACTTGGACATCTGGCTATGGCAGTCTTGCAAGTGAGTTGTGTTCAGATCTGCATGGATGATTCTCAAGATCTGGCTGTCCTTCTTATCTAAATGTTAACCAGGCAGCACGTGTAGAGAAACATCTTTATGGCTGGTAGCAGATAGGTTTTTGTGTTGCTTTCAAACTACAGGGAGTCATAAATACGCATCTTTTTCTGAAGCATGGACTAATCCTGCCAGTCTTCTTGTACCATCCTCAGTTCTGAAAATACAAAGCACTATGATGGAGAAAATGTTTTATTGCTTTGGGCAGTGCATCGATGTTCAGGATCTGCAAATGTGGCTTGTAGGAGAAAGAACTGTACCAACTGTAATTGAACATGTGTTCTCTCCTCTGTTTTAATCAAACATCCTTGTCTTTGTTGTTAATCAAGCTTTGTTGGTAATAATTCTCTTTGGCATGACATACATGAAATTATTCTTCCTCAGCTTCATCTGAGCTTCTGTAAATCACATGTAGCTTACTGTTATGCCATGAATTTGAAGAAAAGTGGTTGGTTTGGTTTTTCCTATTTATCCCCAAAGTATAGGGTATAATGAGTGCAATTACTAAGCTGTGTATCACTCAAAACTTCCTGACAGAATTGTGGTTTTACCTGCTGTTCTGGATGTTGGGAACAGAATAAATGTTTTTATCTCAACTACATTTTTTGTATGCTACCTCTCTGGTGTGTATACATTGTTTTTTCCTCTGGTATGCTTAAATATAAATGGGGCAGTGGCTGGAGTATAATTGAGTCCCCTCTCTCAAAGAGATATTTCCCTTTCATTGTGTTCCCTGTGGCTGTGGGACTGACTGCTTTCCTGTGAATTGTAGCAATTCATGGTGATATCTTCACTGGGACTTAGGTGCATTCCTGGGTGCAGAGGGCAGCCCCTGCTTAGGTGGTTAAGTTCATACAGCTAATGTGATTAATAATAAGAAATGACCAGAGGAAAAGTGTCATTTTAACCATTCTGATAACTCACATTTGATGCTTCTTTGATCCTTTAAAAGCAGCTTTTCATTTTAATTTCAAATGGTTTAACAGAGTTTATTAATAGAAGGCTCCTTCTGGTAAAAACAGTGAAGTAACAATTCCCCTTTGAAGATTCATCTGTGGCTGAGATCATCATCATCATCCCACACTGGTTCACGTAGTTTTCTGACTTCAGGCACCACTGGGGCTTGCCCTCCTTTCCTCTTTCAGCAACATGTTGAGCAGCATCTCTGCCCTACTTGACTCTGTTCCAAACACCAAGCAGCCACATCCCAACTCTAGCAAGACTTGCCTTGCATGCAGTTCTCATAAATGAGCACCAGAGACACAGACTAGGGGATGCTCAACAGATTTTTCCTAACTGTTTTGTATGGACAGAGTAAGCTGGCTTACCCCAGAGAAGACTGAAATGAGTTAGGGTAATGGTTTTTCCAGTATCAAGCTACACAGAGAAAGGAGACCGTGTCCGCTGGGAACAGGACTAGAAATATTGTTGCTAAGTGGTAGTGAGAGAGATCAAGGTTAGACACCAGGAGAGATGCTAATGGTAACAGTAATTAAGTGCAGGAATAGATTGCCTGGGGATGCTGCCTGGGGATGCTGGGAATTTTTGTCACTTGAGGCTTTTAATGTGACTTTTCCCAGACATCTGTTGGGAATGATTTGAAGAAAGCTGAACCTATCTAAAAGAGAGGTATGACTTAGGTGACTCCTCAAAGGCCATCCAAACTTGCACTCTTATGATTTTCTGTGTATGAAGTAGTAGTGAAGATTTTTATGGATCCCTTTTGGGATAGCAGCACATATCTGAAGAGAGGGTTGTAAACACAGGCTGCTCTCAGACATACAGGTATTAAGTACAAAACTGGCTTAGCGGGGAGTAGAGTACATCAGGCTTTTACTGATGTAGAAGGAGCAGAATTTGACCTGGGAAAGGCTGTGTTGCATTGAACTCCACTCTCATGCAGTGTGGATGATATCAGTTCAGTCTGTTGCTTTCCGGCATCTAAGGCAGAAGCGAAAAGCAAAGATAACAGTAACAGTGCTGGGGGAGGAGGGAAAGAAAACACAGATACTCAAGTATTATATATTTAGGTACTAGTCTTTTATGAGTCTCCTTGACTATTACACCTTACTAAGTAAACTTTATTAAATAATTCTTTTCACTTAGTTGAAGAGTTATTTCTTCTTCTATGGAAGAAGAATAAGCTGAAGAGATTCTTATGATGTTTGTGTTTCATGCCACTGGACTGTTAAGAAACCTTTCCCAATTCAAGTGAAAGCTCTGAATAGTTTTGTACTTGCTTCTAGATGAAGAGTGTCCCTTCAGGAACATAGATTTAAAATACAGGCTGACTCTCTAGTCTTTTGTAGTGTTTCATCTGCTACTGAATAGATCAAAATTGCAGGAAATACATCTGAAACCCTTATAATTCAAATAATTGTTGCAAGTAGTTTTTTTAGAGCAAGTGCTTGTTTACTCCTCAGAAGAAATATATTTTAAAATTCCCCAGCTAGGTAAGGTGTTGTAGTAGGTTGGAGTTGAAGGAATGCTTTAGAGAAATGCTCACTGATAACCACTTCACTTACAGCACGTACTATCAATCAATCAATCAATCAATCAAAGCCTTTGAAGGTGACTGTCCTGCTACTAGATCACCTGTGAGTCCACCACTCAATGTGCTGGAGAGTAAAAGCAAAAGAACCAATGCTGATTGCATTAGCTTCTCCCCTCATACTCTAGGAAATAGCAAAAGGGAGAGAAACCTGCCCTCTTTCCACTACCTGTAGAGAGATCTTCCCCTTTCTTTAAAAACTTCCTTGGGAATGAGTGAAGTTGCTTCCTTGCCTTGTGAATACAGTCACACGAGATGGGGTACAGAACTGAAATGTGTGCTCTCTCGGGGACCATATGTAATGGAGTGGGAACTCATGCTTTTTGTTGTGCTAGAGGATGGCTGGTCCAGCAGTTTTTCATAGGGGACTTTTCCTAAGAGTAGTAGAAATAACTATGGTTCAGAGATTGCTGTTTTGGATAATACAGCATTAAATGTTTGTTTGCATAATGTTTGCATAATTGGAGAATTTTTTTAGAGGAAACTTATTTCTATCCTTTAATTTTGCCTTTAGGAAAGAGAATATATACTCATGGAGTCTATACAATAAATTCTGGAGTTCATCTGCACTAAAAATTTATGTAATGTTGATATTCAAACTGTTTTAAGTAAAGTATGGTAAAAAAACTTTACAGCTTTAACTGGGACCATTCTGTTCAAAATCATCTTTATTGACTTAATGGAGCCAAATCTGAGCAAGGTTGCTCTTTTCTATGTTGACTGTCAAGCTGATGCGTACCACTCTTCTAGTTAATGTGATCTGTCAAGATCATGTGTCGTTATGTTAGTTTTAGTCAATGAAGGCAAAGCTCAGGTATCATCCTTGGAGATCGTTCCTGGTGATGGGTTCATACAGATTGAAGAGTTCTCCATTACAGCAAGAGGACAGATGGGTTTAGCTAACCCCAGGATGCTCCTGACAGACATAGGGTCTGACCGGTTCCTTCGTCTTTCCTCTCTTTTCTAGGATGTGATCATTCCTGCTGTTCTCCTTTGGGATCTTCCAAAATCCCCAGCAAAGTGTGTTGTGTAGGTTGAATTCTGTATTCAGGAGAAGGCACTCTTGGGTTGGCTTAGACCTAGTAGGTTACCTCACAGGCCTTGTTAATACATGAGAGAATGGCTTGCCTATTTTGCAGTAACATGACATTTCTGGCTTATATTATTCTTTGGCTTTGTAATTATTTTCTGAGCACCATTTGCCCTTCATCTTTGATTTTGTGTGCCTAAGTGTCACACCTTTTCCTATTGAGGTGCATGTTATTTATTTCAGTCACTTACTCAGTTTTGTTAATGTACCTTTGAATTATGTAGTAAGAATAGTAAAAATAAACTCAGGCTGTTTATTGTTCCTTCTTAATGCATAAGACCGAGCAAGCACATAAGTGCGGTCCTTGGTCCTTCTTCCAAATCCTTATTGAAATTAGCGGTGTCACTTGACTCAAGATTCCTGTGAAACTGCACTCTAAAACTTCAATTTTGAGAACCTAAATCACAAAATTTATAGTAGCTGTTGTTCAAGCAGATCCCTTACCCTAAAGTATTGTTATTACCTTGTTCAGGAGAATGTCAAGAGAGGCAGATCTGTGACCACATCCCTCTGACGTGATGTCCAGTTAGCATGTATCATTCCCACTATCTTGCAATTAGAAATTACTTCAGTCTTTCCAAATGATAAGCCCTAGTTTATTCTTTCCCTATCCGTGGAGTTTTCCATGTCACCATAGATTTTGGAGACCAAAAAGGATGAATCTGAGAGGACTGTGTGTTCTGGATGCGCTTACATGCATTACTGATGTCACGTTGACTCATCCCCTGGGCAATCTCTTATTTTAAGTCACCTGTAATTAATGCACATGTCCGTCACTGTAGAACTCATATGACCTGCTGGTCTGGCCTGAGAAATGAGTGGCTTCTCCATGTAATCCCTATTTATCAGCAAATAGCAACATACCAGTAACTCTAATTTTATCAGCCTGGTTAATGCAAACACGAATCTGAGTTTCAGTAGAGTTGATTCCTCACAGAAATGTTTTACTCTGAACTGAGTCTCATCTTTGTAAGCAATACTAACTGGGGAATTTTAATGGAAGGGAAGAAAAAATGTACACAATCTGTGTTGTACTGAAATTAGTTTTTCAATGAATTTGAAACAGTTCATAAATTGTTGTAAACAGAAAGTATTTCCAGCCATTTATAAACACTGATAAGGGCCTGTAACCACAGATACTCAGTCCTCACATTCATTCCTCTCCCTATAGGCTTCAGTCTTTTTCCTTTTCACTTTTGTCATTGCTAACTGAAAGGCATAAAACCGCAAATTAAAATGTAGCCTGTAGCACTTGCAGGAACTATCTTAGCCTTTCATTGGAATTGTGCTATTGAGGTGATATTTATTTGTTTAATTAAATGTCTCTTCTTTGTTTCAGTTCTCCATTTAAGGAGAAGAAGGGCAATAGTCTTATTTCATTATTGGTACTCTAAATGAGTTGTGCACCGGAACAGCTAGTTTCCTTCACACATAATGCTTTCTCATCAGTTTTTTCGCTTAGGTGATCAGCTTAGGGATAATTAAAACAATTTACTTTATTTCTAGCTAGTGTGGAGATACACGTCTGTATCTCCAGAGTAAAACTGCTAGACTGATGATGATGCTTTGCCATTCACAGCTGAATCTTGGAGGCACTGACTATTGCAGTGAGTGATCAGGAGCATCCTAAGCTGACCTGGCAACTGAGTTATAACCAGTGAGCTCCATGAATTTAATGTCTTAGGACTAGGAAAGTAGATGAATTGAGGCCATTTTAGCATATCTTTGTTCTGCCTCTTGTTGGAATTGTTTGTTCAAGAGTTTTTCTCCCATCCAGATAAATTGGGCTTTATGGTCAAAATACTTGTAAAAAATAAGTTACCAAATGATAAAAACAGTTATTTGTTCATTTTGGTCCAATATCCAGCCTCTGAGTGTCCTGGTGGAGTATGTTTGGTGGAGAAGGAGAAATACAAATTATTTTCTTTTCAGGGGGGAATTTTAAGCCCATTGGCACAATTGCTGTTCAGCTTGTAGCAAGAGGTGAATTTGTAGAGTAACCATAACAACTGCACTGAGGGTATAGAAAAGGAATCCCGAAATTTTTCTTTAAGCTCCACTGTGTAATGACTGACAGCTCCCAACAAAAGTTCTTACAGAGGGCGTAATACCAAAATGAAATGGGTTTATTCAGGCTGGAGGGATATTGAGTTACCATTGAGTTACCACATATTGAGGCAGCCCTGCCGAATTATAGGTTTGGGATGCAATAACAGGCACAAGACCAATAGCTTTAGGGATAAACAGTTAATCTCTAAATAATGATATGGTGATAAAGACAGATTACTGGTGCAGTTATCCAGACTGTAACAACAGCATATTCAATAATTCACTAATACTGGGCTAGACTTAATGTCTGGGCTCACAAAGATGTACAAGACCATGGCTGTCAGACAGGCAGGAAGCAAGGCTGACTTCTCTGAACAAACTACTTGGATCAGTTGACAAGCTCAGGAAATGTCAAATTCTCTGATGGGAATTCCATTTAGCTGTTGAGTCAGGAAAGCACTGTTTCCTTTTTTTCACCAGGTATCATATCCCACCTCTCAGCCAGTTCTGTCTGTGGTGTGCACAGAGCTTGCTGGTACAATATAAGGCAATCCCACCGTTACTCTAATATATCAGTACATGATAATTTTGCAAGATAATAATGCTTTGGATGTGTATTTTTTTATTTTGAGCTCTTGCTGGTGCCACCACCTTGTGTATACGAACAACAAATTGGACTGCGTTAAAATGGCTTTGCATGGAACATTTTGTTGGGGGTCTTAAAGGACTTTCCAAAAGGGACTTTAAAGGTCTTTACACCGAGGTATACCAAAATTACCTTGTAAACCAGCATTTTCCCCATTCCAATTCACTGCTTTTTCCATAGTGCCTCTTATCTTGATTCACAGTTAGTCAGTAATTATAAGACACAAAATAAGACTGGCAAGTGATGTAGTGTGACCAGTGCTCATTGGGTTTATAATAATCTATTTTGTTGAAACTAACAATGACTTCTCATGTTGCATTAACTTTTTAGGTGTTTGAGACAAGCTTCACCTTGTTTTTATGTATATAATTGAATGTGAACAGTAGGGCTTTCTGTTAGAGAAAAGGTCCTCCCACAATATCTGCATGGAAAATTTCATAGAGGTCTCAAGAACAGACGGAAAATCAGCAATTGTGAAACAATGTGAATCCTAAAGTTTATGGGGGGAGCTTATCAGTGAGTATAAATATATGGTGGCAGTGGCGGTAGAGATTGAACCAGACTCTTCAGCATTCAGTGACGTTCAGTGATATGTCAGGAAGCAGTGGGCACTGATTGAAATACAGGAAAGTCCATTTATATGTAAGAAAAAGGTTTTTCGCTGGATGAGGTTATCCAGCAAGATTATGGAGTCTCCATTTGTGGAAATGGTCAAAATCCGATCAGGCATGGCCCTGAGCAAGCTGCTCAAGGTGGACTAGACAATTTCTGGAGGTGTCTTCTGACCTCTGTGATTAGT
This sequence comes from Pipra filicauda, assembly GCF_003945595.2. Lineage (NCBI taxonomy): Eukaryota > Metazoa > Chordata > Aves > Passeriformes > Pipridae > Pipra > Pipra filicauda. The sequence continues at coordinate 107,445 of NW_024103563.1, read as the reverse complement.
GGCTTCCAGGGTGATCACCTCTTGGCAGGATAAGTGTTTTAAGAGCTGACAGTTTGGTAGCCTGGTTTATTTATCTCAGAATATGGAATCACTGCAGAAGGAATTAGTCTCCAGTAATCATGAGAATATGCATGACTCTAAGACTCTTTCAGTATTCATAATGGAAGGAAAACACGTTACTAGTCAGGGAGATAGCGGATTGTAATGCTTAGATCAGCTGCTAAATTACAATTAAAATGTTTCCTTTTGAAGTTGCTTTTTTCTGTGACTTGAGACATATTTTCTTTCTGGTGGCAATAACTTGCCATTCCAGCACACATCACTGAGAGGACAGAAGGCACACTCCTGAAGGTACCATCACTACATGGTGCTGACATAGGAGCAGTACCATGGGCAGACCATTTGGTCTGTTTTCCATGTGTGGAAGATCCCAAACAGTCTCTCCCCTTCCACTAAGAGTGTTATGAGGCAGGAAAGAGAGTGAAGGGAAAGAATGAGGTACGATTTTCACCAAAAACACTGAAATAAGAGAAACCCATCCGGTGACATTTTCCTGGTAAAAGAAATAGTCCTGAATTTTTGTCAAAGACTCTGTATTTTAACAGGTCTTCATTTTAACCGGGTCTTCAGGAGGACTTTTTCATTAGTTTCATTACTATTTTATTGCAAAAGTGGGTCATTTCACACTGTTGTGCACAGAGCTTAGCAGGATTCATTCCCATAGTAAAGGAGGAGGAGTCAACATTTTGGAGCCATAACAGCACCTTCATCTCTGAGAGTCTTTAGTTAAGCTTTTCAGATCATCTAATAGAAACCTTTCCCTCTGGAAATGACCTTCTGTGTGGTCTAAGAGAGGTTACTGCTTCTAGAGAAAAATGTGTCTTTCATACTAAGACAAGAATTGGTCTGTTGGGTGGTTTTCCTCTTCCATGACTGAATTAGGATATGGAATTATTGATCATGAGAACATAAAATTGCATTTCTTTGTTTTAAAGGAGGTAAATTATGACATAAGATGTACCTTAGATGGCTCTCTGTTACTGTGGGTGTTTGTTTGCTTTTGTGATATCCTGAAATTAAAAAAATGGTACTTCAGAAGTAGAGAGCACCACCATTAAAAATTATGTGGTCACCTGTGCTCTACATTTAAATGTAGCAGATGTGACCTTGAGTAATATCATCCTCATCTGAACTGCAGTGACATCAAAATGGATGAGGGTGTTTATGTTACTATTTGCAGCTGGACAAAGGTGATAAACCTATCCCAGGCAAAGAGTTCTCTTGGTGGTTTGGTACAGCTTTTAATCTGCTTCATTTGAAAAAATAATGGTGGTGTGATTGATGTTGTATTTTTCTAGTGCTGCTGATTGTTTTATTTGAAGCTGTAGAGGAATCTCCATCCTGAACTTGCTGAAGGAACTTGAGAAGATGATAAGTTCAGTCTTTTAGGCATTGTGTCTTTGTAATCCTGATGGACAGTCCAGATCCATGGCAGAGGTTCCTAACAGACAGCAAACAAACTTTGAAGCTCTTATTTGAAATTCGACTGGCAAGTCTCTTTCTTTGTCGTTACTAATGGTCCTGGCAGTTTCACTTGCCATCTGTTTTCCTGCTACAGATAACATTAAGCTGCATGCTTTCTTTCTTCCTTGTGAAACCCCAACTGTTCTTGTGCACAGTTTTACTTGATTGTTAGCTGAAGCTGTTCCTTAATGATTGGGAGAAGCAGAAATTAAATTATATTTTGGATTAAACAGGAGAGTAGGAGGCTGGAGGTTTAGGTCCTTAGAACTGATACGTTACATCAAGTGTGCAGTAACGGCTTTAAAATTTGCATCATGCACACTATTTGGCTATTTCAGTCATAGCTGGTAGGGATTGATGCTACTTCTCATAAGAGTAAATAGGCATAAATACCTTTAAAAAATTTATTTAGAAGCTAGGTTAAATAAAAATGAAGATCAGGTCATCTGAGGAGCTCAAGTGTTTTGATAAGCTGAGGCAGAACTGTAATTGGGCCTAGTTTTTCTGATAATTTCATACTTGAAAAATTACCTTTCATTTTCACCTTCAAAAATTACCTTTTACTTGAAAAATTATCTTTCAATTACCTTTTGAAAACCCCAAATTATTGGCAGTTCTGGGAGACAAAGGTACCTATTAGATACCTAAATAAAGGTATTTGCAAACTTATTTGTTGGCGTCCCTTGGCTCTTTGGAATTTGTCTGTGTTACCTATACCATAGAGCAGTGCAGGATGTTGACTCAGAGCAGGCACACCCATGGAGGGTGTGAATGGCAGAATAGTTATTAGGTATTGACTCCACATGGACTGTACTGTTTACCTCTAAAGGAAAAAACTTATCTGGCTCCACTGAGAAGCAATGGGTCCAGATATCTCCATATTTGACCTTCTAAAGTCTGAAATAAGAGCTAGAGAGAAGAATCCATGTTATGGAAATGAATTCTGCACATCATAGACTTTGATGATAAGGGTAAAAAATACATGTACCCACATATGCATCAGAAAAGGTGACATCCAAGGAAGAACAGGATAACTATCTGGAAGATAAAGTCACAGTCTGGAGAGGTGCAGAAAATGAGGAACAGAGCATTATGACTATGGTCACCCGGTTAAACCACAGAGGGAACCAATACATGGCAAATGGTGAACTTGTGTATTATACTCTATTTTGTGTTAAACTTGCAGAGGTGAGTTTCAGGTTTAGCTTCTCTTACCCTCATTTTGTCTGTATCCTAAATTTAATTTAGCACCGCTATCCTTTAAATTGTAGACTTTGAAGAATTACCTCATTAGTCTGGTGTGTGACTTACTTAATTTTGTATTTCTGTCTACTCTACCAGCCTGCAGGTGGTTTTTTTAAGTGAATTTCTTCCTGAGTGTCTGTGATTGTGTTTTAGTGCATTTCTGTCTAGACCGACAGCTGGTATAAATCAGCATGATCACAGTAGTTCCACTGAGATACTCTGCCTGTTTTCATATCAATTTTCTTACAGTTCAGGATGAACTCCAGCAGTTTTTGCTCTGCCAGAACTCATGTTTCTTCTCTGTGAACTTCTGTAGTAACAGCTACAATGGGGATTGGCCCAACTGAAATGTGGGGTTTTTTCCTTTGTGCTTGTTTCAGAAGGTAAATAGTATCTATAGTTCTAGGACAATAATAAGTTTCCTTTAATAATCTTACTCAGCAAGTTATTCCTTACACCATTGCAATCCCATTAATTCTAAGAGGCTCTTATTAAAATTGCTTTATAAAATAGAAGTGCTTCTGTAATAAAGAAAAAAATGAAAGAAGCTGAGTGACAGGTATTATATTATACCATGTATCATATACTAATAATGCATAGAATAACATGCTGGTTGACATAGGAAAGAATGTAGAGGTATGACCCATTAGAGGAAAAAAGCATTTCCCAGTACAATTGGATTCTAAAAGTGAAGAAAAAACCAGCATGCAGTAATCTAAGTCATAATAGCTTTCCCTTTTTTGGCCACTTTGCAATGTATTTTGAAAAAGCCAAAACTTTACAATAAAGATTTATGAGGATGTGGATGTGTCTATAATATTAAAAAATAGATAATTGAATAATGATTTCATTTGTGTGTCTTGGTACTATCCAATTCTGGCCTGCAGGCACTTTTACGTACCTGTGACTGTATTGCCCCAAGCAGTTAAACAGGAATTAACGTGATAACTTAATGTGATGCTTAAACAGTTTGCATAGGACTTTGTTTCCCAGGTCAGTTTCTTAAGGCACAAAAAAACTTGTTTTGGTTTGCTTCCTGTCTTGACCAAGGCATTTTCTGTGGGATTAAAATATTTTCCAAAGGTATTCAGCAAGTTGATAGTGGTACTGTTCTTTTGTTAGGATTGACTTCATGATCTGTCCATGGCAAGAGAGAAATGGAATCTCAGCTATTCAAAGAGATGATAGTAGTCATTCCCACAGATTCCCCTGTGGAACATGGAGAAGTTCTCTCTGGAACTAATGTCCTCTAGCTCTTCACAACCCCTGGCAATCTCACAACCAAAGGACAGGCCAAGAAATCTGAGAGGGAGGAAATAACGTGCTTTGGCCTAGGTGGGGAAGCAAGCAGTTACTGTCACTTTTCTTTCCCTATTTTAAATGTAGAATGAAGAAGGTTTCCTACAGGAGGGAATGGTGAATAATTCAGATGTTCCTGTGGATCCTGAGAACGAGGCTTACGAAATGCCTCCAGAGGTAAATCTGTTGTGGTGTTTGCAGTGAATGCATGTAAGAGAAGGGCACGGGAGGAGGCTGCATGCGTGAGTTACGTGAGCCCGGCACACACTGATACCGTGAGCTGCAAGGGCACAGCAGAACTGTGGTCTCTTTGGCCAAGGTCTGCCAGAGGTGTAGTGCTGGGAATCAGAACATTAATTGCTATTTTTGTTAGTAAGGGAGTTAAATGGGAAAATACTGTGTGTGTTTCAAAACACTTGATCCTGGGTTTCTGAGTAATGCACAGTAACCTTGTATCTTTTTCCTATGTTTAAAAGCGAATGCAGGACAGACTGCATCTTGATAGATTGTTTTAATAGCTTGGCCACTTACCAGTCCATCATGCTTTGTAAAACACGATCTTAAGTTAATGCAATTATGGGAGTAAATTATTTTGTTGGTTTTTATGAACCAGCTATCTAAAATATTACTACAATATCTGGCATGATGCATGAGTAGTTGGAGTAGCAGTTTTATGGTAGCGCAGATAATTAGACTGAAAATGAGAGGTATAAAAAATTTAGGCCATGATCCAGTAAAAGACTTAAAGGCACATTTGAGCATAACATCTTGAATATCAGGGAAATTTTGGATGCTGCTCATGCGTCTATAGTTAAAGACTCCTTTAAATGATTGAGCGACTTGTATGAGGGTCCGCAGCACCTGGTGTGCTGCTCAGCCCAGAGGTTGTTCTCCTCCGTCTGCAAGTGAATTTTCATGGGTGGCCTCATGAGTTCCTGGCAACATCAGCTGAATTATGTGTTAGTCACTGTAAAAGTGAGAATTAGTTCTCTTCTAAGTACCATATCTTGTAAGGTACAGGATCTGGAAAATGTGACAAAATACAAATAAATGTCAAGATCCTGATCAAATGAGAATCCATACTATTTTGGTATTGGATCCACCAGGACTAGAATAAACAGTGAAAGTAGGATGTATTTATCTAAAATACTAGCAGTGCTGATTTCTGCTCTCCCCATTAGGAAGAGTATCAAGACTATGAACCTGAAGCATGAGAGTCCTTTTCTTCCTTTTATCACCTGAGATCTACTAACTACTAAAGACGTCCCATCCTGTACAAGTGCTGAGTTCCAATGTGCCCAGTCGTAAAATTTTTTTACAGTTTTTACGGTGTATTTTGAAGTCTTCCATCAGCAATGATTGGAGTATCTGTGACCGCATCCACCTTGTTTCAGCATTTCCCTCCTGCTGAAATGAAACCGGTTGGCAGGGTCATTGTTGTGCTGTGGATATTGTGGCTTCAAGTTTAAAAGTTAAAAAAGAAAATCTTAAGTAAAAACACCTAAGTGTCTAATGCTTATTTCTAATTCTGTACATGTTTTGTTGATAGGCTGTCAGTAATTTGATATTGTTTATGATACAGTTTTTATTTGTTTCCTATTACTATTCTTTCTGTGCAGAGATGACTTATTGTGAGAGCTTTATATATATGTGTATGTATTATACATATAAAAAAAAGTAATTGAGCATGAACTATGCACCTATAAATATTAGCTGTTGAAATTTTATTGTTTTGTGATGTGTTTTATTAACTTGTGTCTGTAAATAATGGTGTTCAACTGAAGCAAATAAAACATAACCCATTAAAAACAAATTTCTAAATTAGTGATGATTCCTAACACCACCTTTCCATTCCAAAAGGCCCTGTTAAAGCCTTCAGACTTGTTGCTTCTTGTAAAGGAACTGGAGGAACAAAACCAGCAAATGGCAGCCCAGTCTGTGCAAAAAACCGTGGTGAAGAATGAGAGCATCAGGGCTGCTACCTCAGCTGGAGTAAATTGTTGACCAAATAGATTAATTTGTAAGGCTAATAAACTTTCTGCTGTAAGGACAACCTGAAAGTGAATGAAGTCATTAATAACAGGCTGCAGCAGATTATCAGGAAATCATGAGGCCTTTGAAGAATTACTGTTTCGAGGTTGTTAAAGTGCTGGGGTATACAGTGATGGATTAGTTGCAGTGAATTTGTCTTGTATAAAGTTCCAGTTAGGAAAAGTGCAGTCTACTGTCTGTTTTTAGACAGATTAATTTTCAGTTATTATGTTGCCTGGGCATTTTTCCATATAGAAAAAAGATTTAAATGTGAGATGTTTTTACTTTTATCTTGTTTTATTATTTATTTTGGATCTAATGTTACCTCTAACCTGAAGTAGTTTTGTATTTAAGGTTCACTAGTCTTGAGTAGGATTTTGAACTTCCCTTACAGCTAGTCTTCAGTGGTCTGGTTAACAGGTAAGTATCATTGTCTGGCTTTCTAAATGGGAAACTTAGGCACAACCACATAGTGCATATCCCTGATACTGCACAAAAAGAGGACCAAAGCCCTGGAGGCTGAACTCTCCAACTTGTTCTTGAATTGAGTTCCTTTCTGGCTTTCTGCAACCTCCCTGGTATTAGCATGCCCAATGTGGAATAGATCTTTCCAAGTATGAACCCATCCCAGCTGTATACAGTGAGAGTTGATGGTGTAATACTGTGAACTAAAATCACATGGACACACTGGTTTCTCTATGCTTAGAAAACCAGTGCTTCAATTTCCTATGTCACCCCCCAGTCCCAACCCTGTATTTCTAAGGAATTTCATTTATTTCAGAAGAATTTCTGTATCTTTTTCAAAGCAATTAAAATTCCCCTTAATCGTTTCAAACAACTTGCAGGCATTTTCATCAATAGTTTAGTTGCTTAATGGAGCCTAAAGTCCTGTGAACTTTAGCAAAAATCTTCCATGATAGCCTGCAACAACCCACTAACAGCTTGCAGTCTCCTTCAGAGGTGGTGCATCAAAAGAATTTCTTGACTTGGATGCCTCTGCTGTTAAAAATCAATGCCTCAGTGACAAATCTATTGATTGTATCACTGGAAAATCAGGATAAGACACAATGTAAGATACTGCTTTTATAATTATTAATGTTGTTTTGGGATCTTTGTATTCTAGGAGAAGGATTTGGGAAGAAAAGCCCAGTGCTGTAGTGTGATTTTTTCCCTGGCATGGCAGCAGGGACTCATCCACTAAAAGCAACAACTGAGACCAGTCTCATGCTTAATACTTCAGAAAATAGCTCTGGAAATAGTAGCCTAAGTAGAATATGTATTTCTGTTGTTCGTCTTCTCTTCCACAGCCCTCTAGGTCTTAATTGCTCTATTCTTTGTTAGGGAATCAAATTAAACTGGTTGTTCACATGTTGCAAATAAGTCATGGACTTCTTAAATAAGCTATGGGGAGCAGTATGCCATAAAGAACAGCAACAAGAATAAATCTGCTCCTGAGACTGGTCCATTGTCTGAAAATGTAAGAGTTAATTAATTTCTTTCGTTGGTTAACCTCAGATCATTTAGAGTTTTTAGGTAATTTAAAATGTACTATAAGTGATCAGTTTAGTTCTTGTGCCTCTTGCAAACCTGCCCTCAGATGGCCCCAAAAGTCCATGGGACCTCTGGTTACTATGGCAGCACAGTGTGATGCATTGTTCTGCTAACATGCTGCATTTTAATTAGATTCCTGTAAGGGCTGTCAGACCATCCTTTCCAGGTAAACTAAGTGCCATTTTGTCTTGCTTTCTGCAGTGATTTTGTCTTACTTTTTGAGATGAATACTGACGTGTGGATTGCAAATGTCAGAACTGTGTTGGCTGCTAAAGCTGAACTAAATAGATACTGCTGCATTCGGATTTTTTAAAGTGTCTACTCTGGGAATTAGAAAATGTTTAGATAAAATTTGTTTAAACAATGTCTGCCAGAGAGGAATATAACTTGGAGCTCTTTTTTTCTTAAGAGCTTGGATTTTAACTTAAATCAAAAGCAGTCTTCTATTCTTATATAAATAGCTAATAATGAGCCTCAGCATATCCTAGTACTCCAGGGGAAAAACACATGTGGCTTTTTTGTTCTAGTTTGACAACTTTAATTGGTCTTATAATGGTTCCTAATTAAACACCTTGTAATAATATTTTTATTACTGTAAATCATAGTGTTAATACTTGTGTTACGTGCATACATACATATAATGACTTTCAAGTAATTTTGTTTCCCTGCCAAGACTTTCCTTCATTCCCTCAAGACAGCTGTAGACAAGTTAAGGTAAATTGCAATGTCATAAGCTCAAAGAAAAGTAACATGCCTGCATCTCTTGAGGAAGCACAGATTTTATTCATCCTGGCTTTTGTAGCTTGGGCGGCCCAGACTCAGGGATTCTCATATGAAGAATCAAACATGGACAGTGGATCCATCAGCTGCAGCAAACTCAGAGTAGAGACTTCTGCCTCCAAGAGCTGTGAGACTGGAAGATTCAGGGCTGTCCATTTAATGGCTGAAATTATTCCAGGAACACAACAGAAGACAGGTACAGAATGGCTGCCTACACATATTCATAAAATCTTACTATACCAAACATATATATATATATATATATATATACACCAAATAGAACTTCTTAATTGCCTCTAAGATTTGATGCAAAGTTTACTGAAATCTGTGGAAAGATTCCTGCTGGCTTCAGGTGGGTGTTTTAGGACACCTATAGCTCCAGTATACATTAGATCTTCTCATAAAAAATTCCATGTGGCAATCTGTACTGATGTGATGAGTTTCCAGTTCTTTTCTTTATCCTTTTTAGGGATAGAATAACTGCTGAAAGCCTGGATTCTAGAGTTTCCTAAGGCACTGGCTGTACAGTACTTAAATCAGATAGGTGGTATGCAATGGGGGTGATGCTTCAGGGCTCTGAGCCCTAACTTGATGAAAATAAAGAGAGGTGTTTTTGTTGATTTACATGGATTTGGATGATTCCTAGTGCCTCTCTTAAGTCTGAACAGAACTAAGACAGCAGAGATCAGGTGATCAAAGGTAATTTACAGAACATCTAAGAGTAGCAAAAGTAGCAGAAAAACAAAGATATCATAATAATCCCACAGATAAGTCTTTACCAGACTTTTGCAGCATAGCCGTGGTCTTATATACTGGCAGAATACCATACCTCAAATGTTGAGTTTGAATAGAGTGGTTGCCCCTAGGTGTTGCAACCTTAGAGGTAATTACTCCTTCAGGTAATATATATTTATTCATATATTAATCCAAAGTAACTGTGTTCTGCTCTGAAATACCTTAGGAGGTAAGTGGGAGAAGACAGATGGTTCCCTGACACTGGTTTTGGGTTCCAGTGACTTTAACTAAATTATCTGATACTTTTTTGCCCCTAGCTTTTAATATTACTGGGAAAGACTCTAATAATGAGCTTCACAAGGTATCATTGTTCTGCTTGGATATACGGAGGTCTGAAATAATAGAATCACTTTTCACATAAACAGACCTGCCCTTGAGTTAAGGTAACCAAAAGCAAAGGAGATCTTAGCCTTTAGTGTCTCTGTGATGCATTTTTAATGGAAAATATTATCTGTTTAAATGCAGACATAAATAACTTTTCTCCAGCCTGCCTGACATTTAATGTGTAACTCAGAAGGTTCCTCTGATACAAAAAAGACTGGCAGATGGAGAAACAGCAGGTGGAACCTCAGATGAGACAGCCAGGAGGTAGCAAACTAGGTCAGATGAGATTTCTTCCATGTTGGAATCAATGCTTTCACAAATGCTTCCTCCAGTGGATGAATAAAAGTGTTTTTTTGGCATTTTCCATTAATATTCACATCTCTGAATAGGTCAGACTCTATCAGCAACTGATATATCTATGGGCCATATTTCTGTGGGAAAGGCAGAAACGTCTGAGATTACAAGGTGCTTTTTCCAGCATAGGAGAACAAGAGGCCAAAGCACGTATGCATTTCTGATGATTAACTTGATTTAACAAGGAGAATGTTTTTAGGAAAAGGCAACTGCTGGGATACCTCAACTTCTTTCCTTTTTCTTTCTGCTCACCCCTCTCACATTTATTTCTTTTTCTCCACTGATCTGCTAAATTCTCAGAGGGTTAGCTCTTACCCTGTACCCACTGCTATGAGTGTCCATTTCATTGCAAAATTTTACTCGAGATATGTCTAGTACATTGTGATGAGGCTGCAAGCATGCCTGGAGAGCTGGGGTTTTTAGTCTTTGATCTTCCCTCTAAAAAGAGGAAGACGACTCATCTCCTCCTTGGTGTGCTCTGTCACTGCAGCCAAGGCATTGCCCCTGGAGAGGCACAGTGCCTGTTCAAGGAGCACCGAGGAAGAGGATGGAGAAGCAAAACAGACATGAGAGCCATGCTGAGAATTGGCTGGCATTCATCCTACCTCCCTCCCCTGGGCACTGCTTCTGGTGTCAGAGGCTAATAGAAAATAGCCCATGGCTTTACAGTTCTGCCAGGGACTGGCACCTCGAGGAGCCAGGTAAATTCAGGGACTCTCCATGAGGCAGAATTCCTGTGCTGTTTGAGGAGAATTGGCTTTTATCTTGAATTCCCTTTTCTATTTTTCTGCCCCCAGAAGTCCTCTATACCAAGAAAATAAAAGCAATTGACCAAGTAGTGTACTAGATTAATAAATAAAGAACTAAGTATGAAAGCTGATTTTATCAGTCTCCTGTATAGAAGAGGGAACTGCACAATGCCCTTGGGACTGTATCCTCTGTTGTTTGTTCAGGTGTTTTATTCATGTGAATTTCAGTTGCACAATTTCGTGAAGCCTTGCAAAAATAGCAAAGACAGTCATCTAATGTTAGCACTTGATAGGATAGCATCCTGCTGAATTGGTTGCATCGTCTACTTATAAACCGCAAAAAAATCTCAAAAGGAGCAGCCTTAGCAAAAGGACATAACAGTGCTGTTGAGTAAAGGAGGAAAACATGTTAATGGTGAAAATGTAAAGGGCAGTAATTTACAAATGATACATAATAAGGCCAAAAAGATATTAAATCTGTGATCTCAAACCACTAAGTGGCAACTTTCCTTGGCAAAGAAAGGTGACAGCATCTCCCACAAAACACTTGAAACAAAATTCCTCCTATTTATTCAGCCCCCTCATTCTGAAATTGAGTTTCCAGATCTGTCCCAGATTTGCAGCTAGAGAGTGATATATTTCATTTGAATAATTGCATGTTCTTAGATGTGAAATAAATGGACTTCTGAAAGCCTTCAATTTTCAATCCCAGTTTTATGAAAGCTCAACAAATTCAAATACAATGGTAATTTCAGTCTGTTGTAGTCTATGCAAAAGGCAGTTGCAGTGCACTAAAGTGACAGCTCTCCTCTACTAACATATTTCAGGTGAGTTTTTCCTGCTTTAATTGTTCAGAATGTATGGGCATTGTCATTAAGTACTATAAAGTGATACTATTTTAATAATTGTCTTTGGAGGTGAGGAGGATTATCCTAAATTCAAGGAATCCATTTTTAAGGCACTTAATATAAATACTAGGTAACATATTTGAAAGCTGCCAAATTCAGGCCTTACAACTAACTGGCCAAATCTGCAGTAGCGGAGTTTTGCAGGTGTAACCCCATAAAACTCTACAAATCCATATGTGGCTTATCTTACCTACAGTGCAGGACATTATTTGGTCCCTTACAGCAAAATACACTGTATAATAAAGATGCAGTGTTGCTACTACACTTCTGGACTAGGTGTTCTTGATGATACAGCTACATCAGTCAAGAATCGCATTTTTTCTCATCCATGTTGTGTTTATGCTCTTTTAGGGGCTGAAGCCCTTGTCACAGTGCCAGTTCCACTTAGCATGATAATAAAAGCACTCCACCCAGAAACCCTGGCATTTCCTAGTTACACAACAGATTTCTTGGCAAACCTTCTACTCCTAAGAACTGCATGGCTTTTCTGAACCCAACTGGCTCCTATGTGACCACAAACAAGCTCTTCATATCAACTGTAGACCATCATGTAAACAATCACGTTAAATCAGGGTAGTCTGTCTCTCTCTCATAAGGAGATAAGCTGTGCTGCTTAAATAAAGGGAATTATCCTGAGCTTGACTATACAGCTGAATAGATGAGTGTTACCAGAGCAGCTCTGCCCCGGAGCAGCTCTATGACAAGGCAGCTCTGGGCTGGCTAATGCAAGTCAGTCTAGAAATGAGAGCAAAAGTGCTCCCTTGATCGGGAGGGTGGGTAGGTCTGAAAGGTGAGAATTGATGGTGAAAGTAGTGCACTTTGGGGAAAAACAGCATTTAACATGTTGATAAATCACCCATCTGTTTTCTTTCTTTAATCACTTTTTCTTGTCTTACCTGTTACAAGGTTGCTGGAGAAAAGGTCATTTTCTGTTCCATGACTTCTCAGTCCCTTGTACAACAGGACCTCAAATATTACTGAAACTTAAGTGGAGTATAAGGATTATACTGTTAACCTGGAGGATGGTTATACAGAGTGAGGTGTGTTGCCTCTGGAGACCCTTTGGAAATCCGCAGGAGAATGGTATGGGTGGTGTGGGAGTGGAGTTCAGCTCTCAACCACTGTGGGCTACTTCAGCTCTTTGTAAACTATTGACTGAGTTCCTGCCAGGCTTCTCATTACACAAAACACAAGTGCTGTTGTGGAAAAAAGTTTGAGTTTACTCAACAGCAAAGAATTTTGGCATTGCTTAAAAGTATATACCTGTGCCTTGCCAGCTCTGCCTCCAGGTTAGTGCCTGAACCAGCTCCACCTCCACCTGGCTGACCGGGATGTAATTTCCAGAGAAGATGCTATCTTAAAAGTGAGATTTACTTTATCTCATCACAGAAACTCAAAATGGAAGGAAAGAAAGAAGAGTGTGTGACTTCACTGTTTCAAAAAGCAGATACTTTTTAGAGGTAAGTGGGAAGTATTGCTTTACGATTTCTTCAATACCTGCAGAAGCAGTGCAGCCAGTGTAGGGCTGTGTCTTCTGCTTTTTGTGTCTGTGATGGGCATGAAGGGTTATGATTAGAAAATTAAATCAGTGGGCAAGTTCAGATCCCACAACACTGCAGCATAGCAAGGGTTGTAATGTAAGATATAGAGGCAGACTCTAATTCAAATTCCACTAATTGCTTATGGTGTTGTGGTACGAAAATCACTCCAGCTCAGTTTATGGCCCCACTGTAAAGCAGAAATAGCTGTGCTTGCAAAGTGCTTGCAGATCTGAGAGGTGTTATTACTGCTAATTCTGAAGCTACTTTGACTCCCTTTAATAATATGGATGCAATACAGCAGCAGAAGATAAAGAACTGGAAATTAATTTGTAGCTAGTTGCCACAGCTTGATGTTGCTTTTCCTCTTCCTTCTTCTGTCAAACTTTTTATGTCTTTTACCAAGGCTGAATGGCTCTTGTGACTTTAGGAAACACAGGACAAGATCAAAACAACTGAGCTGGAAGGTGTAAAAGAATGAGGTTGCAGGCTCCCCTGAGTCATTCTGTTAAAATGACCAAGCCATACTGTTGATAGATGGCTGACTTTTAAAAAGAGAAAACATTACCACGAGGGGTTTTTTACCCATTTATGGTTCTACTAGTGGAAAAGAGCAACAGCAGGTTTTATCCTCCAACTTCTTAATTTAAATTGAAAGCAAAGAATGGGCTCAATGAGAAGTAAAATGCAAGCAAGTCTTTAATTTTCTCATTAAATAAACTTAAACATGAATGTTCACATGGATATAATTGGTTTGCACGACATCAGTTTGCAGCTGAGGTACCTGAAGATTAATGTGTGTATATCTTCCCTGGATGGGGTCATGCCACAGCCACATGCTGACCCCAGGACTGAGGTCCATCCTGCAATGACACCTGCACTAGAGGAGAACTATGACTTGCTCTGATCAGCTCTGAGTTTGTTGATTGGGGTAGCAAGACTGGGGTACTGTGTGCCCAAGTGTTAGGAGTTGGAGTGCATCCTTCCTAGACTTTTTTTTTCTTCAGGGTTCTTCACACACTGTTTCCAAAGCAACGTTGCCAAAGAATAGTTTGTTTTCTCCGTCAACTTTTGTCCTTGTCTTTCTGCTGATCTTACAGTGTTCAGTTACAAAGCCAAAGACGTGTTGACTGTCAGGTCATAACCTTGCACGTCTCTGATGCCCTGTGGATTCTCTTTAGAGACATAATGTACAGAAAATGCAGGGATAGTACAATTGGCCATGTGCTGATTTAAAAAAAATAATCTGCTTTTTCTTGTTTTTATTTTCCATTTATGCTGTTTCTAAACTAAATGATTATGAACATATCCATTTTTGTGGGCACATTGCTACATAGTAAGTAGGCAGCTTGGCCATCTGAAGGGAAATAGAGCAACAGAGGTAGAGAATGGAAATGAGCATTGCAGTGGCTTCTCCACAGTTATCTTTCTGTATTGGTGATTCCAGTTACGTATCACAGTGTAGTGAGTTTGGATTTGCAGAGCCAAGAGGGAACCTTGGAATAAGTGGTCCAGGTGAGAACCAGGTGTGAGCAGGCTCTAGAGAAACAAAATCCATTTTTAACTGTAGGGACAATTAAACAGCAGACCTCAGAGTCCAGATTTAATTAATTGCTCATTGCAGTACAAGTAGTTTATTTCGTGCTTGTCAGTCTGATTTTCTTTTTTCAGAAAGGGGACTGGAGTCACCTTGCTGTTGCTTTTGAATCCCAATTTGCACAGTACTTTGCTATTCAAAAATCCAAAAATAAGTGATTTCCTCTTCCTGCTTCAGATTTCTGCCTTTGGGCTTCAGATTTCTGCCTCTCTCTTTGCTGATGCTTATCAGGTTTACCTTCAAAAGTAACTTGCTATGATTTTTGTGGGTACGCAAGGCTTTACCTATCGCTTGAGAAAAGCTTGCTGAAGCACAGAGGGACCTATCGCTTTCCTATTGCCATTCACTCAGGTTCACACAGTGGTGTATTTCCAGTGCCATTTTTAATTATATTTGTTGTAAGAAAATCAGTATTTGTGACTGTCATGTACAGTTTGTTGGCCAGCTTGCTGGTATCATTTCTGTAGTTTTTTGTGAGACTGTAAATTCTCTGGACAGGTCTGCAGCCTGTTTCAGATCTCACTTTCACAGTCATTACATAACCATGAAATCCCAGGTCCTTCAGTTGTTGTTTGTTGTTGATGCTAGGAGGGCATCCTCAGGCCCTAGACATGCTTGGGCCAGGAGCTTTAAAATACCAGACTGGAGAAACAAAGCTGACAAAGAATGTAAATGCATTGGCTGCTATTTACAAAGCTGAAAGGGAGATTAGTTTTTGGTGGCTTTTTAGAACATCTGGCATATCCCCAGTGCCATACAAATAAACAACAACATTGCAGGGAAAGGCTGTGAAATACTTTTGTTTTAAATGCCAGCAGTCCCCTATTTGCCACAAATTACATAGGCCTGCGGGTGAGGAAGATTGTTTTTCAGAGTCAGCTGGAAAAAAACCTGGCTTGCAGACTGACTTGCTAGGGATTGAGTACTGACCCTCCAATGCATTTTCTGATGAAAAAGTGGGGAAACTTTAATATCTTTATTGATGATTTAGATGAGGGGATTGAATCCATCATCAGCAAATTTGCTGATGACACCAAACTGGGAGGGAGTGTCGACCTGCTGGAAGGCAGGAGGGCTCTGCAGAGGGATCTGGATAGACTTGAGAGATGGGCTGATTCCAATGGGATGAAGTTCAATAAAGCCAAGTGCCGGGTCCTGCACTTTGGCCACAACAACCCCCTGCAGCGCTCCAGGCTGGGCACAGAGTGGCTGGAAAGCAGCCAGGCAGAAAGGGACCTGGGGGTACTAATTGACAGGAAGCTCAACATGAGCCAAGAGTGTGCCCAGGTGGCCAAGAAGGCCAATGGGATCTTGTCCTGTATCAAAAATAGCGTGGCCAGCAGGAGCAGGGAAGTGATCCTTCCCCTGTACTCTGCGTTGGTGAGGCCACACCTTGAGTATTGTGTTCCGTTCTGGGCCCCTCAGTTCAGAAAGGATATTGAGGTGCTGGAGCGGGTCCAGAGAAGAGCAACAAGGCTGGTGAAGGGACTGGAGCATAAGTCCTATGGGGAGAGGCTGAGGGAGCTTGGGTTGTTTAGCCTGGAGAAGAGGAGGCTCAGAGGTGACCTCATCACCGTCTATAACTACCTGAAGGGAAGTTCTAGCCAGGTGGGGGTTGGTCTCTTCTCTCAGGCACTCAGCAATAGGACAAGGGGGCACGGGCTTAAGCTCCACCAGGGGAAATTTAAGTTGGATATCAGGAGAAAATTCTTTAGAGAGAGAGTAATCAGGCATTGGAATGGGCTACCCAGAGAGGTGGTGGTATGGAGGAGGTAGTAAATGGACTGGATTTGGACCAAGGGTTGGACTCGATGATCTCGGAGGTCTTTTCCAACCCAATCGATTCTATGATTCTATGATTCTATGAAACTGTAGAGTACTGTTGGTGGCCGAACATCAGGTGTCAGGATAAACCAGCACTCACCATGCTCCTCACTTCGTTAGGATGCCACCACAGGGTCACGGCCAAGCGCTTCCCTTCCTAAGCTGTAGGATCACACTTTACCTCTTTAACACGGGAACAAGGGTGCTCTGATGGGGATCTCTGCTGAAGGGGTGCGATTGGAAAACATCATCTCACCCCTGCACTGCAGACATCAAGCAGAGGTGCAAGGCAGACAGCACGGTGCAACTTCATTTTTTCCTGCTAAGTGAGATTTTGGCAAAATTCCCTCTGTCCTGTGAGGGATTTAAACTTGAATGGAATTCCTTAAGATTTTTCATGTTACTTTTGGCACTACATACTCTAATAAGATCTTTTCAGTATTTCTACCTTGCAGTAAGAAGCTGTCTTAAAACTGTGTGTTATTAGAAGGATAGCAGTATCTTAGTCCTGTCTTCCCCCTTCTGCCTCCTCACCCCCAGCAAATTCTGGTCTGTAGATTTATCATTCCTATTATTTTAGATTAATGATGCCCCCCAACTTCTGAGTGTAACCTTATTGCGGAGTATCTTGAAAACCACCATCATCTTTCAGGGCCTATGTCTGAATATACTTTAAAAACCCTACTAAGAATGTTATTCATATGGCATCATTTATATACTGTTTTTGAATTGATTCTTCTTTAAAAGGACTTAAAAAATCCCCACCAAACCCCTTATATCTGATTTGCAGCACTAATATACCTGCTTTTTCTTTTCTTAAACATGATTTGCCATTCAGGCCATCAGACAAGGAGCTGAGGAGCAGATAAATCTGTTTAGATCTGAGGTTTTTTGAACACGCGATTCACCAAATGATAGTATGCTGTTTGTATTCCAGTTATTCTAGTGATTAAATGGTATCAAATTAATTCCAAGTCAGGCTCTCAGTGAGGCAAGGCAGTGCATATGAATCACAGTGCCTGCTCATCTCTGCCTTACTGCTGCTGCTTCTGCTTCCCTATTTCTTCTTCCTTTGCCACATGTGCATGTGCAGCCAGAAATGTCTTGTGCAGCTGAAGAGCTTGATGAAGCTTGGGGAGTTTCCAAGTCAGGGCTTTAAATCATGTGCTGGTGGACACACCGAACTACAAATATCAAGTTACAGACAGATGCAACCTTTTGTCCGAGTATTTTTCCAGGAAGTCAGGGTTACTGTGCTAACACCTGAAATGCTTCACCTCTGTTTTTAAATAGCAGCTTTTTTGTGGACACTCTTAAAAATCAGACTTCACAAGTTTTTAGCTCTAGATGTGTCAGGACACAAGTCAGTGTAAGGGACATGATTAGTAAGATTTTCTTGGCTTGCCCTTTTATTTGGGAGGAGGTTCTTGTCTTTGCAGCCTGTCCGATGCTTATGTGCAGTCACGCCACAGAGGCTGCTCTTGATTTTTAAATTACTATTGATTAGAAATCGTGATCCTTTTGTTACTTGTAGTCTGTAACTCAGAGGGAAAACAGCATCTGCTAGAATGGAAGAAAACAGGCATGTTCTATTTTAGCAGCTTTAAAACCAGTCATTTAACTTTGATATCTCAAATATATCTCATTTTGTATTAGTGAGTTCATATTTCTTTCATCAGCTCTGACTTTGAGCAAGCCTCTTCCCTGTCACACTCACCTTGGACTACCTCCATGGTCATTTTAAAGGAGACACAGGGTGTGTGCTTTTAGGGGGGGGACGCATTTGATTTTGAATCTGAGTTTTTAATTTATTCTTTCAACAAGTTAAAAACCCAGTGGCAAGTCCTAAGGAAAGTGTGGGGGTGAAGCCAGCTCTTTCTCCCCCAGTTTCTGGAAAAACTGTAGAAATGCCAAACAAGGGGCATCTCCCAGTCTGTCATTTTCACACCGGAAGTCTCCTTTTTTTTTTATCTCTACTTGTGCACTCCCAGTTTCCCGTTTTACCCACCCTGGAGATCAAGGCAACTTCAGGAAACTCCAGTATTTGCTGATACTTCTCACTATTCAGCTGTAGCTAATAGGAATTGACTTTAGATTTTGCACCAACTGTCCAAAGGCTGGGAAAAAGGAGACATGCAGAGAGGATGGTGGTGAAGCTGAGCGAGGAGAACATAAATGCTGAAGAGAAAGATCTGTTGTGAGGAGAAGGAGAACAGAGCTGCTTCCTTTCCTGCCCTTAGTTGCTGGCTGGTGTGCTTGTGTGCTTGAAAATCAGGATCTTCCATCTCAGAACAAATACTGTCACTACCATGTTTAGACAAAGGAAAATAAGTGGCTGCTTGATGGCAATAAAATTGATGGAAGCAGGCTGGACTCAAGCTGATGCCCAGTGTAAAATAGCGTACTGCAATTATGCCATGCCATTTGTTTCTAACACACCTGCTGCTGTTTGTTGTTTATTTGTTTAATATTCCTTTATTTGTACATTGCACCACCCTTCTCCATTCTTTGCCAAAATTCTATTGCTAATGATTAACTGCATGTGGCACTCCTGCAGTGAGGTGCTCAGTGCTGGGTTATATCGTGCAGTGCTATAGCAAAACAGCAACAGAGAAAATTCAAGCCTAGAAAAGCAATAATTTGTTACAGTACAAACGAGCACAGAATGAGTCATACCACTGACAGATTGTGACATGCAACCAATCTATTAGAGGTTTGCTTTTCTGCAAGATTTTTCTCCCTCTCTCTGTTCCAGATGTGCTCTTCATAAAGGCTGCACAGAATGCACAGACAAATATTTCCTATCTTGGAACTTTCTGTCTATCTATCAAAGCTTTTTAAAAAAGACCCTAAACCTGGAAATTTGTAAATGTGTGAAGGGGTAGCAGGGCCTTTCTTCTGTCTTATGATGCTTTGACATTGTTAGTAGAGGATGAATGTTAACAGCAAGTATTTGGGACTGTAAAATATAACCTGGAGGTGTAACTACCTGGTCTGTGAAAGGTTATTTGTGTTAGCCAAGTTTTTCCAGGAAGAGATGTATGTCATCATCAGTTTCCTTGGACTTTAGGGCATTTGCTCGTTGCCAAGATAGGAAAATTTAGATAAGGCAGCACCTAGAGGTGCATCTTTCCTCCCTGATTCATACTGTAAGTACTAGGTCAATCATCCTTTACCTCTTAATGGTAAGCAGTCTTCCTAAAGAGCAGGATACTGAAACCTGCTAATGCTTTTCTTAGGACTGAAGGCTTTATAATTTACTGTGGGGGTGACTGTGCACTGGAACAGATTGTCCACAGAGGTTGTGGAGTCTCAGTCCCTGGAAACATTCAGGAACTGTCTGGATGCCACCCTCTGCAATGTGCTCTAGGGAACACTGCTCTAGCAGGGAGGTTGGGCCAGATGACCCCACTGGTGGTCCCTTCCAACCTTTCCCATTCTGAGATTCTGTGATTTAGAAGCCTTGATTATCTCCCTGTCCACAGAATAGTCCTTCTGTCTTCATAACAGCGCTGTGCAAACAGGCAAAAGGCAGGAATGCACTTGTAGAAACTGCGACAAAGTACTGCCTTCTCCGTAGATGAAGGGTGGGTATCTTACATGATTAGTCAGTCTTTTAAATCCAAAGTACAGCTATATTTTGCACTGTGGGCTGGGGGGAGGCTGAAGAATGAGACTGAACTCTTCATTACTAATCCTTATGTGCAAACAGTTTGTGAAGCTCAGAAGGAGTCGCTAAGAAAAGAATATGAAATAATATTTGAATATTGACAGTGACAAGGGCTGCATAATCTTCGGACACTCCCTCAGCCCTGAGTTATTCCTTAAAGGAAAAGCAGCCCAAGAAAATGGTATATGTTCAGTTCTGTCCGTATAGATGTAGACACAATATTGAGAAACTTAATCAAATCTTTGCAAGAGAGGAAGAATGGGTTCTGTTTAAGTTTAGTGTTCATCTACTTGCTCTAGGGGTTTGTCTGGAGGAGGCAGGCTTGAAGACTTTAATTGGAAATAATAGGTAAGATTACATACTTCTCAACTGTGCACCAGAATCATAGTAAGTTGTGTTTCTCAGTGGGTAAATGCAGTGTATTTTTTTCCCTCAAGTGAGGGAACAGTGTAGCGACAGTGCTGGAGGTGGGACCTCCAGGAACTCGCTCATCAGTTTTATCACGAAGAAAGCAAGGAAAGGGGCAAAGATGAAGCCTGGTAAAGATCCTACAGAAAGTGGGTTTGAGGCATTTCTTTTCAGTGATATAAACAGTTACAAAAATGAGCACAATAGAAAAGATCAAGGACATGACAGAGTCTGTGAGAGCTCTTTCAGCAGAAACTTGACTTAATGGCATTGATGGCTGGAAAGAAGAAGGGAAAGCAGCTCCAAACATCTGCTGTACAGTGAGTTCAAAGAAGATGGGGAGGTGAAGAAGCAGCAGCAGAGGTGGGCCCTGGCATGAAGTCATAAGCAACACAGAGACAGAGCTGAAATACTTGCTTTTAAAACTCCACCTTCCAAAAGGACTCAGCTTTCTAATTAGGAAGCGGCATGTGGGACTTACTGCTTCCACAGAGCTGTTAATGGTATCTTGTGTTGTGTTTGTTTTTTTAAAAAAATACTTATTGCAATTGCCAGCCTCACCTTACTGTCTCGAGAGGGAATTAAGGCAACACTAGCTCTGGCAGACACAGCTGGTGCTTCAGACAGGGCTCACAGGAAAGGAAGCTGTTTTGGCTTAAGCTGTTTCATCTGCAACCACTTTGCTTTCCAACAGAGACCTTGGGTGCACAGTATTTAAAACTTAGGTGCATTATTAATAATAACAGAGTATAAAAGAAGATGAAGCAATCTTTAAGTACACCCTGGTTATATGTTCTCTGAAATGGGCCTTTGGCACACAGTCACCTCTCAGGAAGCTGCCTGCTCCTAAAGCACTGGCAGATTTCCGTGCACAGCGCAGTGGGGGTTTTTATATCAGCCTTGAAATGGGATCTTTGGTATCCTGAAAGCAGTAGTTATATCTGCAACCTGTGCTTTCAGCTGCCTTTCTGTCTTTCACTAGGAGGTGGCACAGTCTTGGGTGAGGTCACCTGCATCTCTCCTGCTGAAATGGTTTTTGGAGAGCTGGAGACACAGGTACAGTTCTGTCTGTCGCTGCCTACAAGGCCAGGGAATTGATTCAATCTGCCGGAACTTTGGATATGGTGCGGTATTTTTCCTGAAAAGTGTTTTTCAACTGCAGATAAAAACATGTAAGAATTGGAGATTGAAAAATATTCCTAATGGGGAGGAAGAAAGGTGTAACTGTTGGTAGTTATTTGTGTTTTGACTCTCAAAATAGCTTGATCTCTGCACCACATACAGGTATATCACTGGAGGGGAAGTTTTGAGGTGGGTAATGAGTTTTGGAGCTCAGGTAGTGGAAGAGCTGGAGAAGTGCAGTATGAGCAGAACACTGCTACATGGGCCAGGCAATGTTTCCAGTTAAAAGCACAAGTAGGAAAGTATTAATAAAACTAAGATCAATTGATATATTCAATAAAAAGAGTATCTACAAAACTGCAACTAATGTTTTTGCAAGGACTCAGAATATTTGGAAGTCCTTAGACTTTCCAGTCTAACTTGGAGAGAAACTGCTGGGAAAGAAGTACCATACAGGGCACTGCTGCCATCATATTTCTGTAGTTACTAGATGGTACCAGAATGTTTCTAGCATTATATGAGCTAAGGTCAAGTTTCTTTGGTGCTCATGTGAATTAAAAAAAATTGTCACTTATTTCTAGTGCCAAGAGAAATGCAACTTTCTTCCCCCATACATAGATATTCAGATGATAGTTCCTTTATTTTTCTGAAGGGAAGGTATTATATGGGTATCATAATGTTAAAGAGTTTTGGTTTTGTTTTTAATTATCTTTGTTTTCTCATTGCCTCCATAAAATTCATTATTTTTCCCCAGCTTTTTATGTCTCCCTTCTGAAGACACATGCTGTTTATGGGTGCACTATTGTTCTCCTCCCCCTTAATACATTTTTATCATTATTTCCAGTTTCAACTAACAAGTTCGTTTTTATCTCAAGCTGGAGAGTTGCAATAAAAATTTGCCATTTAATGCTTCACAATTGAAAATCTGCTGATAGAGCTTTTCATGTCTCAGGTCCAAACTGGGTTCCAGTTTGTTAAAAGAACTCAATTCTGGCTATTGCCTTGTCAATACAATACAGATTTCCTAGTGTTGTACCCAGTGCTTGCCAATGTCTAGGCTGGAATTCAGTTTAGAAAAGGTGGAAACAAATGTCTTCTATCCTTTCAGCTCAGGTGTGCAGCCCTTTCACAATCTACTGGTCACTATATTACATTTCCAACTTGTGTGGCATCCTGAAAATATGGGAAACAAAGAACGATGTGATTAGCCCAGCTATTGGAATGCTGCCTATTGAATATAAATGGTAAATCAGCTTTCCAGACAAAGCCTCTCTGAAGTAGAGCCTGCTGCTCAAACCACTGGCATGATGCTCCTACTTAACTCTTTAGCTCATGTAGTACTCTGTCTTGTCACTGGTATTTCTTCTTTCTGGATCTGTTTTTCTCTAAAGTTGTTTTCTGAGAAAGAGATCTTAATCAGTTGAAATGTGTGGAATAGTAGTATCAGTCTTTTCCTTTCTTTTCATTTTAAAATATATATTTTGCCTTTTTTTTTTTTAAATTAAGATTCAATCATTTAGCAGCAGTTTGTTCATGATGCTCAGCTTCAGTTATTTTGGAAATGCTTGAGTTTTTCTATGAAAAAAGTCTATTATGATTTTTAACCATCTCTTTGTGTTATATCAAGTTCCTTATATACTGATTTGATAGGTTAAAGAGGACTTAAATTACAATCTTCCCTCCACATACATAAATTGCACTTCTAGTTCTATTGAACAGAATTCATAAGTATTTATTTATTTATTTTAAAATAGACATATTACATATAGAATGTCAAGTATCCATAGGCTTCAATTCTACTACTGTGTGAAATTATGGGAAATGTGTATGGCCTTAGGAGTAACACTTCAAAGAAAATGCAACAATCATTGCAATGCACGTGCTGCAGAATGATGCAATTATGGTGCTGAGAAAAAGGTGCATATTGCAATCTTCAAATATATGTCTATTAAATTAGATTAGTCGTAATACACTCATGGTCACTGCTGGTTAACTTATGATTCAGTGTATTCTCATTAACTACAATGATATTTTGTTCTGTGCCAATAATTGCCGCTAATGGGTATTTCCTTGTTTTGTCCTGGGTGAAAAATATTCCTAGTAAATGACCCTTAAATACTTAGAAAATTCAGAGCAATAAAATGAGAAGCTCACTTGCCTGCCACTCTTCTAATACAATGAAAATTTTTCAGAGGAGCCTGCAGTGTTTAGATACCCGCCATACTTTGTACTGCAATTTGTTTATTTTACTCCGGGTAACTCTTCAATCTCCTTCTAGTGTTTTAGACACAACTCCAAGCCCAACATGAAGTGATGGAGTGTGCCTCTAAGGGAGCTTGCAGCAGCGCAAAGAACTGATTTTATTGATGATGGTGTTTTTAAACAGAAAATGACAAGTTGCTTTGAATAATCCATTTTTTCCCTACCTGTAGTGGAAACATTTTCTATTTGTAAAATCTGTGTTATTTGTGCTCTGTAAGCCTTTATTCTACTGAAAAATTTCCATAACCTCTGGGGTTTAAATTAATATTAATGTATTTTTGTGTACTGTCCTCGGGGAAAGAAAAGTACAAACTGTTACTGGGATGTGAATCGAGATGTATGTAATTCATTAGGCATCTGTTTTTAAAATCAATCTGCTCACCTGGGGGCCTACACCTGGGGGCTCTTGACTGTGTGCACCAGGCTTCTACCTAGGTCAAGACTGGGAGTTGGTGTATAGATACTGTTTATGTGTGCCTTTTCCTGCACTCTACCCTTCAAATCTCTGGATCACCAGCCTACTTCTTTGGCCCGCTTGTGTCTGTGTCATCTGGGCAATCTAGAAAGAGTAGATGTTTTGAATCCATTGCTTGGAGTGGGGGTTCCTGTGCCTCAGTGTGTGTTTCAAGGTGGGGGAATATCTTCACTGCTTGCTCATCCTGAAATGGGAATCCGCCTCAGAAATGTGTCTTCAGGCGATGATGGATGCAGTATTTCAAAAGGCAGCGTACTGCCTAGGATTTAGACAACATAGTGATGTTTTTGTCCCTAAAGGTTGGTCTTTCCACCAGAAAAATGTCAGAATTATATTCTCAGTTATAATTTTGAGGGAAAATCAGCACAAGAGCATATAAGCACAAAAAATAATTGCCCCAAACCACTAGAATCTTTTGTGTATGAAAAATTAATCACCCCTGCTGGGGAATAACTCCTGGTACATGTGAGGAAATTTCCAGTAGCTGTGAGAATAGAGTAGCAAAAACACAAACCAGCAGAGATCTCTTAGGTATGAGCACAGCAGAAGGACTTCAGGGAAGGTGATCCCATGAGAAATTGTGGATGCCGGTTTCTGTCAGCAGATGAAAGCAAACCGTCTCAGGAGATGGAATGCTTTGTGGGGAAAAGAAAGCAAAAGTATTTCTGTCCTCTCTTACTCATACCTTTCTGAACAAACACTGTCATTTCCTGGGCCTCTCCATCACCCTTCTATTAAGTTTGTCCACAAATTGTGTTATTTTGCTCCTTCTCTGATCCACAGAGGTAGATGATCTATGACTACATTCAGTTACCCTGTCAACTCACGTATCTCCAAAAGCCAGAATCAGCCTCAGAGTTTGGAAAGACTCAGAACCTGGGGGATCTGCCACCCTCCCTTAGGTGTAATAGAAATGCATAGGCAGACTTGGACATGGGGATACACATTCTGGTTTGAAGCTACCAGATGGTAACATGGTGATGAAAGGAAATGCATAGATCATCTTGCTATTCTACATAGATGCATCCCTGCCTTGGCTGGTGTATAAATTTTCAATGAAGAACAACACCTTTTTTGTCTTTTGGCACTTAAATCGTTTATCTTTATGTAGTATAGTACAACTTTTATTTTCAAACCAGAAATGGAAGCGGCATTGTTTCTCTTAAGACAGCAAGCTTGTGCTTTTAAAAGATTTTAGATTAGTAACTCTGTTTATCCACCTTCTTTTTGCTTGCTTCATTTTTCTTCTTCACATCCTTTTTGTAGGTATGCTTTTGGAAATGTCATTATTGGAGGTAAGGATCAGTGCAAATACTAATGTACTTGTATTTCCTGATGCCTACTCAAGCAAGGCTTTCTTCTTTTCTGTCTTTGAAGAAATCCTATTTATTTTAGTAATTAATTTTAGGCTCATTTCCTTTATGCCATTCCCAATTATTGGCTGCTGTTCAGGAGGGTGTATGTGCGTGGCTTGAGGCCAGCTGTGCCCATCAGGGGCATACGCATGAAGGAACCCCACCCACCCATGTGGGTTCTCAACAGGGAAAGCAGGAATGAGCTATGGGAAGATCTAGAGAGCACATCTAATTGTGGGGCTGTTCAGCACTAACTGTGCTGCCTGTCTGTGCTGCATCATGAAAGCCCTTGTTTGAAGGTTTCCTGTCCTGCCCTTCACTACTGCAGGCTGATGTTTTCTGCTGGATTACCTGCTTTGAAATGCAGCATGGCCTCACCTCTCCGGAGCCCCGTGGAGATAGGCTGTGGGATGCATCCTATAAAGCAGGCAGCAAAACCCCAGCTGTGACTGTAAATGTCACAATAGGGGTTGGGAAAGATGTTAAACATCAGGCTTCAGGCCTTAAGCCAGTCTCTAGTTGCCTGGGATCAAGATGGGGTGGCAAACATTTTTGCATCTTGCAGTCTGGTCCTGGCCTTGCTGTGCTGAGATGGAAAGGTGGTCTCTGCACATCTGAGCAGCACAGAGCAATTTCCATAGCAACATGGTCAGCTTGTGTTTTAATTCTTATTGTTAATGATGTTATTAATTGAAGAGTGGCAGTGTATATGGGTTTCAGCCTAAAGTTTCAAAATTCTCTTGTGCTAGGTGCTGTACAGTCATAAATAAACGTTTCATGCCTAAAATGCTTTCTAATAGCTCCTTTGGGGTATTGTACTGGTAAGTGACACCTATATTTACTTATTGCTTTTGTTTATTTCCAAGATACTTTTTGAAGAGCCACATGCTACACTATTACTGGGAATCAGGTAATGGTGGATGTTTAATTTTCACAGTGCTTAAGGGTAAATCTGTGTTACCACATGCTGTTGTATCGTAACACTGGGAAAAGGAAGGAATACATTGTGCAAGCCTCTGTGCACAGTTAAGGAAAATGTTCAATAAGTTCGTGATCACCTGGTTTCATTTACTGAACCTCAGTGGATTTTATGTAATATATTAAATGTCACATGTAAACATAGCTGCAGAACTTTTCTTCAGGAACTCAAGGTTTTGTCTCTCTCCTGGAAAACTGGATGCTCAATGTGTCTCTAAGAAAAGGGGGGGTGTTACAGAGCTTGGTGATGCTTCCCTTGGAGGTGCTTGTCACCTCCCTGCTGAGAAGCATTCCTGCTCTCTGCCTACAGCAGACACTGGCTCTCTGGATAATTGTTGCCTGGTTAAGGTTTCTCATACTTCAGGTTTTGAAAAATATGTTGATGCGACATTTGTGGAAAGGCCTCAAATCCACTTGATATTTCAGTTCTGGCATAGGCCTGGATTTGGCTTTGGAGTGGCATTGGTGAGTGTCGCTAATTCCAATGGAGGGGAAAAATTAAATTATGTCAGTACTAATATAATTACATCTGTCATCTGCTTAGAAGTTCAGGTATTACAAAATATAAATGACTTGTACCTGTATCACTGATCCCTGTTCTTAACCTATCAATCACATTTGGGGCTTTCACTGAATCATACGTAATTATATGTATGAGGAAGGGATGTTCTTGTGCAGAGATCTTGAAGCAAAGAGTTCAGAGTTCAGCTGTCTCCAGGAGGATACAACATCTTTGCACATCCCGTGTCTTGGCCCAGAAATGAGCATGGACAACATCATGGTTGCCCTAAGTGGCTGTCACAGATGGGGAGAGATGGCATAAGGTACCTTCAAACATTTTTCCAGACAAACCTGGCTCAGTGCTGCCCCTGCTAACTTAACTGACATGGATGAAGGCTAGAGCTAGGTGTGTGGGAGGTGTTGTGTGGCACCCTATTTACAATACAGTAACTTTCTTCTACTGCCAACAGAATTTCTTCTATGTACCCAAAGTACATAACAACTTGGGTCTTTGTGAAACAAAAGAATATAGATATTAAAGAAGAATTTACAAATATCCTTGCTTCCCAGGCTAAAGAGTTTGGTGGCTTTTTCGATAGAATAAGGTGTCAAGAGTATTTTTTCCTGTTCTCCAGCTTTTATATAGAGACTACAAACTCCCACTAGTATGTGTGGCATGACAGGAAGAATTGTTGCATTAGCAAAGAACTGCTGACCAAAAATTGAGTTAGCGTAAGCAAAACTCTGCTAGGTGTTTCCAAGACAGCAGCTTTCCCAATCATTTCCTATGCTGCAGGCAAATCTTCACAATGCAGTTTATCTGTGGAACAGGAGAGAGGCCATTGCTGCCTTCTGCCCCTCAGACAGGATTCCTGAAAAAGCAAAAGACATTCATACCTGATCCCTGTGTTTGTCCTTTATATTCATCAAGGTGGGCCTTCGGAGGACTGCTAGCATACCCTTATTAGTGTAGGACTCCAGGGAGAAGGCGTGTTAGAAGGATGAAGAAGAGTGGGATGGGAAACTGTTTCATGCAGATGTCAAATGTCTGCTGATCATGGTCCCTTAGTGCTTACAGGTTAGAACAAGCTGAGATTGCTCTGACTTACTGCCAGGGCCAGGACAGGAGCCAGTGTGGCTGAAAGCTTAACCTGGAGACATTTTTGCTAAGACGCGCTTTAGTCAGGATCAGATCTAGCCCCTGCACCTTCTCCTGGAGAACAATGCAGGGAAACCTTGCCAAGGAGATATTAGCCAAGGGGATGGAGGAGCAGAAATAAGAAACAGTGCAGTGCAGGTTAATGTAAGTGCTTTTAATCCACAATCCTCTTGTCAGTATTAATCATTTCCATCTATAACACGTGCCGCTGTTGCTGTCAGAGTTGATCCTCGTCCAGCTGGCTGTTGCAACATTGCACAAGATACCAGACCTTCCCAGAAGCCAGGATTGTTAATGCCATGAATCACCCCGCCTCAGCTGGCTCACATGCTGGGCTTTGTTTCAGGTACCTTTGTGTCTGCCCAGTCTCTCTTGCTCACCTTGAGAAGTGCAGCAGGGTTTGCGCTGCCACACTTACCCTTTTTCCTGTGCAGTGTTTATCTTTATGCTTCTAACATTTTTGATTTCTTAGCTGTTTTGCTGTTTTAATTGGCGTCTGTAGCAAATCCATGTGAATGCTACAGGAATACGGGAATGCTTGTTTCCATTTGCAAATAAATTTGCATCTCTTGCATCTGTGTTATTTAATTTCCGGGGCTAAGGGACACTGCCTTTTATTCTGTGTTTATGAAGCACTGGAGCTCTGTGCACTAAGGTGTCCAGGCCCTTGAAGTTGAATGGCAACTCTGAGGTCCCCTGGGGCCTGAACCACCATGGTCCCAGGGGGAGTGTTTCCTGGCTGAACTCAGTGTGGGCAGCCATCCAATTTTATCTCCTTTTTGGTGCCAGGGGAGGGAGACCTCACAGGCTGGGAAAACATGCACAACCCTGCTCTGCTTGGGACCGTGGCTCTGCTCTCCGAAGTTCTTCCTGAATGGTTGCTGCTGTCAGGGAACTTGTGGGCAGGGTCCAGGTCAGAAGGGAAAATAAAATCCGTGCCCCAGTCCATCAGCAGCAGCTATAAGGATGGTCCCTACTCCTGGAGCTGAACTTGGGCTTCTTCTCAGGGTCTGGACAGTGACAAGAGCTCTTCCTGTACTACCCTGGCTATGACTCAGGCTATGCCACCAAGTTCACCACTGTTTGAGCTTAATGCTCTGGTACTTCCATGTACGCTCCTGAAGGGCACCCAGTCTGGATTAGGATATCCAGGAATGGAGACTTGCTTGCTTTCATTCACAATGTGCTTCAGTGACTAATCACTGTCATGATGAAAAGTTGTGTGTTACACCTAGTTTTAATTTCTCTGGCTTCAGCTTCCATCAAGTGATCCAAGTTACTCTTTTCCTTGCTAGATTAAAAGGGACTTCAGGACTTTCTTGTTTCCCCTCCAGGGAATTACTTGTACATTGTAATTACATTACCTTTCAGTCTTCGTTTTTAAAATCACCAAAGAGATTTTTCTCCTTAAGCTTTTCATCTGCAAGGTGTATTCTTGGTTCCTCAGGTCTTTGTGAAAACTCTTTTCTGCATCTTTTTTTTAATCTTTGCAAAGGAACTAGTGATACTTAGCTCAATGTCATTGTCATATGTTCTTTCTGCTGCAGGACAGTATGACACTGAAAGCTCAAGGTGGGCTTTCTGGATGTTGTGGCATAGCCTTCCCTGAGTTGCTGGTCCAGGATGGATTTTTTCATCTTCTAAGTTTGTTCTGTAGTCTGTGTGTTGAGATACAGTGCTTTGTACTGAAACCTATCAAAATGAAAATTTCATGTCCAGGCCCAGCTTCTCATATTGTCTCTGTTGTTCTCTATGTCTGCTTGTCTGTCTCAATGTTTTCATTCTACTCATCTTTGTCATTTGAAAATTTGATCATTGGAGTTTTTAAAAGTACTTCTGGATGACAAGTAAAAACAATTGTATCAGAGTTGTATCAGATCTAATATACTTCCATGAAAAAAGAATCTCTAGAAAAAATGTGATTTCAATTATGATTGTTTAATAAATTTGTGTCTGTCAGTCTGTCAATTCGAATTCATTTATATGAGCCATTTTTTATCTCAACATGCTGCAAAGATTAACTGAGCATTTCAGCAAGGTCTATGTATACTACAATACATTACACTACACTGCATACCTGCAGTTTTCTCTATTAAACAAACCATACATCCTCAAGGATGTTTTACCTTTTACATACATCCTTTTACCAAGGATGTTAACACCTCTTGATGGTGTTAATTACATCCTTCACTGACTATCACTTGAATCTTTTATTAATTTCCCCATGATTTTATTTGGGACTGATGTTAATTTCTCTGGGTCATCTTCCTTTTTCTTCTTGAATTTTTCAGATGAGAACAATGCACTAACTGTGCATGACAACACTAATGTATATAATATTTTTTTAAATTTCTTTCCTGTGCTGTCATATCCCCAGGTATAGTTACACTACTCACGTAAGTGGTAAAGACATGAGATGATTTCTCGCTTGTCCTGAAAACAGGTAAAAATGAACAATGTTACCTGATAGCAAAACAATAAATGCTTGTTTGTTTGTTTTAAAACTACATCTGCTTGAGAAAGTTCACTCCACTTTGTTTAGGAGCAGAAAGAAAATTAAACTCTTCATCAACTAGATGCCTGATTCTGGCATTTTTTTGTATGCTCATATTGTTTTCTTCAGTAGTTCTTTGACAGAAGTTGTCAGGAAGACAATATTGGCCGGAAAAAAAACCAACTAGGGACATCAGGGCTAGCAATAGCTGGCCCTAATTTGTGGGAAGAAAAAAAAAAGTACTCTTTTCATTTTAAATTAGGGATGTTTTTGCAGGTGAAAGTACATGCATTTTTGCAGTTTTCTCTTTCTTCTGGTGACCAAAAGGATTAGTTTTTTAACCTTAGATTTAAGAACCTGTAACATTATTTTTGTATGAAGCTTTGCACTGCCTATTGATTTTGTTGCCACTGAAGTCTCCACTGACGTTGGGCTGCTACTGACTCAGGGTCATGTCATGTGCCAGCAAATACAGTCTAATCAGACTGTGGTTCATTTGAGACTGAACAGGGGTTTCAAAACTTCTTTCCCTCAACTCTTCTCTTTTTTTGTATAACTGGTGAAAAGCTATTAGTACTGAAACTGTTTAATTTGTTCTGGTCCAGCTCTTCGGCTTTGAGTTGTTGTAATTGCGTTTGAGAATTGAAGTCTCTCGTGCTTGTATTAATATGATTTTTCACTTTGTTTTTTATTCCTTACAAGCTGGTACATGCAGAAGAAACTAGATCATAGTACTAAAAGTATAGTCTGAAGTTTACGGAACAAGGGTGATGTAATTTGTAACTAGCCTACCTCTTTCTGTTTATTTCCTAAGAGTGACTACAACTTGAAAACTGTAGCGTCACTGCCATGCAAATGAACCAACTAGAGAAATGAAAAATTCCCAAATGATGAGAAAGTATATAAAAATATGCTGAAGGTGTGCATTTAGGTTCTGGAATTTAATCCTCTACTTTTCCTTTTTCCCCTGGTCTGACTGATTCCATGTTTGGGTATACTCTATACAATGAGGATACTCTTACTCTGAGCCAAAGCCCATCAGAGTCCATTCCATCAATTCCTCGGGTGATGTCCTGTTTTCCTCCAAACAGCATTAAAGGTTGGTAAGAGTCTCAGATGTGAATAGAAATTTACTTCCTCTGCAGATCAGGAAAATATTCAGTGTACCTACTGCGTGTGAGAGACTTACTGAGTTTTCATGCCCCCTCCACAACCCTCCTTTTCATTCTGGAAATACTCAGTTTGCAATAAACTGGAAAAAGTTCACAGGTCTTTGGGCCAAGAGCACTTCAAAACTTCTTGGATCCAACATATCTCAATATTCAAGAGGAATGTCTTTGCTCCCTCTGTCATCTGGATTCATCTTCTGGTGTTTTACAGTTCTTAACTGAATAATCCAAATTAATATGAATCTGAGAAAGAATGTGAGGCTGCTTAATGCCTGGGAATAAAAGAAAATCCATGAGGTAGAGAGACAACTGAAAAAAAAAAAAGGTAAAATAACTATTGCCTTGGCTTGTACTTTATCTCAGTGCTACCAGCTCTTTTTATACTCAGATTAGGCAGGCTTCATGTTGACACAGCCTAGACTGCATGCTTTTACATGAAAAAGCAGCATTTTAATTAAATACACTTGCTTCTTTTTTCAGTGACAAGCCTGCTGCAGTTTACAGTGTTATTCATTCTATTTAAAACCGAGTTTCTTATCTTTTTTCCCAAACCAAGAGCTTTCATTCTCAAATTCATAATTTTCTTTATCTGCAGTATTTGCCTTGGTTGACAAGAACAGTGTCATATTAAGGTTCCTTAATTTCCCTTAAAAATTATAAGTCTGGTGACTTTTCACTTCAACCATTGCAGTGAGGAGCAGTCCAGTCTTCCCCTTCCTCTTCCCTTTCCCTTTCTCCCCCCCCACCCCTCTCCCCTTCTCTTTTTTCTCTTTTCTCTTCTCCTCCTCTCCTCTTCTCCCTCTCCTCTCCTTTCCTTTTTTTCCTCTTCTGCAATCCTTTCCTTTTTCTTTCCTTTTTTTCCTTTTTTTTTTTTCTTTTCTACAATTCTTTCTGTTTGGGCTCACTGATTAGCAATATTTTTCAAGTGGAAAGACCAGTTCTGTTTGCCACACAGACGTGTTGTTGATTAGCAAGTCACAGTGAGAAAACTGTAGAGTAATTCTGGCCCCACTGAAGTGAGTTTGTAGTGATGCCATTTGTACCATATTTTCCCCCTTCAGGGTCTCCACTGGATGGAGCTGTCTCCAAGGGTCTTTGCAAGACATACATTGCCATAACGACTGTGATTTCCATCTGTTGTCAAATGCAACCAAAGTACTTGAGGTAAACGAGAAAAGCTGCAATGGATGTCTTCAGTTGTTCAAAGCTCCGTTCACCAGTGCTTTATTTTTCCAGTTACATTCACGTTGGACATAACCATTCATTTGAAAAGAATATTTATTCTCAGCTGATGTTGGCATGAGTGGAGTTCTGTGTGAGTCTGCAAGGGCTCACAACATCCCTAGCTGCAAACATCATTCCTCCAACCAACTCTCCATATCATTAGCATTAGAAATCCTGAAGGAAAGACCTTCTCAGACAGAAACCAATCTGTTATATTTTTTCTTCTGCGGTGAGCTCAAGCCCAGATCTCTAGGACAAGACCAAAACAAACTTTCCTGAAGAACAGCTTTTAAAATTAATCCTCCAAACTATTACAAATTTGATTGCAGTAGTATGTAACACTTAAATATGAGGATTCATCTTCAGCCTAAAGTGTACACATTATGTAGTAAATTTAACTAATTAAGTCTCATCAAAATATTACAAATTGCAAACATCTTAGGAAAGACTATTATAATTATATTGGAGTCAGATGTTCAATTAAACTATTAATAGTAATAATGAAATGGGAGAAAAGTACCCCACCCTAAAACCTCTTCTGTATTCCATAATGTTAGTAAGTAAAGATTTAGCAAGCAAGTTGAAACATAGGCAGAATGTTTATGTTCTTCTGTAAATTCCAGCCTTTTAGCTACTGCTTAGGGATTAACATATGAAAGCAATGTCTTTTTTGATTAATTCTCTTTAAATTATGTTAATTGTTTCCAGGAAACATTTTAATATGAGTGGTATTAGCAGTTTCCCTCTCTGTCTTTTGTCATGAAGTAGACAAGCCCAAAGACCACTCTCAGCTGTGCAAAGGCTTTTGAGAAAAACATTTTGCAGGCTGCCTAACAGCCGGGGTAACTTGAACTGCCAGGATTAATTTTTCTTGGAAAATCTGGAGTAAATGCATTGCAAAGTTGTTCGTTTAATATATGTTTACTTCTGGGCTTAAAAATAAATCTGATCCCAAAACAGTTTTCATGAATCATAGTCCATGTACATCTGGTCCAACGAGGAGGCAAGGCTGAGCAAAAATACGTTTGCAATTTTTCTCCTTACCTCTAATGTATATAATTTACCAAATGTTTACTAGAATTTTAGTGGATCTAGTAAATCATGCCAAAGATGCCTATGGAACTAATTTTGTAAAGGAATTGGAGATGAATATTTCATTTAGTCCTTTGTTGCATCAGTACTCAAAATAACATCTCCAAATTGCCATGAAAATATGGAGGAAATCATCGCCAAAGGCAATGGGTGATGTTCATGCTGGAATCAACCTCTTGCTCGGGGGCCCAGGCACCTACTGGTCACAAGGGTGCTACATCCCAGCATGGCTCACTTGCTCCAGTATCTCTGAGCAATACTGGTGGTGTTCATACGTGGCTGTTGCACCAGACACCTTCTCTAGTGACTTATACTTGTTTGGGGGCACTTCACTGTCAGAAACATCTCTAGAGAAGGGATCGTTGTCAGGAGCTTTAGTTAAAGTGCTTAAGAAAGGCTGTTTTCTGAGTATAAGCAGTAGGAACCTCTTGTTGACCAGAGGAAGGGTGTGCTATCCTTTCTTAGGTTGCAAGATTTCCCATCTGGTAAGGAGAGATTGAGCACCACGATGTGTACTGGAGCAGTCTCAGCCATTTCACAAGAAAGTCCAGTTCCTAGTCCCACTCTCATCACCTGTTAAGTGAGCCTAAACTTTGAGACTTTGAGATCTGGATTTTCAGGGTTTCTTTCTTACTATTTCATCTTTCAATTAAAGAGGAGATGGGACAGTAGTATCCAGCTGGATGCAGAAGAAGATCTGTCATTCTGCATATGTCACTGGTTTTGTTTTTAATTTGGTTTTATGATTTGATAGGCAGCCCAGTCTGCTTAGGCTCAGTGCATAATTGCGTTGTCTGTGAGGACTGCACTAAATGACACCATCCTAGAAATTGTTTAAGTGGCTGTAATCCAACTTCCCAGGACCTCTGGAGTCTTTTCTGACAAGTTATTGTTCTACACACTGAACTGAACAAAGCTAGCCTTTGGTTAAAAGCCCTACTGATACCTCGTATCTGAAATATATCTGGAAAACACTGGTCATACCTCTGGGAGTGGGCTTTTTTCCAGCTCTTTTGAGGCACAGGTGCCCTGGTTTTGCAGCTGGCCAGATTCTGCCTGCAGGGGAGAGTAGTTTTGCAGAGCTGCTGGAGAATACACAAGAGGAAAGCAAGTGAAAATCACACTGCCTCTCTGTTTTCTCTCTGAAACAGAAACTACTTTGCCAGTCTTAGAAAAGTATTTCCATCATATAGCTGCTGTTTAGAGGATGAAGGTTAGCCTGCTAAGCTACCCAGAGAGCAAAAAGAAAAAAAAAGGTAGGTACCAGGGATGGTGGGAGAGGAACTCTACTCCAGATGCCTGCTTGACCTCATACAAAGAACTTGTACTTTAAATGGCAAAATAATACTTAGCTTACACATCATTCAGATGGAGAGAATGCCCACCAGCAGGTTTACGGAGTGTTGCTTGGGAACACAGGAAGGAACACGATTCCCCAGTAACCTTTGCTCCTGTGGTGCCAGTTTTCATTGAGGTACAAGTGAGCAGAAAGCTGAAATTCTTTAGGAATAAGGCACCATGCAGAAAAAACAAGGAAAGCTGCAGCACGCCAGGTGGCAAGCCCTGTAGAAATCTGCCAAACTGACCTCTTCATAAGGGAAAACTAGCACCCATTGATGTAAATTCATTCTCATCCTTCTTTGCTTTTGCTAAAGGTTGCTGAAGGTGGTGTTTTTTAAATTCATACATTATTTGAGTGAAAACAGTGATGTATTAGAGCTGGAGTTTTTTCTACTCCCACTTGACACATTGTTTTAAAGATTCCTGATGTTGTCAAAATTGTGCATGATTCTTTCTTGTGCAGATGTTAAGGCTGCAGTTACTTTATGCTGTTGGAACTAAAGCAAGCTACAATACAGCTATACCCAGCATCCATGTTATTGTTTAATCCACCAGCAGAAAAGCAGTGAGAACTGTCTTCAAATAACTATTATTCTAGAGAGTAGTACCACATGGAGATCACTTAACAGCCAGGGTCCGCAGTTTATGAGACATTATTTGATTCCTTTAATTTGATTTCTTCTATTTCAGGCAGAAATCTATGAACCAGAAATCAAAGAAAATTTTATTTCAGAAGCACCTGAATGCAATATATTTGAAGCAAAATATTTCCCTCATTTGGCAGCTGCTGCAGGGGACCATAATATTCCTGTTGCCAGCCACAAGGTCTGTGGAGCAGCGTGGAACCCCTGAGTACGTCTGCCCCCTGGAGATCCCTGCTGTACAAGTCACTTCAGAGCAGCCCAAAACTTCCAACTCCTCCATCCCAACTCTCTCACAGAAACACTGGCATTACTAACAGCCCTGTGTCCAGCTCTTTCAGGATGTTACTCTAGAAGCTGGGAGCAGAGTGTGGTCAGGTTCTGAACTTTCAGTTCATTAAGTGGGTACCCAGGAACCCAGAATAGTATTCAAGAAATCAAAATCTCGAAGTAACTGGACTAGAGTGAAATGTCAGACTTACATTCTGCATTACTCGTTGTGGGGTTTCTGTACATAGCATTTTAAATTATTCAGATTGAAACAGAATATGAGTGCCAAAAATGGGGAATGTTTATGCAGTCTTAGACATATCAGGCATAGCTTTTCATTTGAACTGAGATTTATGAAACAAACCAGTTACCTGCAAACATGACACAGTAGTGTTGATTCCTCTGAATAGTTTCAATTCATGCCTAGCAGGGTTGACTTTGATTTAAAAGGTAATTCTGAAGAATGATTTGATTTGGATTTTCCTTTCAGTAGCTTGTCTGCAGGTGTCTGATGAAAATATTCCTGAGGTAAATGTTACTACTCACACAGTCCCTGTATTCTCACTGCAAATTATTCACCTTTTGTGTATTGTAGAGGGTGGTAAAAAAACATTGGAAATGATATGAACATTTTTCTTATAATATCATTGTATATCTAATTCCTCTCTTCCTGATGATGTTTTCTGATGTGTAAAGTGACTGGATCTTTTCCAGGCCATTCCATACAGCTTAGAGATATCCTTCCAGCAACTCATTACTGAGTTACAATAAGCATGATAGACTGATTAGACTAATAGTTGGCTTGGATTATAACTTACAGGCTTTCCTACTTTAATTTGAATGCATATAATACAGAGAGTAACAACCACACAATTACACAGATTCTTTCTTAGAAATTGCCCAGCAGGGATGGATGATCCCCATTCAAATTTTCCGTTGAAAATTACAAATATATCAGAACTGCAGTTTTAGTTTCTTTTTTCTGTTTTTTTTTGTTTGGTTTTGTGTTTGTTTGTTTTGGGTTTTTTGTTTGTTTGTTTTGTTTTTTTTGTTTTGTTTTGTTTTTTCCCCACAGCTGAGTAATATGTCTGTAGGACTTGGGAACATTCGTGTGTCTCCGAACTTACCTTTTTTTGCGTGTGTTAAGAGTTTGGCTACAGAGCCAAGCTGAGTTTACACTACACAATAAGACTCAGAGATATGACAGTACTGATCTCTGTTGATGTCAAGAAAAGTCCTGAAAATGCCATAGGACTGAATTCTGAATAATTGGGGGGCATTCATATAGTTTCAGAAATTTCAAGATAAAATCATAGTCTTAAGGATAAGTAAGAACTTTACTGACTTAATGCTTAAAACTGCTGGATATTCTCTTTCTTCAGATGCTGTTGCTTGAATATTTATATTTTCTTTTTCAGACTAGAATGTTCGTAAGCCAGCTAGCAAGCCAGCTTAGATGGATTTAACCTGCAACGTCTTTCACATATTTGTCATTTCATAGCTCAGGACATATTTTTTATCTTCATCTTCTGGTAGTTTTCATTTTGCTTTTAGGCACAAGTGAATAAACAGTCTTCCAGTAGAAAATCTGATGAGCCTGATACATTCTAGGGAGGAACTTGAACATCTAGTCTTGAATTACCTGCATGGTCTCATCTATGTATGCTTTCCCAGATGAGCTTGGTTTATGCTTCTAAGCTATCAGTGCAGAATAGATATTGCCAAGAAACTAATCAATAATCTACTGGGGGATGGCACATCCCCCCTTTTCTGTTCCTTATATACAGCCTGTAATTTCTGTGATGTGTCCTTCTCTGATGTTCACCACACAGTATCTAATTTTATCTTTTCAACAGTTACCTGGTTGCTGGTTTTCAGTTGCTCTGAAAAGACTAAGTACTTTCTTCTCTCTCCTGGGACGCTTTTACTTATTTTTTATCTTTTCAAGCTCCTCAACGCAGTCCTGCTCTGACTATTTCTGTTACATTTCAGTCATGGGAATGCTGAAAATCTGGGGTTGGTTCTCAGGTTGTACCAAGAGTGTGTTGTGACAAGGGTGTTCATCAGATGCAGATGAGGCTCACAGAATAAGTTCTCTTCACCTCTTCTGGGATTTCCAGGCTCTGGAAACATCTTACTAGTGGTCTACACAGGTGGTCTAGAGACAAAAGATGCACCAGGCTTATGCACCAGACCAGTCGCTTTGATATCACAATATCACAAGCCTATATATAGCTGAGTCTTGGTTTTAAGCCCAGTTGCTCTTAGAAGAATGACAGCTGTTCAATTGCAGGTAAGATAAAAATCGACAGACAGGTCTGAACTTTTTGGGGTGACTCTTCCTTTTGTTTAGGCATATGAAACTCATTTCTTTAGGGTAAAATAAACTCAGGAATTTTAATCCTCTACGCAACATATACCAGTGTAGTGCTTTAGGCAATCTAATGTCCATTTCTAAGTCAGAAATTAATAGATTTAAAGACCTACACAGGAGATTACAGCTTGAGGAGGTAAAATGTTGCTGTGGTCTGTGTTTTCATGCTCCATGATGGCATTTACAGCACCTAGGAGCTGGATGTTCCTGCCGCTGTCCCAGGTGCTGACATGGATAAACTTCAGGAGTTCAAGCATACTCCTGGGTTCTTACTAGTTACTTTCATGTTGACCTACAGAACAGCTTGTGCTTGCTCTTAAGTGAGCTGTAATTGGGAATGTAGTGCTATTTGTAGATTTGACAGATAATGGATTTGTCTCCCTCCTTCTCCGCCTCTTTAGTGAAACCTAAAATCTCAGCATCTAATGCGATACTCTCTGCTCATTCTTCTTTTAACTCTCTAAGATTTCAAGGTAGGTACAAGTTTCCCATTGTGGCAGCTTCTGGATTTAATGAATACTACCACCACAGATTAAGGCATCATGAAGGGAAACCCAGACACACACTGAAAATATAAATTCTCTGTCATGCTAATGTTCTTTCTCCCGGTGACATCCTTTTCTTTCCCCACCCGCACCTCAAACTCCCACTCTGTAGAGGCTTCTTTTGTGCATGATTAGTCACTGCTTCTTCCTGCCAAAATAAACCTACCTACATTTTTCTTGTTATCATGTCTGAGAGTGCCCTGAAAAATCTCTGACTTCCTTTGTTTGAGCGGTTCATCCCTTCTCATTTCTTTACTTCTTTCCTTCCTCTTTGCCATTAGACAGTGTACACTATAGGGTGTGAGAGGCCAGGAGAGATCTGTAAAAATTGTATGTGTGCTTTCAATCAACTGTTTACTAATGGTAGGTAAAATTTTTGGAGAGTTGTGCTCAATATTAAACCATTCAGGGTAGCTTTAGAAATTGTGCATCTTTTGTGAATTTTGCTTTGCAGAGCTATATTCAGCAAAACTGAGATGGCTAATGAAAACATTTCATCCTTATACTCTGAAATTTCACCGATCATGTGGTTTTGAAGGCAACTTGCAGTTGTGAAGGTACTGTGGAGCCATGCTGCTTTACAGAATGCAAGAAAAAACAAGGCCCATATTTAACTTAGATAAGATTTTCTTTCAAATATGAAAACTTGTTCTTACTTCCCTCCCAAGAAACAGATTTGAATGTTCAAACTGAATTGCAAAGAGTTGTTGGGATGTAAGTAGATAGAAAGGATGGACACTGGTAATAATACAGCTACAGTAGTCTCAGTGATGAACTCCAGAAAATGAATTGTGTTCTCAGAAGATAGAGATGGAATCTGCATTAACATTTTTAAATTCATGCATCTTTTTCTCTGATAACGCTTGCAGAGATAGGTCTTCCAAACTTAGGGAATATGATCTGAGGTGGCTCAGCCTTTTATATAAACACACACTGAAAGTCTCCTTATGGTGGAGGAAAGGTGGCCCAACACACAACCTAACCAGCTCCTCTGAGAGCGCTGGAGATTTCTGATTGTTGCAAGTCACTTCAAGATGACTGAATGTAACAGCAGCTTTGCTTCAAA
Source organism: Pipra filicauda (assembly GCF_003945595.2). Classification (NCBI taxonomy): domain Eukaryota; kingdom Metazoa; phylum Chordata; class Aves; order Passeriformes; family Pipridae; genus Pipra; species Pipra filicauda. Next base: position 66,780 of record NW_024103563.1, on the reverse strand, counting down.
GGAATTCTTAGGCTTTCTTGCTGTCACATTTCAGCTGGCCCAAAGGGCTACACAGAATCATAAACTATCCCAAGTTGGAAGGGACTGACAAAGATCGTTGAGTCCAGCTCCTGGCCTGGCACAAGACCATCCCCAAGAATCACACCATGTGCCTGAGAGTATTGTCCAAACGCTTCTTGAACTCTGTCAGGCTTGGTGCTATGACCACTTCCCTGGGAAGCCTGTTCCAGTGCCTCACCACCCTCAGGGTGATAAACCTTTTCTTTATATCCAACCTAAACCTCCCCTGACACAGTTTCATGCCATTCCCTCAGGTCCTACTACTGGTCACCACAAAGAAGAGATCAGTGCCTGCCCCTCCTCTGCTCCTTATGGGGAAGCTGTACATAGTCAAGGTAAATATTCAGACAGGGTGTGTGCAGGAAAAATTGCTGAATTTTGTCTGGTTATGTTTTAGAAATAGATGGGAAAATAAAGTGAGAGACGTCAGGAATAAATCTTATACCTTTCTGGATGGGATCTGTGAGGTCTCACAGTGGTAAAGGGGAGATTTACCCAACTGAATACAGCTGTGGGGAAAGGGAGAGCTAAGTAAGGAACTATCTGACATCATCCACTATTTAAGCATCAGAGGCATGTGCAGACCCAGACAGGTACATCACTGCAAAATAAGAAAGATATTAAGTTATTAGAGAACATCCAAAGATAGGCAACAAAAGGCCTTGAGGGGAAACCATATGAGGAACAGCTGAGGTTACTTGGTCTGTTCAGCCTGGAGAAGAGGAGACATGGCAGTCTACAACTTCTTCATGGGTGGAAGAGGAGGGGGAGGCACTGATCTCTTCTTTCTGGTGATCAGTGACAGGGAATGGCCTGAAGTTGTATCAGGAGAGGTTTAGGTTGAATATTAAGAAAAGGTTCTTCACCCAGAGGGTGGCTGGGCACTGGAACAGGCTCCCCAGGAAAGTGGTCACAGCACCAAGCCTGATAGGGTTCAAGAAGCATTTGGATGATACTCTCAGGCCCATGGCATGACTCTTGGGGATGGTCCTGTGCAGGGCTAAGAGTTGGACTCGATGAGAATTGTCAGTCCCTTCCAACTTGACATATTCTGTGATTCCGTGTGATTCTGGATCTCGCAGTGTGGGAATCTGCCGGGAGCACTCGGTTTCACTGACCGTGCATCGCCACCTGGTGACCGGCCGGGGAGAGGAGCCCTCAAACCTCGCCTTTGCCACCTTGGTCCCTGACAGGGCGCACCCTCCGCTCTGCTGCCCCCTCTGCCAACACAAACCCCTCGTCGAGCTCAGCAGCCGGGCCCGCCGTTCCCCTTCTGCCGTGGCTGCAGCCGGGGGGGAGCGAGAGCTGGTGGGAAATGCCACTAAAATGCCGCTGACAACTTTCCAAAGAGGATTTAAAGTATTAGCTCTGGCCTAGGGGATGATGGTCCTGGGCTCAAAACTGGTTCTGTGTTTGCTGCCCTGTCCTCCCAATTTTAGGATCTTTTTCCTCTGTCAGCTTTGAAGGTGATCTTCCCCACATTCATTCTGTGTCACCAAATCTAGTTTTTCTCTTAAAATGTAGGGAAAAGTGGAGCTGGTGAGCTGACATGTGTAAACAAATATTCATTTAAGCACTTGGTGAAGCATTGCTTAAAAATTGGGACAAACTATTCCCTTATTTTCCTCTATATATTCATCATTTGTATAAAAAGACATAAATAAGAAACTAACTGAAATTAAGAAAAATTACATCATTCTGCTCATGTATCACAGATGACACACACTGTGCTGAGAGAGAGACAGATCCCAAGTGAATTGAGGCAATCTGACTGCAAGATGCTCAGTCTAACAAGGGTAGGTGACTCATTCTGACTACCAAAAAGACTCAGAATATTTTTTCTTTTTTTCAGAAATTAGAAGACAAACAAGCAAACTATAAAAAGCAGCCCAGTACTTAAGTATGTTGAAATAAAGAAATCAGTCAAGCTTTGGGATGTCTAAAGGAATCACTAGAACCAGCAAACACTCCTGAGATTATGGAGAAATGGAAAAAAGTCTTAAGATCTTACATATAGTAACTGAATGAACTGATTATTTTTGCGAAGAGTATCTATCTTTGAGAATGAAAGAAGAACTCTTTGAGGGATAAAGTTACTACCTCTAAGAAGCACAAAGACAGGTGTAAAATGTATTTATGCATTGACTAATGATTTTATCTAAACAAAGAAGAGTATGAAACTCCCAGTGTTAATTGCACTTCAATTTGAGAATATTAATCACACTAATTAGAAAATCAACATAAGTCATATTAACAAATAGCAACATGTTTTTAAAATATAACAATATTTTTATATTTTATATTAGTTTTATATCAGTCTGTATTATATTAAGTAAATAATAATTTTAAAAATTGGTTTAAACCCCAGAAAAATTTACATATGGTAAAGTTAGATATGGCTGCAGATGTTTAGCTGGAAGGATTTCCTGAAAGTCTAACATTAGCAAATCTCTCTTTTAACCTGTCTGAAGGTCCTGTAAACACCTGTCAGTACAATGCTCAGTGTACCCACTGCAGAACAAGCTTAGAATAATGGTTAGTGTTTCATACACCCTTTGGGAAATCAGAACAAAGGAAACCTGTTTGGAGCATCTGTAAAAGCACAAGACTACAACAGAAGACAGTTGTATTGTGAAGAAATAAACAGGAAAAGAACTTTTGGAGGTGATTAGTTCTAGACTTGAATGAACTAAGAAGAAACCATTATCTGTGAACAACACTATTGCTTGAAAGAGGGATGCATTTTTTCATTGCCTGGAGGCACAAACAGTGCCTTATTGGTGATTAAAAATCTGGTTATATAAATAAAAATTATTATAGAAGGAGCAATGAAGGCAGAACCATGGCTTTTCAAGAAATCTACATAATACTATAATTTCTACATGTGCTGCTTAATTTTGTAAGTCCTTCATTATTTTAATGGCAGTTGGTGAACTCAATATATAAAAGTAACAAAAAGCAAAATTATTTTTCATTCCATAAATTGCAAGTCTTAGAGGCTCTCCTGGAAAGCACTCACTATATACCAGACAGTGATCAGTAATCAGAGTATTAAATTTCAAAAAAGTATAACTACAAAATAGCATCTGTTGAAAAAAAAAAAAAAAGAAAAAAGAGCTTTAAGGACTACCCTGAACTGTATTTCTGTTTACAATCCTAGTTTTTATAACTAATTGGAGACTACTTCTTTTTTTCACCATACAGAAGAAGATAAGAAAAATGGCTTCTGTAAGATAGGTTGGTGATTAAAGGTGAGTGGGATGAACCCTGTCCATGATGACGAGTGAATGTGCTAAGTGAATGGATGATCACAGCTTCAGGGAGGCTCCAGGGAGCCAGGTGAAGGTCACCAGCAAATCATAGCTTGTCATGCACTACGGTGATTTTCTCAAGATCTGTCTCCAAACATTATAGAGTTTTAATAGTTAAAAAAAAAAAAAAGGGAAAAAAAAAGAAAAAAGGGGGAAAACCCACCAAACTCCTGCATGTAGTTTATTTAGCAAGTTAATTCATATAAACAGTTGAACACTAGACTCAGCAAAACAATATTGCTGCCTCTTACTTCAGCTTAAGCTGGTAAGGCTGCAGTTATATTCCATCTCATTTTGTTATTAAGACAGCATCTAGGTCAGGTCCCTAAAATGTAGGAGTTGGTTGTTCAGTCTGAAACCATCTTCTGGGGCCCCCATCTAATGAATGTCCTTCTCATTTCTTGGTTTTACTGACACTCAAGCTGTCACTGAAGCATCCATGCACATTTACATCCCAACTCCTCCAGGAGAAGATACAGTGATTGCACACAGAAAGACACTTTCTGCTTTTAATGGTAGCCACAGCCTGTCATTTTCAGGTGGTTTTGGCTGCTCAATTGCCCAGTCATCGTGAACCTATCAGTCAAGTGTCAGGGGAGTTGCGTTCCTTGGGCAGAGCCAGAAGTGCTCTCCTAGACCCCTTGACGTTCTCTATGTTGCCTTCTCAGCTCTTTTCATTTCACAGCTCTACTTTAGGTGTAATTGAGTTTTGCTCTCTTACTGCTGGAAGACCAAGGAATGGAAAAGACACAGCAAAATCAGAACAAAACAGCTGTTCAGGAATGAGACTAGAAAGTTCCTTTTCTCTTCTTTTCTTTTCAGTTGTCTCCTAACAGCAGCTTCTACTAGGTAAAATTTCAAGAAGAAAAACACCGGCCTGCACAAAAAGCTACTACTGTGAAAATACATGCAACTCAAAAAATCTCATTTTAACAGGTGGAGAAACTGTCATGCAGGCTGTTCATAGACCCATGATGAGCTATTTTGCTGTTGTCAGATTATTTACTCATGGTAGTTTTCTTCTGCAAAGACCAAATGTACATTATTGCATGACCGTGCCATGGTGTGGCACAGGGCTTGGAACGGGGTGTGCAACCCTCACTTGGAAAAGCAGTAATGCTGACAGACAACAACTGGTGGATTATCTGGCTTTAAAAAGTCTGTGCAGATTACCACATTTAGGAAGGCTGTAGTGTCTCTGAACTCAAATCTTCCTCACCTTTGGGCTAATACAAGTATTTGTGCAGTCAGATGACAGGCAAGACTCCGGGAGCTGAAAAATAGCCTTGCCAAAACCAATAGAGATTTATTTTCCAACCTGCTCAGTGCTGCACAACATTCACAGAAAAGCTGCTGTTAGCACAAGGAGGGGGTGTGGAAACAAACAACTGCGGAGAAGGGCAGGACTGCCTCTTTCGATGGCTGTGCTTGCTTAGGAAGGCTGAAAGTGTCCTTTGAAGTACAGCCAAAGGCTAGTCATCTAAAAATGTTTGAGTCACTGCACAGCCCAGCTTGATTCCCTCTCCTTTGGAAAACACAACTCAGGCTGTCAGTGCTGTTAGGAAATCTAAAATTTGGAATATTTCCCCCATCTGGATACTTACTTTGGAAGGTAACCTTGAGTAAATTTTTGAGGTAGCCTTGAGTGAATTTCGGGAGAAAGCAATCAGACTGGGTAACATGCCACCACTGTTGGTTCTATTCAACTCTTTGTCAGCTTAGCACACAGAGAAACGAGATCCTTGAGAGGTTCAGCTTTGCTTGCCAGGGCCAATGAAATGGGAGCACATGATGGGAACATCATTATTTGCTTTCGTCAGCTTGCTCTTAAGGCCATGAAATCTTGACTCATTTCTCTTCTGATCATCTCGCAGGAGGATGTATTTTCATAGATGGAGACTTTTCAAGAGCTTTCGACTTCACATATATATGTGACATCTAAGAAGCCAGAAAAATGCTGGACCTTGGATGCGGAATAAGAAAGAAACATCCATCAGATGAGAGATATGCATAGCTCTGAACTCATACCTCATCATTTTTCAGCTAGGTTAGTCCTTACTAAGTACAATGCCAGTTACCTCACACATGTTCAGTCAAGCCCCTACTGTGTCCTCAGAGCACTTTACAGTTTTGGGCTGCTCTTGGCTTAATCTGAACTTCTTTAAAAATATGTTAGAAAAAGTGTTTTTGTTTGTCTGTGTACCTGGAGAAATATAGGCAAGAGTCCCCCTGGTATCCAGAAGAGGATGTGCCTGAGACACAGGCTGCAGAACAGCATCAGAACGCAGTATCTCACCTCACCAACACTTCCCTTGACAGGAGCAAAGAGAATTGTTCAGTCATTACGGAAAGGGTCAGAGCAGGCTAAGCTGGGAGAACTATAAAATGTGAAGCTATATAAAATCGAGTGTGATAGATGTAAGTATTAATTAGGAGTTAATTACCTTCTGTTACTGATTCACAGGTGTTCTGAGCCTCAGAAAATCAGACATGAATTTGTAAGGTAAGGACAATGGCATTTTCACTTTGTTGCAGAACATGTGTTTCTGTCTATTGTAGTTTAGTCAAGTGGTTTAATTCATGCACTTTATTTCTTGGAAGAGAGACCTAGGGAAAACAAAATGTTACTACACTGAAGGGGTACCACCAGTTCCACTTTGTGACTTATGTGATCGGTGCATGTGGTCAGTCTAAGATTACACAGAGAAATGAAGTGTGGAGGCTTTTATTTGTCTCTTTTGTTTGAATGCATGTATTTTATGTAAAATCAGAAGAAATTCCGGCACAGGAAGAGAGGCTGGGCAACTAATAATGTGAGTTTATAGATCTAGAGATCCAGTCACTTGATGCTACAACTGCCCAGGACAAACCATTTTTTACTATAGTGGTAGCAAAACCTGTTTTAATACTGCTTCAGTGGGCTATCCTCATGCTCCTGTTGGAAGACTATTCCAGGAGCTCGGTCCCAGCATTGAACCCTCAAAATATCCAAGTGAAACTCATTTTTCACTGATTGGTACCTGTTTGATTTGCTGCAAGTACAGTCTAGTAGTTTAAACAGTGTTCTCCATTTGCAGAAGGTTCCATTCTGAGGAAAAATCCTAGTTTTCTAGCTTTCATTCTGTTAGGTAAATAAGCTGTGCTCTTTCAGGTTTTTTTCCTCATAAGTTGCCTGCAGGCATTTCTTGGTGTATAAACCATTCTTCATACAATTGCTAGATGCAGAATTGTAAAGAATGTTTTCTTTTCATCTTTGAAGGAGCGACCTACTGCTTCTCAGCCATTTTGAGAAAAACATATTTCCAAATACATGCTCAGAAGACTGCAGTGAAACAAAAAGACATGGGTATAACTAGAAATAGTTTCTGGTTTTGTTTCTGTGTAGAAAACCATTGTCCTGTGCTTCAGCAGCACTACTGTACTTGACTGCCAGCCACATGTGCTGGTGACAAACTTGTGACACCCTGCTGGAGTTGATGATGTCTATTCTGATGTGATGCCTGATTCATTTTTAACCCACAGAAAAACAGAAGTGCTTTTTTAATTGCTTTCCATTATTCAGAAGGAAGAAACAAAAGAGCAAGCTCATTTAGTACCTCTCTATATTTGTACTATGCCAGACTACTCCACAGCAGGTCCCTTGAGCTTTCTGAAGATGTAATTTTGTTCAAAGTACATGAAGTCAAGCATTTGGGCTACCAGGTCTGACAGTGGTAAGTGGCAGAACGCTGTATGACTCGAATTAAAAGCAGTCAATCTGGGATATAGACTCAGACCTTCCTTGCTTTTCTCCATTTCATGCTTCCACAATTTTTGATATGGTCTTGTACTCAAGCTGTGACTTATCACCACTCCATTGTAGTTGGATCAACAGGAGGGTGTTACTTGTGTTTTTTGTCATTGCTTGAAAAACAGGAGAGAATGCAGGAAAACCTAGGCATTTTCCTTTTTTAATGTATTTCGATTAAGCAATAAAGGTTATAGAGGTCCTTCTAACCTTAAAATAAATAGCCGGGGGGAAAAATAATTAAAAAAAAATAAGAGAACTCTTTAAATGCTTGAGCAAGTGAAAAGTAAGGAAGTAAGTTCGCGTTTGGAAGTAAATATATCATGTAAATAGATCCGTTTAACTATGAGAGTTAAATTCTATTTTTAACATGGAAGTTAGCTACCTCTTAAGCAAATTATATTCCCAGGCAGAAGGTATGTCACAAATGTAAAACTAACAAAGTGCAATTTACATTTTGAAGTGATAACATGAAAGAAAAATTGCATTTCAATGGCTTATTCAACCCTTGTCAGATCTTTTGTAGCTCCGAAGATAGCGTCAATGTAACACCATTATTTTCTGTAAATGTGCTATTTTCCTCCGCAGTTATTACGCAGAGTTCACCAGAGTGCAACAAAATGATCTGAATATGCCTATTGCAGACAGTGTTTTATTCCACCTTGAACTGCTCACTGGGTATAGATGGAAAAGTGTACTCACAGTAAAAATTGAGCTTCTGTAATTTTCCAGAAAACCCAGTAACTCCCTTTGTTTAACATACACTAAAATATGTGTCAAGCAGAGCAAAGAAAACCATTCCAACCTTTCTGCTTTGAGGAACAGTTACAAAATCTTTGACCATCTGTATAAGGGGAGAGGATTCCTAACCTGAACTCTTGGTTGGAAGGAGATTGGCAATATGGGGAAAACTAGGATGATGCCAGCAAGAATTTCACACCAATCTGCTTGAAAATAGAACTTACATTTTATTACAAATGTATCTGCTTATTCTCTTTATATATTAAAATTTAGTAATAATATTTTGATTGCTATTTATTTTAGTAAAAAAGAAGAAAGCTTGCAGTAGGGGGATATTAAAAAGGATATTAGAAGATTATAGAATAATGATAAAGTAACTATAGTTGTTGCTGCTCAGGCAGATATTAACCATGCAAAGGAAATTGGAAACAAGTCTTGTGGAGGAAAAAAAAAAAGAAAAGAAATGGGACAGTGATGTAGAGAGAATAGAATGAAATTCAGCACTGTTTGCATCAGTTTTCAGTGAAGATTGCAGGAGAGGCTGCTCTGACCTATAGAAATAAATAGCTGAGCATTAAAACCAGGTAAAAAAAGATTCTACAGGTTAAAAAGGTTCTACAGGTTCAAAAAGACAGAGCAAAACAGGATATTCTCCATCCCAGAGCTCTGGCTCAAGGTGTAAAAAATGTAATTTTTTATTTTAAATAAACATGAAATTAAGGTGTCATAAATACCATGACTGTCAAATAGCAAATTAATAGCTTTTTTTTATGGGAAAAATTAAAAAAATGAGTTGCATAAACAGTGCATCCTGTCATCTGATATCAGAATACACAAAATTCCAAAACCTGACAGAGAAAGGTATATGGCAGATTGAAGCAAATTAACCTCCAGATCCATGAGACATAGGCTTTTTTTTTAAAGACGAGAAAGTAGAACAGTTTTCATCTACTTACATGTAAGCACAGTAATTGATTTCATATCACCAGAAAAAAGTACACTTTAAACTGAGGGAGGCAAGATTTAATAAAAAAATACCAGGCGGATAAAAAGCTGCTCAAAGGGCACATGGGAGTGGCCAGTCAGGAGACAGCTGGCTGGGGGAGGTAACGAGGAGCAGGTTTGGGGGTGATGTCTGTGGGCCTTTACGGTTGTGCAGATGAGCTTCTATCACGTAACCTAACAGTTATTACTAAGCAATTGATACTGCATGATGTGGACTGTATTTGTGTATTCCCGATGCTCAGTGTACCTACGCGCTCCTGCAGTACATGGCATGTATGGCATCTACAGTAGCAGTGCCATGACTGGCCACATGCATGCTCTTCAAGGGAAACACACAGCTCAGTGAGACTTGCTGAGTCCAGAGCAAATGCCAAGCTAACCAGCCAATCTCTTAAGCTCAGAGCTACTTTTTGAGCTCCCTGGAGAAGCTGAGGAAGGTGAACAGCCTCTGTCTCAAGACACTCTGAAGCAGAGCAGGCCAGCACTGTCACCAGAACATTCAGTTGGATACATTGCTGGGTCCACACTCAGCATTTAAAGAAGGCTTTGACTGAGCTGCTCAGTTATTAGCATCTTTGTATGATTGCTGCCCCTTAGCAAAATGAGACATATCTCTCCAGATGTTGTTACTTTTTCACACATTACAAGAAAGCATGAGATTTCTATTTATCAATTCACTTAGCTGAACAAGACTATTCCAGTGAATGGCAAATAAACAGATAGAACATAACAGAGAGTGTTTTGTAAAGCTGTTATGACTAAGCTTGGATTTTAAGAAATGTAAAAGCGAGAAAAGACAGACTATTAATTCCATCTAAATGACTGGCCTAATTTCTAGTCTAAAAATCTATTTTAACTCCGTGTAATCACAATATTGCGTTGATTAGCTCACTGGAATGTAATCTTCTTAGTGGTTCACAAGGCTGCATTTAATCTAGATGATTATGATTAGTGCATCTCTGAGCAGTTAGTTCTGTATTGTTGTGGCTCCTAATGATCTGACTGTGCATTAAAATCCACCAAATAAAAGTTACTACCTAGCTTATTCTTATTCGTTCTAATGTTCTGCACACACTAGTAATTTTTCCTTTATTTGAAGTCTTATGTAAACTTGCTAACAAGCCACCAAACACCTTGTAGCATATGCTTTCTCTATGTCAGCATCTATTTGCAGTCTTCATAGTTAACAACAAATAAATAAACAAACAAACAGGTTTTCTTCCCATGGATACTAGTGTAGCTTGTTCCTACATTGTCACTTTGTTGATTACCTGTTTGGTAAAGGGTGCCTGACTTAGTAGCTTCACAGCTCTATTTGCAGTAAGAAATTACATCTGCAAGACAGGCTTTGCAGTGATTTCATTTTCTTTCAGTACTGGATTAGTTCTTATATTAATCCCTATTAAGACGAGTAATTGTTTATAGAGATCAGCTCTAATAGCAATGCTAAGGTTTTCACTCTGCCTTTGCCTATGTATAGAAAGTCACTCATCTGTGAAAGATTACATTTCCATCTGAGGACTTGTGCCAAGAGAAAAGGAAGGTCATCCCTTGCCAATGGACAACAGAAGCACTTCCTGCAGCAATTGCTGGTTTGCTACAGGAGTTAAAAGCCAGGACAATGGAGCTATGGCTGGTTAGGAAATAGGAAATGTGGAACAAAAGAACAATTTTAGCTTGGTTTTAAGGAGGTTGTAACCTCACTGAAGCCACTGTAATCACACCAGGGCTGAGTTGGGCCACGCTGTCTTCAAAGAAACAAGCTGTATCTAGGAAGAATAAAAAGTGTATGTGGTACAGCCTTTTGAAAGTGCATTAGCTGAACAGTGACATCTTTTGCCATCCCTCTTTCCAGCACATAACACCACAGAAAGCTGGGAGTGCAATATGTCCATCTTTCTGCTGCCCTCCTCACTACTTCTCTGTTTTAATTTCCCATATCAGGGAAAGAAATACTCGCCTCTACCCTATACAGAAGAGGCTCAGCATTGCAGATGTCTATGAGGGGGTAATAGTGTTGTAAATATAGAGCTGTGCAGTGCAAATCAGGGATGCTTGTACCCATTTTCTGGGTGTTTATTGCCTGTGTGTTTTAGGCTGCATTTGCTGTGGCAGTTCCCAAAGCTGGAAGAAAGGGAAAGGACCTGTGGAAATGTTTTCAACCTCAAGATCCACCTCCAGCTACCAGTGTGAGATGGCCTAAATTGCTCAGCATTTCCTCACATCTCAGGGGAATCTTGGTTACAAAATGCTGCCAGAGTGATGCGAGGTGCACACTCTGGTCTCTTGCCAAAATGAGGCATTTCTTAGCAGCACTCAAACTGCCCAGCTATTGTGTGTCAACATATACCTTCACTTGGCACCACCAAGATGACTTGTGCTCCCGAGCACAGTAGCTATGTGACATTAAAGTGCATTTCAAGTGCTCAGACTTTTTTCCGTCCATCAGGCTGAGCTTGACCAAGAAGTCAACAAGTGTTACAGCTGTTGATAAAATGGTATAAACCTAGAATTGGAACTAAAGGACATAAAATTGCTTGAATTTACTGCTTTTAATTATTTTTTTTTAGTTAAAACAGGTGCCTTATACTAACAGGTGAATAACAATTTCTTAATATCTGTGTGAGGCACCTCAGGCTATTTTTACTTCTAACTTATAGCCACATTGGTGATGGGAATAAGCAGCCAAACCCAGCTGCCATCTCTGGGCCAGCCTGTGTAGATAGTGAAAATACAGAAAAAATACTGTCTCCTTTCCCCATGAGTGAGGACACTTAGATCAAATATGTTATTACAACATTAGCTATTTGCTGCCTCCAAGGACACAGTTTCATGATAACCTTACTGAACCAGAGGTTCTCGCTGCCTTAGGGGCAGCTTCAGATGTGAGCAGACAGCCCAGAGGCTGGAAGAAGGAGTTTCTGCTGTGCAGAGAAACAGCAAGTGGACACAACAGTAACAGTAATAAAGTTGTTGAACAACAAATCACAGAATGGCTGAAGCTAGAAGGGACACATGGAGGTCATCTGGTCCAGTCCTCCCTGCTCAAGCAGGGCCACCTAGAGCAGGCTGCCTGGGATCACATCCAGGTAGTTTTTGAAAATCTTCAGTGATGGAGACCACAACCCCTGTGGGCAAACTGTGCCTGTGCTCAGTGACTATCACACCAATAAAAGCTGTCAAACTCAGCTTCTATGTACTGGGTTAGATATTTAACTGGAACTATCCTTGCAGTTGATGTAGTCTGCAGTCCATGCTTCTGCTTTCTACTGGAAATTACTTTGCTCTCCCATGCATTTCAGAGTCCTGAATCTGCCATTCCCTCTAGTCTTATGAGCTGCCCCTGGCTGACAAGATGGATGGATGTTTTCAGAGTGGAAGAAAACCTCTATGTTTTTTTCCCTCTTCCTACATGTCTTTGAAAAAAGCCCCAAAAGTCATGATCCAAACCCTGGGTGGCACACTGTGGTGCCACCTGGGGAACTCAGTGTACCAGACACTCGGCTTATGCCAACTTCCAATGGTGCCACCAGCAAGTAAAAGGACAACAGTTCATGACCGTACGGCAGCTCCCATATTCTCTTTCCAAGCACGCTCCACGGGAGAAGGCATATCAAATAAATCAAAACCTCTGTTTTCATTTATTGCCCTATGACAGCCCCACCACAGAAGTGCTGTGTGTTTGCAGGCACCCTGGGGAGCAGAGGTGTGCTCTGTACGTGCCTCCGTTCACTGTGACTTTCCACTGCAGCTCACTGTGCATCTCCAGACAAACAGCTCCATAAAGGAGCTGGGGAAAGTCTACTTGCAGCAAATGTACAGCTATGAGCACGTCTCTCCACTCTGATTAAATGCCTGCTTTTTATTCATGGCTCCTTCCTCTCTGATAAACATCAGAAACAGCCTAATTATGTTTTTCTCACTACTCAACTCGTGTTCATTAATCTTATCTACACGTATCTCCACATAATACCATAGAGACTTGGAGTCAGATTTTTCAAAGGCTTTTAAGCACCTCATACATGATGATTTCTATCAACTGTGACATGGACAATTTCTATAAATTCTTGTTTTCGCCAATCTGTGTAAGGAAAGCTGGTAGCTTAGAAAAACATTACACAAATCATCTGAGTAGAAGTGAGATAGAGAATGGAAAGTCTGGTTGTTTGTGGGTTTTCAGATTTCCAAATTAAGTTTCATACTTGACAGAAAAATAGCTCTGAAACCGAGTCGATTTACAGTCTGTATTCCTCTATATCACAGTAAATTGCTGAATAAAACACCTAAAACTGAATTCTTATGAAATGTAGGGTATTATGAAAAGTGGCATGTTACATTATTGTCAAAATTCTTTCCCTCTCAGTGTTTTGCCAAATTAACACAATTTCACAAAGTGCAGTTTCACAAAACCACATTTTTTAAGGGAAATTAAGATCCTGATCACAGCACAGCCTTACCTGCCTGAACTAATGTTTTGCATCAGCTGAGCATGTCCGTGGATTCTTTTCTAGGGTTCTAATGAAAACATGACCTAAGTCGTCTCTCTGGAATTGTTTGAAAGTTTCAGCTCCAGTCCTGTAAATAACAGATTCAGACTAAAATATAAGGAAGAAATATTTTATCATGAGGGTGGTGAAACAGTGGAACTGGTTATCCAGAGAGGTGGTAAATACCCCATTCCTGGAAACATGCAAGGTTAGACTGGATAGGTCTCTGAGCAGCCTGATCTAGTTGAAGCTGTCCCTGCTCATTGTGGGATGGTTGCACTAGATGACCTTGAAAAGTCCTCTCCAAACTATTCCATGATTCTACATGCTCCACAGATACATGACTGAAAGAGAAATGATAGATCTTCTCTCAAGTGTGGCTGTCAAGATGATGAATATCCTCAGTTACAGAAATGAAGAGAATCACATATACAAGCTGCTGCAAAGTTCTTTTGCCTGCCAGGAGAGGTTTTCCTAAGGTTTTCCTTAGTTTATATTTGATGTTATACTGGAAATCTGCTCCAGGAAGGGAAATTAGTATCACCAAAGGATAATATTTAGTAGTGTGGAGTACTGAAAATCCTGCTACCGGCTGGAAAAATCAAATAAATAAATATGTATTATTTGTAAAGTGAGACCATGAACAAGGAAAAAACAAGAGCATCAAATACCACTAAAGCACTGAATATGGTGAAAATTTTCAGAGTTACCATTAACATTGTGTCCCATGACCTGATAATAAATCTGATTGTTTTCACCTACTTATAACAATTTCAGATTATTTTCTAACTTTTGAGACAGTTGCAAGACTGTCAACAGACCTCTGTATTTAAAGTGACTTTCAATTTCTTTAGGATAATCATTGCTAATGCATAGGATGTGAGTTCACACTGAAATCTAATTTCTGTGTAAAGAGGACCATTTGATCTTTTGACACATGTATCCAGACAATGGAGATGTTTAAAAATAGGACTGAGGAAAGTTCTCATGCCGTGACTGTGAGACGTGATTTCCTCTTGCCATGTAAATATTTCTGAGGTTTCTGGTTCAGCATGAGGTTGTAAACGTTCAGAAATGCTTTGGATAGTGTTTGTAGACCTGTTCAATGTAATAGGAATTTTCTGACTGAAGCAAACAGGGATGAGGCTGCATTACTATAGAAGTTTCTCCCAGCAGCTTGGATAAAGCATAGCCCAGGAGTAGCTGCTACAAGGAAGCATGCCTTGGCTTCGTTCTCTCAAGGAATTTCACAAATGCTATGGTCTAGTGGAGGTGGTCAGGAAAGAGGGAGATCTGAAATGCCTTTAATAATTGGAAACACATCCTGAAATGAATGATTCTGACAGTTTGATGGTTCTTATGTCACTTCTACTGCAGAGATTTCAGTAGTAAAATCTCTGCCATTTCTATGATCTTGGCTAATAGGAGTATTCATTCAAATGGCAACAGCATGTCAGAGCTTTGAAATGGCTCAGTGATTCTCAGCAGCTGAGGCAAAGAAGCAAACTGTGTGCATGTATCTGGATTTGCTTTATTACTTCTTATAACTGCTGTGGGGGAAAAAAGACAAATATTTTAAAGACAAATATTTTTATGTCACCTTTAAGCAATGCTGTTTAGAAACAGCTTAAAACATAGCTGCTGATTTCAATTGTTCATTTTTCCTGACTTCATTCACAGGGTTACAAGCCTACTAGAAGACCAATGGTACCTTATGGGAGTGAACTGGGTGTAATGGATGCCTCTATTAAAATGGTACTGGCAGGACTGAGGCCCCTGAGAAACTCAAAGCCAAAAGGGCTGAAATGCTACAAATTATCAGTTAGTACAGCTGAGGCTGTTTTCAAATACATTGTTTTGTTGGAGTTTTTGTTTGGTTTTTCCTTCATCCACAGGACAGTGGATGTGGGGTGGTTTTTTTAGGATTTTATTTATTATTTTTTAAAGTTTTTAGCATCCTGCAAAAAAATCAGGCACACAGTTTGTGCATGCTTCAGTGTTGAGGTAAAATGTGCATGTAATAGACAGTCGCATTTTTATAATTATTACGTCAAATTACATAAACTGACAACTGTCACAGCAATTTCCTGAAAATTTGATGCAGTGATGGGTGTAAGTCAGGGTGTCTTTCTCTTGAATATTTACATTTGAAAATTATTCATCTATAATCCTGCTCCGTGCTGCTGTTATGAACTACATGCAATGCTAATCAATTGCTGTTAATTGACAGTGTAGCTTGCCACATTCACCACAGAGTTACCAGTGCAGAGGCATCAGGTTGGTAGCAGCCCAAATAAGCAGATACTTTACACAGCCTTTGTCAGGAAACCAATAGACAATTTAATTTAAATGGACCCCAAGCAATATTATGACCCTGACTTCTGCTTCATCTCAGAGCCCTCTGCCCAAGCCTCTGTGTTTAGCAAGCTGTCACAAGTGTCCAGGCTCTCCAGTTCCAGGCTGTGGCTGATGTGGTGCCACTGGGGAGAGGAACTTGTGTGACCCATGACTGATTTTGTTCACTTACAGAGGCTGTGAGCTCATACCTCACACCTCAGTGCTAGAAGCCTTAAAAACTGAGTTACGTGCTCAAGTAATATAATTACAGTGCCTTGTGCAGTAAGTCAGAAAGCAGGAAGCAAATTACATGCACACAAAACTCAGAAGATCATTATCATGCACAAAATATAGGTAGGACATGATGCCAGTATGCTGGCAAGACTGCACATGCTATTCAAATATAGCATTAAATCCAGATTCAGTACTAGATGTGGCAAAGATCTTCGGCAAAGATTAGATGTGGACATTGGAAGGTTATTTTATCTCCAGGTTTAACTCCCAAGTCCCAGATCAGGAGAAGACACTGGGAGGATACCAACGTGATACAGCTGAAGTCCCAGGGAAGTTTGCTACCAAGGCAGAGAATTGCCTGATGGGAAAATGAAGTGCTGCAAGTCCTAGTTTGTTGCCTTATGCAGTGACCTCAGTGACTGAACTGACAGCTGACAACTGTGCCTCTCATTTTGGCCCTTTACAGAGATTCCTAAAATGACATTGTAGCAGAGGTGTAAAATCAGAAGTAAAAGAGCTGCCCTTGAAATTTGCTGGCATAATCAGTCAATTAATGATTAAAATGCCATGTGTTTGGGCCAGTGCAGTGTCCTATCTCAGTGAAAAAGCTTACATGTTCTTAAACTGATCTTCAGATGAGCCTTCTATCTTCTGAGTAGCCTCCTGGTGCATCCACAACACTCACAGCACCAAAGAAAAAAAAAAAGAAAAAATAAAAGGCAATAATGTCACGTGGATTCTGACCTGCAGGGAAAGAAATCCAGGAAAACCTCCGGAGTTTAATGAGGACTTGGTGCTTGTTATTTTTTCATTTGGGGTTTTGCAGTGTTTTTCGTAACCAATCTTGGACCAGCAAAGGTGAGTAGATTGACACAAGTGTGTAAAAATTTTAAACTGTCTCTCCAATGGGTAACTCAGATAGAGTTACAGAAGTAGGATGGGGAACTGGATTTAGCTCGTATAGTTTGATGTGGAGCAAGGAGAAAGGAGGGGGAAAACTGACAGTAAATAAAGCCTCTGGAGGAGGCAGGTGAATGTGGATTGCCACAGCCGTTGGCTGAGGACTCAGGATATGAAAGTGAGTGACAGAGCACAAAATCCAGAGATGGCAACCAGACGTGGATTATTTTGCTTCATAAAAAGAGATGTCGTTCAGTCTGTAGATGCATCTCAATGAGAAGTAGGAATGAAAATCTGTCTTAAAATGGCTTGTGAGAATGCACAGAATAGTTGGATATTTTATACTAATCTGTCTTTCTTGTTGATGTCTGTAAATACTGAGCTTCGTTCTTTGAATTCCTATTTGTTCTGTTCTGGCATTATTATCTCTCCATCATTACCAACAAATGTGGAGTAAGCCATCTGGAAAAAACAAAAACATATTCTAAATTATGTTTCTCTCTCTACTGTCATGTGAGTATTAACTCAGATAAATGAATTTAAGCTATTCCTGGGTCCGTTATCAATCTACTATAGAGAATGACAGTAAATTACTCTCTATCTTTTTTAAAAACATTTTAAGATGTATGTAGTGAGAGCACCAAACAGTAATTCACCCTTCTGAGGGATAATACCAGTCTTTGCAGCACCTGTTCTCCCACTTTATCTGTGAGTCAGAACTGCAGCTTGCCACAGCTTTTCCCAATGATCTACAGAGAGAGGTGTTCTGGGGAAAATGCTTTTTAGTCATTGTGAAGTAGATCATATTTTGTCTGTCAGCTCTTCAGAACTGGTATGAATTTCTTTCACTGCCTGCCAAATTTATTTTAATGCTGACCACACATAGATATTAACTGCAGCTTGCCTGCATGTTTTTGCTCAGATGAAGCACATCATTCAATGAGATTCCACAGATACAACTTTGAAAAGTAATGTTCCATGATTTAGCTGATAATTCTGGTAGAGAAAATGGAAAGGATTGTATCTCATTCAGTTTTAGAAACGAACTCTGCACAGCTTGGAAAAGTAAGAGAGTAATACTGTAGTCATCAGATATAAACATGTGAGAAACCTGCTGACTGAGAAAAACCTGGTTTGAGACACTTGGGTCTTAGTTTGGATGAGCATTTGGGATGCCTCTTATTTGAATTGTGTGCCGAATTTTGGGAGTTTTTTTACAGGTCCTTCAGAGAGGTTATTTTTCATCAGCATCGTGTTTAGTGACACACGTCTAGATTTCCTGACAAGATACCAGTCAACCTTCAAAATTGAAAGTGAACATATTTCCCTACAATGAATAGATTTCTTTCTCCATTTATTTGCCTTCTGTTCCTACTTCTGATATATATCTCTTCCATACATATTCTCATTTTAGATGTACATATAAAGATAGTATATATAGAGATTATAATTTCTTAATGACATATATGCATATACCTTGTGTATACATTCCCCCAGTGTAATGCTACTGACTCAGAAATTGTACAAAGTGGCCTATGGTTCAAATTCTAGCAAAACTATAAGAACTGAGAAGAAAGTATAAACTGTAAACCTAAGACATGCCATTCCCTTTCCCTTACATCTCTTGACTTTTCTGCATTTTAAAGGGTCTCCAGGGCCCTGCACAATAAATTTTACATAGGTTCTGACATGAACTTTCCTGTAAGAAGTCACCAACCTTGTAGCAGTTTGCTCATTAGAGATCAAAGCAAGGGAAGATGCTCTGAGAGTTTTTTATGAGGCCTACCTGCCCTCTCTCTATAAATCTTGCCAAAAGGGCATTCATCATTTAAGTTAATGCAGAAATAGATAAATTGCTAAAAACTACTAATTTTCAACACTATCAGAAATCAGCATCATCTTTTGCAAGCTTGTGTCTAACTTATTTACACCTTAAATGTTCTGGCCTAACAGAGCTCTACTCTTTCTATGTGTAGAATACCACTTCTGCTATTCCTTCACATGATACTCAGTCCTTTGGTGGATGTGTCCACAGGACAAACTACTTTCTGGCCTTACTTTTGCAGCAATATGATGACAGCAACATTTAGTCCCTTCCTTTTGTCAGGGAAAGCAAAGTTAAATAAAGAAATCAAAACCCCTTCACAAGTCAAAGTGAAATTCCAAGTAAAGTAGTAGAGAGTGCTTAGTGAATAAAAAACCACACATGATTTCAGTCATGACCATATATAGCATAAAAATGTGGAGTTAAAAAACAAATCAGAAATTAAATCATTCCGTATAACTAAGTTACCAGGTCCTGGGTCCTCTGATATCTAAATCAAAGGCTAATGCAACACCCTTTGCACCCCAAGAGTGTCCTTCAGGCTGTCCTTTCTATTGAAAGAGGTTGCAGGGGTACACATGCTTGCATGAATGCGCTTTCTACCTGCAGTTTGTCTGATGTGTGTCTCCAGCTCCCACAGGTCAGATTTCCTCCAGGTGCCCTGGACGGATTGGATCATCCAACTGACAGCTCACATCCTAACTCTTTCACCCGTTCACATGAACAGGCTGAGACTAAATCTCAGCAGCTGGATATTATTTTACTGGTGTAATCATTAGATCCAGCTCCAAACTAAAGTTAGTGAAGGCGTCCTATTACTGTAGTGCCTTTGGATAAGCTTCTCATTTGAAGGCAGAAGGTGGCAGCAGTCTTTGAATGTATGGGCTTGCTAGTGAGCATGTTTTATAGAGCACTTCTATTCTCTCTGACACATGAACAGTGGGCTGAATATACCAATTTTTGTTAGCTGCTGGCAAAAGGTCAGTAGCTATTCTTTTTCATTTAATGGAAAGAAAGCATGAAAAAGCATTATGATTTAGCCCTTCTATCTCTGCACAAGATTAATTATAGCTAAAATTATCAAATCCTCAAGTTCACAGGCAGCATTCACTTTAAGGAGAAATCATTTCTCTTTCTTGTTGCTTTTTGCATGCAGTTGTGCTAAACAACATTTTCAACAAAGTTGTTTTGTTTTTTTTATAACAGCAGCATGTAATAGTGAGAAAACTATGTGAAGCTGTGCCAATTCAGTACAAGATGAAAGCTCCAGATTTTCAAAGGGGAATTATTGAAAATGCAAATAGTTGTGTCTAATATAGTTCTTCAGGTGCTAAGCCTC
Source organism: Pipra filicauda (assembly GCF_003945595.2). NCBI lineage: Eukaryota > Metazoa > Chordata > Aves > Passeriformes > Pipridae > Pipra > Pipra filicauda. Next base: position 46,754 of record NW_024103563.1, on the reverse strand, counting down.
CAAGATTTTTGGCAACTTCTGAAGATGCTGAATAGCACTCATTTATTTTTTTCAGTTGGCTGAGGAGAGCAAGAATGACTTTGTAGGCAACTGGCTGCTGCATTCCCACTGGGGTGGGATGAGAAGGACATATTCTGCAATTGGATTCCTTGTTGATGCAGAGTTGCTAAGAAACATGATTCATTCCTGGCACTGTAACTTGCTGTCACCATGTAATTCCTATGTCCTGCCTAGTGCCTGCATAAGTAACAAACATCATGAGTCTTTCTGTCTGATGACTGTGCAATTACCATATACAAAATGCAACAGCAAGAAAAGTTAAGACAATTCTGCTACAGGGTGAGATAGGGAAATATGTAAAGTGAAACTGCCTCAAGAAGGGGGAGGAAATGAAGTTGAGCTTCTGGCATCCTGGGCTATTAAGTCAGTAGCTGAAAGAACAAGGTATTGCAGTAGCATCATCATACTGCCTTCATCTAAACCTTGCCTTGTCAGAATATATGCCAGTTCGAACTCCAAAGACCTGGGAGATGGAAATGAAACATCTAGTTGTGGATTTGGGGCACCTCACTGCTCGGCTCTTCAGAATCTTTACTGCACTGAGATTTTACGGGTGAGAACCCTGTTCTGCAGAAACCTTACATACCTCCAGAAGGTGTGTGGTAAACAAGCAGGAAAAATGAAGTGTTAACTTTTCAACTTTACACTGGGCTTCTAGGCAGTGCTAAAGTTCCTAAAGGCTTTTGTAGATATAGTCCTTCATTAAATATTATTAATGTATTATAAATGGGTTTTAAATTAATATTTGAATAATAGACATATTATTATAATTGATTTGAGGAAACTACAGCCCTTAATACTAAATGCTGTCTGCCACTGTGTGTAATATTAAGGTCGTCACATTAGTACCTCACCTCTACCTACCTTAGGAGGGCGTGAAAGAAATTTCTTTAATTTGGTGTTGTTAAAACAAGGTTACCAAACAAGAAAAATAAATACATGTATTTTTCTAATTAAACAAGTAAGGCAACCTCTTCTTAATTTAAAAAAATATCAAAGGAAAAGCTCACAGTCAATAATTCTACCCTGGGAGAAAAGAAAGGCAGAGATTAATAAGAAATTCTGTTAGTACATGCATGTGTATATGAGAGTAATTACCTCCCTTAATGAAACTGGACAAAATTATGTATTTCTGCACACAGTAGACAAAAAAAAATATGTTTCGCTTATTCAACTAAATTTTCTAGGGCAGTAAATTAGTACATTCCTCAATAATGTCTGAGTAATATTTCACTATAATCTATTTTATCTTTTTCTTCCATAATATTTATTCCTGCATATTTCCCTGTATATTGTGTAAATGTGTATATCAGGTCTATTTGTATATTTTCCTATACAGAATCAGAGGAAAGAGGCACATTTCCAATTATCCAATCCTGTTATAAAAGGTACCACTTTTTTGGCCTTGTTAAGATGGCAAAAATACACTGTGTGTGTGAATTCTCCTTTTATGCTATTCTTACAGTTTCCTACTTCTCAAATAGCTATGGGATGAATCTGAACATAAAGTGAAAGAGAAGATCATAGTTCAGGACAATTTATTACCTGAATGTGGGTCCTAAGTTTGCTGTGCCAGTAAGGAATAGGAACGTCATTTCTGCATCAGGTCTTGCAGGACTCCTGCATCCCCTGGGGATGCAGAGGATCTAGCCAGGTTAGTATAAATAAATCAAGCTTTTTTAACTGTGTTGTGGTTTCAGGGTAAAAAAATCAACTGTAGTGTCTCTTTATTTCCATGGAATGTGTCCACAGAGTTCAAGACCAGGCAGTCACCTTCCTCTTCCAGCATAGCTGGCTACCAGGAATGATGCTGATTCATTACCTGCTGAGCACAAAGACATGCTGTACAGATACCAGGATACAGATCTGAAGCATGTCCCATAGAGCAATTACCATCCGTGGCAGGGAGATATACTTTCTCTTCACTTCATGTTTGACCCTTGTTGATATTTCTCAGTCCAGCGTGAATTTAGTACCATGTTAATGAAAAATGAGGAGCACAGCTGAATTAAGTCTGTTCCAATTCTTTGCACCAGCCACTCTCTTTTCAGCAGGATATTCGTAATGAATGCAAACACAGAAAACAGGATGACAGCCATGACCACCTTTTGAGTCAAACATGATCAGATTTTACTACCTTTCCAGTCTGTCTCCTTCCTGCCCAAAGAAAAGAAAAACGTTGGAAATATTTTCCTATGTGTTGGTCTGCTTGAAAGAATTTTGTTTTTTGCAGTGCTCACAGAATATTGTGAGCACTTTCCCCCCAGATAATGGACCTGAAAGCTGCTGAGCACTGACTGCTGTGCAGCAAAGCACATGTGCAGGTAAGTTTAAACATGCATCTAAGTGTTTTGCAGGATCAAGGATGGAGTTTATCAGCATTTTGCTGTATAAAGGATAGCAAAGTACCAAGTCCAGTGAAGGAACATTGAAAATTCAAGTTTAGGACATTTACTCAAAAACAGTCAAAGGAATTGGATTTTGGTCAGGAGATTGTACAACACATTAAGATGCAGATGGTTGATCTATGCATGAGAAGCAGTCCAAGGTGTTTTCCCAGAGAACAGGAAGGGGTTTTTCTGAGAGCTAATGGCAAAGAAAACCACTCTTGAGGTTTGCACCTCTTTCTACAGCATTGCAGGTGTTCGTGGCAGAGCACAGTACCGAAGTCTCAACCAACTCGGATGAAACAGGAGCTGCATCTTACTGATATTTTTAAGAGCTACAGGTTTTCCAAATGTGTGAGTACCCATTGAGACCACCAGAAAGGGAAGCATGAGCTTTCCATCCTTCTTCATTAAAAGACTTAAGCACCTCAGAGCTCTTAAAAAAACCCACTCTATTCTCTTTCTCCTTTTCCAGTTCTCTTGCTTTCAAACCCACCTGATGCTATCAATATATAATTCTATTATGAGTACATAGGAATGGCTGTCATCCACAATTTTGGCATTTTACACATTCCTTTCATGGATTTTTCGCTAAGTCTTGCTAGAACAAGAGTTGAGACAGAAATAGATAATAAACTCTCTGACTGTGGAAATTTCCTGGCAAACCACTGCACATTCTATAAATTCTTGTTGAACTGTAGGGATCAAAATTAATTCAGGAATACAAACTAGCTACTTACTTTATACTCTTGGAATTTATTCACTTGCTCCAAAAGCCTGATTAGGAACCAAGGCTGTCATTTCAGGACACTGGAAGGATCAAATATATGGTGAAAATAATTAATTTTGAAGTGTGTGACCTGAAAAGAATTGCATGGTGTATATACTCATATTTAACATTTAGTTTTACATTCATTTCTTCTACGTGCTAATGCATACAAATTATGACTGACTTCCAAGGCTGTAAGTCAAAAGCAGACAACCTAATAAATTATCCATCTGGTCTTCTAGGTGCCAACCTAAGTAGTAATAATAATAATAATAACAATAATGTAATAATAATAGCACTGAACTAAAAGGCAATCTCTAAAAATCATTGCATTTCACAGGCTTGTAAAAATATGCTACCTAAGATAAGTTAAATATAAATGGAAGTCACAAAAAAATTTCTACTGTAGCATGTAGGAACAGCACATCATCAAAAAAAAACTGAATTAAAATAATCTATCCATATGTTCATCAGTAAAAGGAACAGAAGATGAGATGTCTACATTATTTGAAGTGGCATGCTTTATCCGCACTGGTGGATGGCAGGTGGTGGCAGGTATCCCTGCACAAGAATTATAATGAAATCAGTGTGCATCTTTTTCATTTCATCAGAACTTGTCTGTTAACCTAAAGTACTAGCCAGGACAAACCAAAGGTAAAAATCTGCCTAAACCAACAATTTTCTTTGAAGTGTGGAAAACCAGCAACAGCAGTTTTCCGTGTTCCTGGGTATAGCAATAAAATTGTGTGAAATACCAGGAGAGTGGAGGACTTTCGTTCCACATAGATGATTTAAATATTGGTAGAATACAACTTGGCTGCTCTTTGTCACTTTTCCTGCAGGTTCACAGGCTTGTTCTTTCTGGATCCTGTGCACAGCCTGTTGTTACCCTCACACACAGCTGTCAAGGGAAATTACTCCCCTAACATAGTTTCTTGCTGCTCTTGTTGTACTGAGTGTTGTGCAGTTCAGTGGCAGAACTCCAGTGGTCAAGATGTTACTGGAGCACAGTCAGAGTTCAGGTTGCAGAAGTTAATATGGGGCTAAATACCTGTCAATAATCGCTGCCCAACCCAAGAAACAGAAAGCGTGGAGATGTTGATATTCTGGCAAATACCCTTTCTGGTTTTCCTAAATAGAGACATTTAAATGGGTGCTGATATCACTTTCCTAGACAACTAGGATCTTGCTCATTCCAGGATGTCTTATCTGGTATGTCCTGATATATGAATACTAATATATAAATACAAGCATACTAGTATATGTCTCTAATATACTTGCACCGTTAAACAGTCTTTTATGACATTTGATGAGGTCACATTTTCTGAAGATTCTTGCATTATTCTTAAAAGAGACTTCAAAAACTCTTTTAAATGTCTTCCATTGAAACATGTGTTTGCTCAGGTCTACATTTATCCAGTGCGGTCCAGCCATCATATGATTAAGAAGACTTCAAAATGCCTCACAGGAACAGTTTCATAGCCCTGAACTTTAGGCTTAACTACACCCATTTGGAAATGTGTTAAAAGAGTGCCTTTAAGACCGTAGATTAGCTTTTCAGCATCTAAAGGGAGCCTACAAGAGAGCTGGAGAGGGATTTTTTACAAGGGCATGTAGTGTCAGAACAAAAGGGAATGGCTTAAACTGAAAAAGAGTAGGTTTAGATTATATATTAGGAAGAAATTCTTTATTGTGAGAGTGGTGAGGCATTGGAAGAAGTTGCCCAGAGAAACTGTGAATGTCCCATCCCTGGAAGTGTTTAATCCAGGTTAGGTAGGGCTTTGAACAACCTGGTCTAGTGAAAGGTGTCCCTGCCTATGGCAGGAGGGTTGGAACTAGGTGATCTTTAAGGTCCCTTCCAACCCAAACTATTCTGTGGTTCTGTGATTCTGTGAATTTGGAGGCATACTTCATGATTAATGTTTGCAAAGGTGTTAGCAGCAGCTCTATAAGCTGAGCACTCAGAGGCACTATCAACAAAATAAGTAAGCACCAGAGAGCAAAGCCTGGTCTTTCCAGTCTAACCTTTCCCACTGCTATTCTAGTATTTTAATTCATCATCAGGAGTCCATCATAACCTCTTCTCTTTCCTCTGAGAATGGTTACCAAGAGAATGCTCCTTAATATACACTGGAAACAAAGTATCTATCATCTAAGAGTGTTTACCTTAGAGATAATATAATGATGAACAGTAAAACAAATGCAGTTTGAAATGCTGGAAGTACCCTTGGATAGCAGGAAAGCAGCTGATATTAATGATACTCTTTGTACAGCACCATTTCTCAGAGACTCCAGTCTCTAATTGACTTCAAGAAAGTGTACATTTACACAGATCAAGAGAAGAGTACTGTGGTACAGATTTATCCTTGCTTCCTGCATTGATCAACCAGCTTGTGATGATTTGTACCTCAAGCTGACTGAGAGTGAAAAAAAATTGTTATGAAATTATATTTAAAAATTCCTTTTCTTGATTTTCAACTGCTCATGCAATTCTTTAAATAGGCAAAAATAAGCTCACCCAATTTTTTAAAATTCTTGACTTAAATGTTTGAACACTGCTGTTCTGATTTCACTTTCCCTGTCTGTGGTGTGAAATTACCACAGATATGTAGAAGCTCTGTTGTTTGAGAGGAAACGAAATGCATTAGGAAGAGTAAGAGGGACTTCTCTTAGACCTTAATTTCTTAGTCAGCAGCATTAACTTAGCCTGGTCTGATAATGGCTAAGAAGACCTTACTGTAGTTGCAGTAAGAGAAATGTAGAAAAATTAAATGGCCCTGTCCTATTTTATATCCACTATAGCTCGTGTATTCCCATATCAAAAGACTTAATGCTCTAGATTAGCATTTTGGAAGTGCTAAATGGAGTTCATTTGACTTCTTCATTTCAGTAGGTCTGATAGACCATTTTTTCTTGAAAGTCAACCACATAATTAGTAAACTCATTCCTGGTGGCCAGATGTATTAATAAAGCCTTCTCTGAGGGACAGAACAGAGCTGCTGTTCCACTCAGTTTCAACTACCCATTGGTGGGAAGAGGCACATTGGAGCTGTGAAAAGATGGCTTGGCCACAGAGCTGGTAGAGCCTCAAGCACTGCAGTGAAAGTAAGCTGCAACTTACTTAAAACCTTTTTAGGCAAACATCCTGAAACCTTCCATTCTCACTATGCTTATCGTGTCAACAGAAATGGCAAAACTGGCTTCTAATCCTGATGGGTCAGTGCTGCAGACCAGTGGCTGTGTTCCCTACTGGGAAGGCTGACCAGCTTCTCCATTACTGAGTGGGAGAGGAAGGGAACACTGTTCTTGGGAGACCTTAATGCTACACCTGAAAAGTGTGCAAGCATTTTTACTTTTCCTCCAAAGTTTGGGAAACTATGGCAACAACTGATGAAAAGCCAAAATAGTCAACTGGGTTTCAGTGAAGGTTGCAGTGACTTGTGGTGCTGTCAAGTGGGTAGGGTTTCCAGGTGCACAGTGCTGGTCTTTTTGTTGGTAGTCTAGTCTTTTTGCTGGCCTCTATCCTGTGCTGTTGGGATTGTGAGAGCCTGGGCTAAGGATGGCTCTGTCCTAGGTCTTGTTCTTGTCTGTATTTTCTGTAACAGAATAATATATAACACATTTTCAAACAAAACCAGTCTGGAAAGATTTGCAAATGGTGTTTAGAGGATCTCATTAGCAGGTCAAAATTATGCCACAACTTGGAGTAGCAGCCTGAAAAGACATGATGCTATTCAACAAAAAGAGGTGATTATTCCCATCTAGGCAGAAGTTACCACTAGCATATAGCACTGGGTATAATTGGAGCATGGGGCCAGTTTTACATTGCAAGACAAATGCAAGACACAGTGAAACTGGTACAGCTGTTCCTGACCTGAGGCTGGAGGTGGGTCAGCTCTTTCAGACTAGATTTCCTTTGCTTCTGATGCCTTAGGATTTTTAGGACTTTTAGCTTTTTGTAGATTTGTAAGTAGCCATGTAGTAACTATAGATTTTTAGTATAGTTGTATTGTCTCTCACATTTTAGAATAGTAATTAACACTTACCAAAACCTATTCCCCACTTCGTATCAAATTTTCTAAATTCTTTAGGCTTGTTTAGGCTCCTTTCAAGGCAGGACTATGGTAAATACATCTTGTTTAAGAACGTGTGCACCCCAGGCCAGGACAACAAGATATCATCATAGTCAAAGCAACCTTCAACCCTGGAACCCTGAGAGGGGTTCTCGGATCGGACCATAAATTGTGGAACCCCTGGATACAAGCACATGCCTTTGTACTCCATGAGCCAGAAGGCCTTAATTAAAAGAGCTGCTCTCTATTTTATCTGTACTAAATTTGCCTGGTGAGTTTTTTCTCCTGATTTTAGGCAACACTTCCAATGTCAACTTTTAGCAACAAGAGAAAGCGTAACGTGTAGCTAGGAGAAGCCTGTTTGCATTTTCTCCCAAGGTGACTAAATGGGCCTATAAGCTGACACAGACACATGACTTTAGCTCTGGGCTGAATTCCAGCTTATTAGCTCTCCTGAAGACTAAATTTCTGACCAGGATACAGGCACAGTATCCCCACAGACATTAGTGAGAGCAGCATAAGCATACTCAAGGTCAAAAGATAGACCTCCTGCTTTAGTACTTCCTCTAGTTTTTGTTACCCATAAAATTCCAAGAAACATGTTCATGTTAGAAGAAGAAAGAACAAATGGAATAAAGGTAATTCAATGGCTAAAACATAATTGCTCCTAATCCTATCTCTCTGTAGCACCTGCTGCCAGTAGCAGCTGTAGGAGCTGGAGCTAGAATTTAAAGTTATATGAGTAATTTAAACAATTTATGTGCCAAAATTCATATTACTAAAATATATCCTCAGGGATGTTTCAAAAGCATAAACATTTACAATTAATGCAAGAGAAAAAAAACAAATCAGGGGGTTGAGTTTTGGGTTTGGTGTTTTTTCCTTTATAAAGACCTTTATAATTGTGGATAAATTGGATAATTTTGCCTGCAATGAGGGAATGCATCAGGCTGATTTTTTTAACCTTCACAAAACGATTTCTCATCAGACACTGAGTGAAACAACTGTGAAACAACAAGCAAAAACTGGTACTGCTGAGTGAGAGGTGAATCTCACTTGGAATTTTATCTGACCCTCACAACAATATATCTAAGTGATTCACATTCTTTAATACATTTATAATGAACCTTTAAGATAAAAGACAATCTCTCTGTCTTATGGAAATGTACTACAGCATAGTTAAGATATCTCTCACATTTACTAGACAGGAGCCTGCTCTGGATTTACTCATTATATCGTCCTAATAACTTGATAGACTGGGTATAGCCACCCTAATTAAAGCATTCCTTCTGCAAAGAATTACTCAGGCATCACTGAAAGGCAGAATTGCATGGCCAATCATATGACTAAGAAATAAACTGCTTTTTTACATCACTGAACTCTCATTGCTCTGCTATGCCTGTAAAAAGCAACACTTTGGCTTTGCATACCAAAAATACCATGCCTTTTTCTTGCTAATGGTAAAATCATAGGAAAGGGGAAAATCTGCCTTTATAACATCAACCTTTTGTTCGTCCTATGAGAACTGTGACCACCAAATACAGTTCAAGCAACAGTGTTAGAATAGAGCATAGCATCTATTCTATTATCAGAGGACAAATATTTTCATGTAAACTCCAGTTGTGCACAATCCCCTGCAAAGTCACCATAACAGAATCTGCTACAAGCAGATTTTCTATTTTACAGTGACACCTGCAGTGTTGGGAGGAAAGCGCCACTAGCAAGAGCAGCGCTGTTCAGTTGTTTTGTATTAAGACACATGCTGATTAGCTTTCAGGGCAGCCTGTGAAGAAGCACAACACGATGTCAGGCTTGGAAGACGTTTTCCAAAGAGCACAGGTCCACCACAAGCTCATCTATAGGCTTGATTAAGAGCAGGGGTTGATTAGCTGGTGTTACTAAGGAAGCCAGGATTTTTACTCCCCACTCACTGTGGCAGGGGGAAATCACATCTCCTTTTGAAGTCCTGTTTGGTGCAGTGATCCAGTGCCCTGTATGCAGAGACGCTCATGACAGAGGAACTTCACCGTTCCCAGCTGTCTGCAAAGGATCCACGTCATGCTAGTTTTTCATCTGCCAAACAGACTGATTTACATGAATACAAAGAGAGCATATGGTAAGAGAACAGCTACAAGGTAATCCTGTTAAAAGATGTACTCTTTCTGGGGAAAGCTGGATTGTTCCAGCTGAGAAGCTAAGCCTGCTCTTGTTAGTACGAGTAAGTTCTGGCCCATTTCTCTTTTGTTATTCCCCTTCTTGTTGTTTGTGTCCAGCCACAGGCTATAGGGGGAAGCGGGTTTGGAGCCATAACTAAGCGATACTTGGGAGTGTGTCTGTACAATTATATTCCAACCATGTTATTTGATTTAAGTACCAGACCTGTGTTAAGGGGAAACATGGGTATGCCTCTACTAGAGGGCCACAATCCAGTACGTGATGACAACTGAAATAGAGAGATAACAATCCTAAAATCCTCTGGAGAGATCAGTACATCAAACCAGATGTTTCAGGCCACAACATGCAATTTACAGCTGCCCAAATTTCTCTCAAGGGGCAGTCTTGTTCTTTAATCTTCATGTTGTTGCTGTAACTATTCCTTCCTGTGATTTTCTTCTACAAGGCAAGTCACAAAGCAGTAGAGACTCATATAATCCAATGGAGGTTTGACTAAGGGGATAGGTCATAGATGGGGATTGGGGAAGCTTGGCCATGATTCCGGGCTTTACTGGCAAGCTTTTCATTGCATTGGATAATGCCTTTTTTGCTGCTGCTTGCCCCTCCTTTATCTCCATTGCCTGTTCAGCCTGAAAGCCCTAGAATTAAATGATGTCTTGCATGTTTGTACAACCCTCAGCATGCTGCAGCCCTTATCTCCATGTTGTGCAATTCTCTACTGACCATAGTGTTCACTGCTTGCCTGCAAGAACTTTCTGAGAGCATTTTGGACAAATGCCTACTTCTACAAGGTGTTAAAGGGCCTGGTTTAATAGCACTTTGTAAGAATTTTCCCAGGTTTCCTACAGAAAAAATATAGCAATTCTTGTCTAAAATTCGATCAGCATTCAAAACTGTACTCTAAGTAGGGCAGCATCCACGTGTCCTGCAATTAGGTCTGTCTGATGATTCAGACCATACATTTTCTGTGTGACTGAAAGAATGAATCCCTTAACCTTTTTACATTGACTAATCAGCCCAGAAATCCTTCTCACCTTGTGTCTCCACTGCCATAACTTCCATAGGCTATCCCCTACATGACCATTGACATGTGTTGTCTTTGACTATTCTATTTTGCGTTATTGTTATCATCATCATTATTATTACTTTCTTTATAATATTCCACATTTACCCAGATAATTTTACACACTTTAAATTCTTATTCTGTCATATACAGTCCCTCTATTCCATATATTGTTCTTTCACAGAACATAAGGTAATTTTGATAAATATATCATATATCAAAATGTATATATATTTATTATCCTTATCTACTAATTTGACTTTCAAGTCAGTGGTGCCATTTCTTACCAGACATTGACTGAACCTGCTTTTCTAGTCTACTCTAGTGAATAAGCACAACTGTCTTCGGCTTGGGGAAGGCAGGAATAGCTACAGTCGGAGGATCTGTATCACCTTTTTCAGGTCTGAATTCAGCTGAATGTGTATAAACCATCAACCCTTTCATTCTGAAATGATAGTGGTTGGACTACTTGCCTAATCTAGTCCTTTATAACTTAAAGCATGCTCTGTTTTATTCTGTATATCTCAGATACTACAGAATTAGAATAAAATGTAAAACCTTTGCAAGTGCTTAAGCAGTGTGTAACTTATTCCCCGAAACAATTATTTCTGTGGAGGCTGAGGTGTGTAACCAGGCAGTTTGAGAGGACAAGGGACAAAGGACAAAACAAATCATTCATTCTGAGTACATTGTGGAAGTCCAAGAAGGAAAGAAAATGCAATGAAAGCTCATTTCACCCCTGCATGCTGTATGTTCCTACATGCTCAAGACATGGATAAAAAGATAGATGGGAGGTGACTGACTTCTAAGAGTTGCTCAGCAAGCTAATGACAGTCAGAAACAGACCTTGACCCAGTGCCCAGGAAACACAGGCACAGCGGGGCTGTCTGCACCTCAAGAGCAAGCCTGACCTTAGATGCAGGAGAAAGTAAATTCCTTCTGATTCTGAAAGATCATCTTCTTTTTTGAAAGTGTGACATGGAAGACCTCTCTAGGTTTGCTGTGAACTTGGTAATCAAACAGAGAAGCAGATAGTGCATCAGTGTGTCACTGGTGCAGTGACACGTAGACTAAAAATTCAAGATCATCAACAGTGAAGCAAAGGTAAAGCTGTTTCTTTGTTCCATAAATATCAAACAAGATATAACCTCTGAAGAGTTTTTCCAGTCTAGTCTAACGGAAGGTGACCCTGCCCATGGCAGGAGGTTTGGACCTAGATGATCTTTAAGGTCTCTTCCAAACAAAACCATTCTATGGTTCTATGATTCCATAATCTTTCATTTCAGAATTACTTTTTTTCCAAAACATGGACAATTCAGGTTCAGCCATGTATTTGTTTCTATAACAGGAATGCCTGCAATTTATCAAATAAAGATGCCATCAGTGATCTTCAGTTGATGCAGATCAGTACAACTCCATTGAAGTTCTGGGAGTTCACGTCGGGAAAGAAAGGGCGCTGCTTATTTTGGCTTGTCCCATAGCTACAACAGAGCTGAGATTTCTAAATTGTTGCACCACAGGAGACCAGACAACTTCAAGCTACTACTGTTAGTTTTTCTTGTGAAATCTAAACCTGCTTAATAATATTCCCCTTGATATTTAACTTCTGGAGACACTGTGTCTGAGGTCACCAGCTGAAGAGTCAAGTGTAAGGACAATTTTTCTTTGTTACCTTGGGACTTCCATTTTCAGCATTTCAGCCTCTAATAACAAAGTAAATATTTTCAATACCAGTAGTCAAGAAGGTTTAAAACTTTCAGTAAAGCCCACTTAAACTTCCAGTAAATACCATTTCAAGTGAGAGATGATGTTTTAAATTCTTTCTTATTTTATTTGCACCAACTGTCCCTAGCTTACCATCAGCTAGAGCTTGCTAAAACTTGCAGCTGGTATCCTTTGAAAACTTCTCAGAAAGCAGAGTAAAGCTTTCCAAGGGGTCCCCCGAACACCTGCTAATTTAAAAGCACATAATGATATATTGTTAATGGATTACTTCCTGTAGCAATAACACTTCTCACTCTTTTTTTGTTTGTTTGTTTGGGGGTTTCTTTGTTTTTGTTTCCAAACAGTGCGACATGATGGCTGACAACAAACATCACACTCTGAAGTCGCTTAATAGCAGTCACCTCCTACCAGAAGAGACCGAGCAGCAGACATCAAAAGTGGAGAAAAGTCAAAAAGAAAGTAAGCTGTAGAAGCAACATATGATCATTTAAAATTGATGAGAACCTGGGAAATTCCTTTATTTTTTCCCAGAGGAAAAAGGACAGACTTAGTTTTTTCTATTAATTTATGGCTCACCTCTCTGATGGTCAGAATCACATAGGGATTAGGATGCATAAAGGAATTTTGGAGGGCTGAGAGCACAGCGTTACTCAGGTAATGCAAAGGAAAGCCATAAGCAACCCATCAGCTCTGGATGGTTGTCAGTCAGAGGAGACAGATATGTACCAGGACAGGTATATTGGGTAGGATAGAGCTGAGGATGTCAGGCTGAACTGGCCAGTTCATGGGGTAATTGAAGCCTGAGGTGTTGTTGAGCAGGAAAGGAATTAAGGCAATATTTTGCGTCAACATTTTTAAAGACTAAATAACCATTTTTAGTCAATAGCAACATTCACCCACCAGATACTTTGTGCCTCTTTAGGCCACCGCTTCCATTTCATGGTAATTAGAATTAGTGTGCTCTGTAATTACCTCAAAACAAAAGCCATTAAGTCCATCTCTGCCTGTAAGTCACTGGTAACTGAATATTACAGTGGTCTTCTTTGTGATGCTGTATATGACAAAGCAAAAAAAAAAAAGGTTAAGCCCTTGTTTCATGTAGTAACAGGTATCTATGTCAGCAGCAGCCTGGTATTTTGGTAGAGGTGTGCCCTTGTTACTGTGAATCACACTTGGATGTAAACTGAAGCAGTAAAGAAAACCATGGTCATCACACTAAAACAGTTAAGGCAGCACATTTTTAAAGACATTTAGTGTAACTCCAGCAAATGTGCTGTGTTGGAACAGGAACACCAGACACAGGGACTGCCAGAAGTGTTTTTGGCCCAGGAGCGGGTTCGCTGCTTGGCTTCACCAGCAGTGACCCTGAGCCAGGAGCTATTTGGAGAGACGTGGGAAAATGCCTCTCAAATTCCTCTAGATGGCACAGCACCTTGACAAATCTGGGAACGAAGGTGCTTGGCAGACAGCAGGAGCCAGACAGCCTCCACTTGTCTCCTGAAAATGGCTTTTCCTGCTGAATTGTGGCTAATTGTTCTAATTCCACTGTTAGAATGGAGCTCTTTCTTAAATCAAGGTAGGCTTTTGTGCCCAAAGTCTTGCCTTCCCCATCAGCCTCCCAGGGCACCTGGGCTTTGTCAGCTCTGGACACCCATGCAGGGATGGAGCACATCCCACTGGAGGTTATGCCTTATGTAAGATCTGGAAAAGATAAAGATGGAAATTCTTCTTACTCTGTAGCATGCTATGCTCAGGATTTAGCAATGAGCTGCTGTTCAATTGAATCCCATGCTCTCTAATAACGGAAATTTTTTCCATGAGAAAAGAGTTTTCATAAAGCCACTAAGTGGCATTGCTGGCCTGTAACAGTAGATCTGAGAGAGACACACAGAATGGTTTCTACAGAGCTACAAACCACATTGCTCCTTGAGTTACTAGAGGAAAGTAGTCTGACCAAGCACATCCAGCTTTCAGTAACAGGACCTCTCCTGTGCCAAATTCACTTACAATGGTTTACTCATCTGTTGATTCGCATCTCTTTCTTCTGAAGCTTCTGTCTCATTTTTAGGAGTGGATCATGAATTGCTTTAACTCTCACATTGTGAGGACAGAAGAGCTGTGTCTTTTTAACCCCAGCTGAGGATGGATACTGACATCAGAATTTCTTGGATTTATTACTAACCCTGGCTGGTACATCTGCTGCTCAATCCCAGTAAACAAGCAACTTCTTCTATCTCCTAGAAAAGTCAGACTGTTCCTAATTAAGCAGTTAGCAATTATATATTTGCCCCCAGAAAACTCCCCACCAGGCTCTCTGCCTTCCCAAATATTCTGTTCACATTTAAAAACACAGTAACATGGGGGCAGGATCTAGTCCATACAGAACTAAATTATGCCCACACTGACACAGAGCACAGGAGATTTACAGAAGGCTTGAGATATACACCAAAGGGGAAAGTACATTTCCCTTGACCACACAGCACTCATCAAAAGATAATGAATATACAAATGACTTTTGACATGCACAGAAAGTTGTAGGCCCAACTCAAGCAGCGTTTCCCCCCTCAAAGTCACCTTGGCCACTTTGTTGGTCCAGGAACATGCATAAATACAAATGAGCAAAGTGTTCTTCACCAAGGCCACTGCTGTTCTTTAACATGCAAAAGATCATTTCTAGAACACCTTGCTTGAAGCATATAGGGGCTCTTAATGCAAAGTATTTTTAGATGTAATATTTCTCAAGGCACAATAACTCTGGAATCAAAACCAAGAAGAGGTTGTTAATTCATGATTGCGCTGGCTTCCTTGTGAGTGGCAGCTCGTTAAGGTAGAGAGACTTTATGCATGAGCTGAAGTGTGAACCAAGATCATCATGCTGATTGTTTCTAGCTTACACTGTTCGCTTTTTTTGCACTAGCAGTGCTGCTATACTAGCACAAAGAAAATAAAGAAATACATGGTAGGCAGGAGAACAGTGACTAACCAAAGAGTCTGTTTACTTTGAGTGGTTGCAGTGTTTGAAGACCCTCAAGTTTTATTGCACATAGTTCTCCCTCTGGATCAAAATCATATTACCATTTGTGTTTACAGCTTGTAAGCTAAAGCAGTCATGTATTTTCCTGTATGGTCTATTGCTGTCTGGTTGTAGAGAGCTCCATCTGCTGCAGCTTTTTCCTTACACCACATAATGATGGTGTATTAATAATCAGAAAGCAGCTATGATCTGTCATTCCAGGCACCACCTGTTTTCAATCATATATAGGGAGATTTTGTTTAAAATAAGTAATTTAAATACTCATCTTTGTGCTCTGCACCCACCAAAGTCCCTTCTCTTTGACCTTCTTTCTCAAGGTGCCTAAAAAAGAAGGAAGATCTTCTAGTACTTAAAGGGGGTTTATTAAAAAGAGGGAGAGTGACTTTTTACGTGGGCAGATAGTGCCAGGACAAGGCAGAACAATTTTAAACTAGATGAGGAGAGATTTAGATTAGGTGTTAGGAGGAAATTCATAACTGTGTGGGTGGTGAGACACTGGAGCAGGTTGCTCAGAGAAGTCGTGAATGCCCCAACCCTGGAAGTGTTCAAGGCCAGGTTGGATGGGGCTTTGAGCAACCTGGTCTAGTGGAACACATCCCTGCCCATGGCAGCAGGGTTGGAACTAGATGATCTTTAAGGTCCCTTCCAAACCAACCATTCTCTGATTCTATGATTTCTGCATCAGGATTTTCAGCAAAACTGCACCAGCCTTATTAGCAGCAGAGAGGTTTTTGAGGAAAAGTGTATGTGTTTGCAAAGTTTAACTATGTCATCCTCCTATTGTGTATGCTCCTGCTTTCTGTACAGTATCCCCAGGAATTCTGAGAAGTGAGGAACATCGTGACTTCACTGGCATGATTTGTTTTGCATCCATAATTGCCCAGGCTGCATGTACGAAGTTGGTCCTATGGTTTTGGAGAGTTCAGCCTGCTGCCTCTCTGGGTTATTAGAGGGACTCGGGGATTTAAAAACAACACTACTGTCAGAAAGCTTTGCACCTGTTATTGCCGTAAGTAACAGCTCATGTCACCCAGGCAGGCCAGCAAACACTGCAGCAGCCATGTCATGGACTGAATCAGCCCATGTCAGGCTCTGGTGAGCAAACAGATGGTTTTCAAGCCTCATTTATCCCTACTTGCTAGTCTTCCACTATGCACAACTCAGAGAGATCATACAGCTGGCACTCAGTGGTTTTATTCAGAAAGGAGCTAAGCACAGTGACACAGCACTGTGTCTTCCCTCTGCCTCCATTCTGAAGAAAGTGGGCATCAAGGGAGCTCTGTACCTGTCAGGGTTAAGTCATTAATGCCATTTACCTGGAAGGGCTAAGTCATTAATGCTTGTAAAAACAATGGAAAGGAAAACAAGGTGGACATATCCATGCTGCTTTGGCATATCTTTAACTAGAAAGAAAGTGATGCTAAACTGTTGAAAATGTTACTAGCAAAGCAGTTGAGAAGGGGGGTGTCTATTTTGTGTATCACCTCATTCTTGCCCGGTCTTTAGCAGTACCATAATAAAATGGATGAATAATTAAAACTATGTCCCAACACACAATTATAATTTAAATCCTATGCTAATCCTAGCAGTACACTCTCTTGTACCTGAGAGGAAAGGGCGGGAATAAAAACCAGACCTGGCTCCAAGCTAAACAAGTGTCTCCTCTGGAAAGGTAATTAACAGCTGGTCTCCATGGAGCCTTTATCACAAAATCAATAGAAGTCAGTTCTGATTTGCCTTGTTCTTCTTTACTTTGTGTTGCTTTCACTGTTTATAAAAATGTTTGTAGGTTCGGCTGTTGGACTCTCATTGGAAAAATGAGGCTAAGAGGGTTGTGTCCACTGAGGTGCATGAAATCATGTAAGTTTGTCTTGTTCAGAGAGGTTTTGACAAATCTTAATTTCAGGATTTCACTCTACCTGCACTTTCCTGAGCTTCCTATGGCAAGCTGGCATTTTTATCTTCTTGTGCCATTACAGAAGCCATATCAGAATTATGACTTTCCGTTGATTTTGTACTCAGTAATATGACTCGGGACTTTTTTTAAGACTACTGTGACAGCAGCTGTCCTAAACACAAGAAAATTTAGGAATAAAACCAATGTTAAAGTGGAAGATGGAGCTGTTTCTATAGTTGCGCACACAGATGAGGCTCCCTCTAGGATCATCTGGAAAGGCTTTAGAAACCTGGAGTGAATTCAAAGAATCACAAATAATTAAACTTAATCACACAGCTAAATATACACATTTTATCAAAATGGGAGAGAGGAAATGGACATTTATTGAAATGGGGATATCCTTGCAAGAGAGGAATTGCACAAGAAGGTTAACAGAGTCTCTGTCAAATGAGTGTTCAACCCAGATCAGACGGTCTTCTAGAAGTCTTATCACGGATAATGTAAAACCTGTTTGGCCTCATGCAGAAATCTCTGGATAACACTCTAGCCAGTGTCACAAAGCATGTTAGACTAGGTGAATACAGTATTTTATTCTGACCTTAAATCACATGAGCATTTGATTTTCTAGCTGCCTGGTATGGTCAGCATGGCTCACAGCTCTCTTTTTATATATCTTCAGAAAAAACAAGACTGTCTCAGATAGCTTGCACTAAGTCCACAAAGGACTCAGAAATTAAGTCTGACTTCCCATGCCTTTCCAGATCAGCTAATGATCTAGATCTTGTTCCCTTTCTAGCTACCCTTTTTTTGGTTTTTCTCATTTACCCTGACCTTCGGAGCTGTAATAAGAAGGAACCTGAAAGTGGAATATGTTCCCTTATCTGTTGGCTCTATCCCAAGATACAGCAGAGCTGCCTGGGAACACAGGCTTTATGTGGTACCAGGGTGTTAAATATTTATTATATAATGTGTAACCTACACACCTTCTTTCCTTCACATCCTTTTTTTCACCCCTAATAAACTTGCTTGGCTACAAACAGGAAATCGTAACTTAAAGCAAGCCCTGCTGCTCTTCGTGTAATTGGCAGGGAACAAACTGTTGTCAATAACAAACCAGAAGGATATCAAGAGGACTTTTTTTTTCACATAAGCAGTGTACAGTGCACAGAACTTTTTTCCTATGGATTCTGTATCAGTTTTTCCCCGTACCCTTTACAATAAAATGAGGAAATGAGATTAAAATTTCAATACTGAAAGCACAGTGGCCATTTAGGTTATACTTTGTTTAGTAGTGCTTCATGTTTACTTTGCCGATATAACCTTTCCAGATATTATCCCCTTCTGGTACGATAAATAAATATTATCTTTAAAATAAAGCTTTACATCACTGCATACGTAATAGGTCTGAAAACATGGACGCTTTGTAATCACTATATAGCCATTTGTAGGTATTGAGCTGCCTGTCAAGTTGTGAGCTTTCATATGTGCAGAAAGATAAAGAGTGAGATGAAGAATGAGAACTTGTTGACCCAAATGCTATCTGTAAAACCACCATCTGCAAGGACTGCAAGGAACGAAAGTTCTCTAAAAGAAATGTTGGATTTCTCTTTGAAGTTCACATACTTTTTGATCTTCTTTCTGCTCTCAAAATAAAAAAAATTAAAAAAAGAACAATTCCAGAAACAATAGAGAAAGCAAATGCATCTATTTCTAGACATATTTTTAGCTTTTTGAGGAAAAAATAGCAGCTGATCCAAGCTGATCATGAATAACAATTTCTAGGTCAGGGTCCAACCTGCCACCATACTAGAGAACACTGGAAGCTGAGACTAAGACTCACAAGGACAAATCAGTTGTCTCCTTCTACCACTTACCCTTGATTCCAGGGGTTTCCATCCCAGCACTGTCAGTCAGGGGTTTTAATTTTGAGAAATAGAAAATATCAACAAATTAGACCACATGTCTTCTAAAGTCAGTAAAAAAAGATACTTAAATAAGTCAGTGCAGCCAAGTTCTCACAATGCAAAAAATTAGTTGAAATGGCCATTCCTCTTTCATCTCTGTAAATCATGGAGGATTTTTATAAGTTCATCTCCAAGCACGCAATTCTGCAAGACCTGAAAGCTTTTCTATGTTCTCAGATGACTCTTTAGCTCTTAATAATAGGCAAGTGTATCTTACAGAATTAGAGGTACAACACTAGAACAGTCACAACCCTCTGTTTTGCAGTGCAAGTATCTTTGGCTAAGCAGGTGGTGGCTTCTAAAGGTACTGAGTATATAGCTAATTTGTCTCACTTTGCTGGCCAAACTGGCAAATGACTATTGAGATGAAAGGATATTAGCAAGAAATGTAGCCTAACAGAAAGGCTGAGCCAAGTGATCTGCAGATCTCATATGCAGAGAAAAGTTTTTATATTTATTCTTGCTTGCCATGATAAGGAGCTACTCCCTATACTTTAACTGTATGAAGTAATAAAATGAATTTTCATGTAATGGAAAGGATATCTTCTTTTCTACTGAAATTACTCTCTCTACTCTTTTCCTAGTGCAAGAGTCATTTGTGTTCTGTTTCACCCCAAGCGCTAAGAAGAAGATGCTCCTTTAGAAGAGGCAGGAGCATAAGCTGAAAATATTCTTATGCTATCCCCACCATTGAATGAATTTCCACTGTCCTTCCCACACCAAGAGCACCCATAGGACCAGGGGCTGAGGAGCATCCCTGAATCCAGCAGGGCCAAGATGGGGTCGCTGCTGGTCTCAGGAGCCCCAGCCAAATCCTATGAATCCAGCTCCAGTGGCAGACTGGTTAGAAGGTAAACTGAATTTTAATTTCTCTTTTTTTTGCTGTGTCATCTTTCATAGCACAGCAGGGCCTCAGGAGGAAGATGCTGTCCCTAGGAGAAGAGCAAACCTCCTCCCAACCCTGTTGTGAAATGCTGGCAGAGGAACAGCTGAACACCTGAAATCTTCAAGACTTCAGAGACTTGAAATAAGGATCTAAATTGTTAGGTTTTCACCAGTTTGAAAAAAAAAATTATTTAATTTTAATTGCTGTTTACTAGGGTTAAATTTAAGACAGTCTCCTAAGAGTTTTCAGCAGAAGACTAATAAAAACAGAGGAGGACAATTAAGGAAGGGTTTACTTTCTTTTTTTTTTTTGAGGGCGGGGAATTGGTGGGATTTCTTTAGCCACTGAAAGGCTACAGTGTTCCTCAGGCTGAAGGTGTAGGGATGAGAAAAAACCAAAGAATCAGGCAAGAAGTCATCGACTTCTGAAATGTGAAATGTTTGGCTGCAACATTGGTTTCAGGTACTACTCTCATTGAGATGCCAAGCAAAACTCTAGTTGACGGGTAAAACCTAGTTCTGTTTATTACTCTAAGAAGTCATTTAAAAAGTCAATTTTTTTTATCCTGTTATTTTGAAAGAATAGTCTTTGATCCAGGCCACAGAGTAGTTTCTCCACTTGATTTTGGGATGTCACTGCTGCCATGCAAACAGGCATAGCAAAGGGCATATTTCCTGATAGGATTGTTCCCGAGCTTTTAAAGAAAAGGCCTCAAACTTTACAACAGAATCTGCATGACCCACACAAAGTTCCACCAAAAAAAAGACCAGCTTACACTTTAGGGTTTCTTGGAAACTTGACTGCAGTCCTCTCTCCCCTATCACACAGCAATTGTTCATTCCTTACCATAGGATCACAGCAGACATTTTCAGTAAGAATGGGGTGAGGGACCTTCCCTTTTTAGGGCAGATTTATTCACAGGTAGTGTAACTCTATGGAATGTATGACACTGAGAATCTCTCAGGCCACCTTTTCAGCTGTTCATAGGGTGAATAGTGTTTGGAACGCTTCAGCTTTAATATTTAGGAAACTACTTTGATTAAGATTGCCTTTCATACAGCTGAAAAAGGTCCATTTAAAATAGGAACCATTACAGACTACTTAAAATAATGCATTTGAAGGATAGTTCCAGAGAGAGTGAGAGGGAATAAGAGATCCAACTTACCAAAATTAAATTACAGGATATGAACAACAAAGGAGAAATCTTGCACTAGGAAGCCAGCAACAGTCAGAAAGCTCTGTACTAAGCAGCGATGATGAAGATGAAACAAGAGCTAATGATGTGTATGTGCCTACTATAGCATCTCAACAACAGGGATCACTGGACGAGGAAACTTAAAGTTCAAAGTACATATGCCTTATGACCCATCAAACATTGAATTTTGCTTTTTTTAAAAAAAATTGTATACAGACAGGACTAAGTTATATTGCTATGACCTGGCTTAACTTTGAAGCCTTCACTTTCTCTATTAATTTCCCTCTTTCAATGAGGACAACATCCTGTGTTGCATGATGATCAAATGATAACCACTTTAGGAGAAAAAGGCAGCCCAAGGCAGATTTACAACCTTGCCTGTATCCTTATAGACAAGTTGGGGGGTTATGCAAGGAAGGGAGATTAGTCACAGGCCATAGCTCACAATGTATTGCATTTACTTTTCATGCCAAGGTCTGGTAGTGATGTTGGATATGGAAATACTTTCACTAGTATTGATGAGGCTTGGCATCATGAGACCAGCAGGCAGCAGCCAGGTAAATTCCAGCAAAAACTCTTACGCATCCTCTGCTTTGTCACACACCGTGTCTGTCACACACTGCCTTTCTCTCTTGGAGCAGTGGCCATTCTTCCCGAGGGAGACTTGCACGTAGGCCATTGTGGAGGTTATGCTTTTATGGCCAGTTCTTGTTCAGTCCCATGAATGTAATGGAACCCTGATATGTTTGCATGTGGCATGGGGATCTTGCAGCTCATGTTGGGTGCCTGGGCAGTAAAGTCCCTATTCTGCAGAGAAACAGGAAAGTCCTGCTGCAGGGGTACTCCATTTGGATAAGAAAGATGCAATACATTAAGCTAATCAAATGAAATCAGGTGTCCATGTGACTAGGGAAGATGAAGATCATGAGAATTGTGACATAGAGTGTTTTTAAAGTGGGGGGGTTTGCGGAGGGGAGGGAGAGAAATGTAGGTTAAATAAAACTTACGTGCTTTGAGTCTTTTGGATTACTGAAAGGCAGTATAGCAGAGAACTTGAATTGGGAACTTTAAGGTGTCAGGTCTTAAATATGCCACCTAAAGGGTTTCTACTATTCTAAACCACAGTGCATTTTGCCAATGGATTTATAGATGTTTAAATTTTTGTTTTTAAATATATTGGTGAACAAATCCCACCCCTTGGTTACTATGAAAAAGGAATATTTTGTTCCTTCAGTCTCATGTTTCTCTGTTACAGAATGCACCTTTCTGCTCTGTTTAGGTGAGGCTGAAAGAGCTCAGTGCTGCAGCATTCAACATTGACCAAAGGGTCCTTCCTGAGGCTGGAACTTGCTAGAGCTGTCTGCAGTGTTACTCTGTAGTGTCAGACCGCATTCCCTTCTGGAACGAGGACAGCTCGATCCTTCAGTTACAAAGCTGCTACTGATGACCTGTTGGAGATTAACTCTGCCAGTACATAGACTGCCCAGTGCTGGAGACTGCTGTTACTTCAAATCCTAGAGCAGGGTGACTGACTGCATTTTCTCGCAATGAAAACTAAGATGCTGTTTCCTTAAGGACAGGGAGATCTGAACTCCTCATTACATGCAGCAAACTGAGAGAGCTAAAGACACACAGGATTCATCAAAAGAAATGTATCATGGCCAGTCAGTACAGTCAGATGATTATGTGACATTTTATATATCAGTAAACCTTGATGCCCAGTGGTATTAATGGCTGCTCTTTCTAGGTCTGTTCTCTCTAGGGAATGGCAACCAGCCACGAGGTGTCCGATTTTTACTCACAGGTAAGGATCCACATGTTGTCATCCTTTCTGCTTTGTGGGAGGGGGAACGGGGCAGAGGGGGAGCTGCTCAACTCAGTTGGTTAATGTGGGATGCTACAGGCAGCTGGCTTGAAGCACAGACCTTGCCATGGAGCTCCAAAAAATTCCTTTTTGGTTGTGTACGCAGAGGGAGAAACCCTTGCCAAGAGGGCACTGGCAGATCTGTGGGTCCCTTATTATCCTAGGAGTGATGAACTGATTCCAGATACTCCAAGTCCTACTGGCCTGGTGCCAAAAGAGCAGCAAACTCAAATCCTTTCCTCCCAATACGGGTTGTGGTTTCCTTTCTTCAAGATTCTGTGAAATGAACAACTGTTTTTGTCAACCCACTGCAGCCATCTCAGTCGGTGCCTCCCTGTTGCCCTTGAGACTGCCAGGGCTTGCCCAACCTGCAGGACAGAACTAACTTATGATGACTATCATCCAGTTTACACGAGTACTTCTGTTTCTGAAATACAGACTCAGATGGATTTGGAGAGTTAGGTCTTAGAGGGACTTTTTTCTTCATGTATATAGTTCTTGTTGTTTACAATTCCATTTTTCCTGAATTTAGTTATAAATAAAGTCTTAATTGATTTAAATACCACAAGTCTGTCTGCTCATCTATGTTGGACTCTGCTGAGACTTCTTTTAACAGGTGGAAATAACAGCCTTTTTTGGATCAGTCAAAAGCACTTATTCTTTTCATCACACTGAAGTAATTGATTTGGGCAGGGGAAATGCTAAAGGCATAAGCTTTGTAGTTCCTGTGGCCAGGGTGTGTTTTATGGGGAAAAGGAAACAGGCACTGCTTGGGGCATGAGGGTTTCTATTTCTTGGGACAGACTCAGATAGATATTTTGGTGCAAATGTCCTGATTTAGGTGCCCTGAAGATTGAAAGAGCAGCAGGTTGTGCATACATCCAAAGAAAACTATCTTCTTTCAGAATAACTTGCACGTATCTAGACAGCTTGTTTATAGTCCGAGCTGCTCCTTGTTATGCCCATAGTTATGATGTTCCACTGATGACTGCCAGCTGATGACAGGAGCACTGCCAGCTTCTATGAAGCTCTACCCCTTCTAAAAAGCCTGTAAACTTAGGAGCAGTTGCAAGAATACAGCAGTGCAAAGTGCTGTGTTCAACATTTAGCTTGCAAAATAGAAGACACTTTAAGTAGTGAGGTAAAGACATAAAGCAACCACCGGAGCGCACCACCACCATGATCATTACCATCGCTGTCATCTTCATCACCACCACCATTTACCTTTCCCACTGCAGTGTAACTGCAGTTTTCATGGGGCACATATTGTTTGCTCCTTGTTTAGAAAGTAAATTCACGTTGAAGTTTATGCGATATTGCCCTGAATAGGACCAAGGCAGTATGTTTGTTAGAGCCTGACTGAAAGAGTATTCAAATTAACGGGCACTCTTCAGTTGACTTTCAGGGGCATGCAGTTGGGTGGTGCATGTAGTATAAGGAGCATCCTCAGCTACTGCTACTTAAAGTCACTGCAGGTACCTAAAGTCAATTGGGCTGTGCCAGCTTGTTCCAATAAATTCTTCTCTTTGTGTGGAGATACAGGAATAAAATGCCTTACCCATAGAGAGAGCCTGTAAGGGCACATGGGAAAATACTGGAACTGTGAGAAGACAGTAAATGATTTCAACAACATTTCATGGGGAAATAGAAAATAATACCTCCAGCTGATTACTTTCAAGCAATTGCATGCTGGCCTCTGAAAAGGTGTGATATTATTCTTTGAAGTCCTGTGCTAGTGCTGTTACACTCACTATACACACAGGAAGTATTAGAATAGACATTTGAGAGAGTAGTTTAAAATTGGCTAACTCTAAGTTTTTCTATAAATTTTAAGAAGTTTCTCCCTTTATCTGGAGCTAACATCTTTTCAAAATTCAGATATTCATATCTAAATAACTGTTTAACATCCTATCATTCCTACTGAGGAAAAGTCAAGTCACTTTGCATGAAAACTGTATCTGCTAAGTAATAATGAAACCCAGCCCATATTTCACTCAAGGCAGCATCATGTATTTTGGGTATTCACCCAAATGATAGCCTAATGATAGCCTAACACACCCACTTCACCCAACCAGGTGCTGCATCCTTGTGAGACTCTTACTCAGGTAAAGCACCTATTGAAATTAAAAAAAAAAAAAATACCTCTAGGAATTTCTGGGAATCTGCAGGGCTTTCTAAGACAGGCTCAAAACTCATTCCAGTGACTATGAGGAACACATGCACAGTCATGAATAGATGACTTGGGATCACAGAGCCTGATGTAGGACAGCGGTGGCTTTCCTCTGTCTGTCAGGGAAAGTGATGCTCTGCACTTTTGCTGTCACCACTAGTGCTGAGTCTATGGGAAGAGCTACATCTTCTAACATGGCCCAATTAATCACACATTCAGTGATAAGTTCCTGAATGCCAGCAGGATGAAAAAAGTGCATAAACAAAGCAGTCTGACACCTGCCTTACTGCTCTTTGTATTAGCAAACCAGTGTAACTTGGGGTCAGAGCAGATTACAGCAGGGAGAGCCACAAGAGCATCAATGACTTCTTCTCTTGCCCATGCAATCTACACAGGCACAGCTTGGTTCTGATCCAGTCACTGACACGCTGGTCTAAATACACCTTATAAGGATTTCTTTAGCTTCCCAACTGTCACATGAGTGGCATCCCATGGTGAGGAGCTGGCAGAGGAAACTGAGGCAGATGGCTTCTCAGACCCTTCCTCATCCAAAGGGCTCCAAGTTGTTGTGCTTCTTTGGAAATCTGTCTGCATTTCCATTCCCCAGCAGGGAATAAAGAAGAGCATGACATCTACCACTTTATTCTCCCATGGCTGTGTCCCATGACAGCTCAAGTCTAAGGGCAAAGCACTTCTTTCCTTTATCCCCTCCAAAAGGGAAATGTGTGCTCAGGCCTCCTTCAGCACCAATGTGTCTTGTTTCCAGCTCACACCTTCCCACTCATTTTCCTCCGGTCTTTCCACTCCTTTTCCAGCTTTGTATAAACACTTCAAAACCTGTCTTATCTCCATACACCAAGTGCACAGCAATGCCAGGACTGGCCAGAGTTAACAGCAGGAAGTTTCGAGTCCTGCACCAGATGGCTGAGAGAGTCTAGCAGCTCCTAACAGTGGGGGAAGCAGAGGAGTGACAGCCTGACATGGCAATAAGGAAATATTTTTTTGCTCCACAGCACACTTGTCTCAGCATTTGCAGAGTTGCCAGGCCATACGGTATGCTGTCAGGAGAACCAAGCTGCAGGGAGGGAAGCGGGAAGCAACCCTTCAAACTACGGGCTGGCTTCCTGCAGGGAATTTTTACTTCTTTTCTTCCCATTGCCTGCCTTGTTTTAATGCTGGCTGCGGTTGAAGCAAGGGCTTTATGAAGGAATGTTGCTGGTTCTTTCTGTATATTACTGAGATAAAGAGTGGCAGAATTAAGTGACTGAAAATGAACTCTGGGGTTTTTTTGTTCCTCTTTTTATTTTATTATGGTTTACTTTGGAGTTGGGGTATGTTTCTGATTGCTAGGAAATGGGCTTGCTCAGGGCAGTCATTTTTTTACCTTCCATTAGAACAGCTGCCAAAAGGGGGTAGCTGCTTATACCCTCTTTTTATTCAGCCTTCAGAGTCCTTAAACTGCTCCATCTCCTGCTTGATGAGACAAACTGCAGCTTGTCCGCATTGCTTGAGAGTGACCTGAAATATATTTGAGCAGACCATGGTATTCTGGAGGCACTTCCTCCCCACACCACAAAGCCACCTTAAAACATTGACCCTTTGTGTTTTTGGGCTGCAGAAACATAGGAAAGGTGTGTGCACACCGTAGAACGTATAGAAAACTGAACTAGGTGGGATTCTTGCTGGCAACTCGTTAGCCGCAGAAGCTCTGTGCTTCTGGCTACATGGCACCAACCAAGCAGGGTGTGCGACTTGGCACTGCCTGAGCTGAGCTGCTGGACGCTGCTTGTTCAGGGCAACCTGGCTGTCTCCCTCCCCTCTCTACTGCAACGATGTAGCATGGATGTACCTTTGGAGGTTGCTCCTAACTTCAAGTGTTTAAAGTCACATCAGACATAGAGAAGGAGAAGGAGAATTTGCCTGCCTCTGCAGCTAATCTGGCTGCAGCTGGGTGAGGTTGTGTCTCAGCCTGCTGCAGAGCTAGAAACAAAAAGTCAGGCTCCAAAGTCCTGGCTGGTCACTGCACTCGACCAGAAAAATGAAGAACATTGAGAATGCCAAAGCTTTACTTCACAAGACTGCTGGCAAAGACTGTACAACACAGAAATGGACTCCCAGTAGGTTCATAAGCAAATAATGCCATAAAATGAAAGTTATTCTTTCCTACAGCAGAGCCGATGAATCTGACAATGCATGTAACAAGATTTAATTTAGGCTTTGAAGTAAACTAGCATTTAGAGCAATTTGTATGTATTTTTTTATTGGTTTTGCAACCCTAATGTGGACTGAGCACGGATTCACCAGCATTTCAAATAAACAGGCTCTCTGCCCCAAGACAAATTCGCCAAAGTGACTGAGACCTACATAATTCAACCGATGTGCTAGGAGAACTGGAGATGTGTTCAGCTCAGGATGTGCAGTGCTGCGGCAATAACATTAGTAGTTCCAAGCTGAAAAGGTAAACAAAATGACGAAACACTTTAGGATGAGCATTAATCAAAACCTCAGGGAACCTGGGGCAGGTTCAGAGAAGGATTCATGCTCTGTATGTTAGACCCCTTCTGTCAGCCTTGGCACTGCTCCCATATAGCCATATTGTGCTATTACAGCTCCTCTAACAAGGGATGTATGTCATGTAAGCACAGCCAGGAAGAACACTGCTCCCTCCCCAAATAATCATGCTCCCTCCCCAAAAATTTTCCTTTAAAGCTTGCCACTACATTCCTGTCTCCAGTGTGTAAGTGCCTTTTATGCCAAGCCTCACCAGTTCAGGATTGATTTTCCACCATTCCAGCCCCCCCCTACTACCAGGATTCCTCAGCCTGCAAAACATAACTATGCTAAGATAACTATTCCCAGAGGGAATGCCTTCAGTCCCTGACTGTGTAGTGCAGGCAGTATGGGAGGCTCAGTGTACTGGCTGAGCAAGCATTGTCTTGGTATGAAAAGATGTAGAGAGGCCAGGAAAAACCAAAGACATGTAGCTCCACAGAAGTTATAGAAGCAAATGCAGTGTTCACAAACTCTAAAAACTTTTGGACAGGCAGTGGTTCCCCTACATATCTAACAAGAACAAAGGATATTTGTCTATCTTGAAACCACTTCCTTTTCTTCACCTTTCAGCATTTTGCCAGACAACTAGAGAACTTAAACAGTGTCATTTGAAAGAGGAAATTGAATCAGACCCCCTTGCAAACACAGAACAGGTGGAGCAAATAGCACATGTTCAGACTGTAACCTAGGTTAGGTTTACATTTGCATTTACAGCTGAAAACTCGACAGTTGTCCCTAAGCCATTCATGCACAGAAGAAAACAAAATGCCATCAAATACAGTATTTTCTAGGAAGCACTTACTCACATTTATTTTAAAAACAGTCTTTAGAAATGGAAACACCATAAGAATGTGAAACACAGGATATGGGGAGCTAATGCTTATTTGACATTGAAAGTGTAATTATTGTTATTTTTCTCTAGGTATTTATTACATGTTTGAAAGAATTTGTTTGCTTCTCCTTAAGTCATTGCAAAAACAAACAAGCAAAATTGGTGCTGCTATTGCGGTAACAAATATAAACAAATAAAAATACCTCATCTCATTTTAGTTAGCTAAATGAAGTTTGTGGTTAATTGTTTTTCTAATGACTTTGGACCTAAGGATGATAGTGTTGGTGGAAGGAAGGAAATCATACAGTAGATGACTGCTGTTTAAATTATTATAATGCTTGTAGCAGCAAAAAGAGCTTATCCTGTAATAGGTATACCCAAAATATGATGAGAAGGAAAAACACAGCTCTGAATGTGCTTGTCCTGCTTGCATTAGGGGTTGTGGTTGTGGCACACCGAGGTGAACTCAGGCCTTTTGCAAATGATCCCGCTCTGTCTGGTTTTAAAGACACAGGCTGAGACATAGGATCCTCCAGACCTGCCCTGGCATCGTGGTGAGCTGATCCGTGAGCAAAGACATCTCTCTGGGTGTGTTGTAACACCAGCAGGAGCAGGGCAATGGCAGGGCACCCTCTTGCTCTCACCAAGGCCCTGAGAACAATCACAACAGACTCTGGGAGACTCAAGTCAGTTTTGGGGAGAAGGAATTATAGCCATATTATTCCACTGATACTTTTTATTCCCATCTCCAGCCCACCACCCTCATGGTCTGCTGTCCTAGGCTATCTTTTATCAGGTTTCGTCTGTCTAACTGGGATCACATCAAGCTATGGACTTAAGCCCAACTCCTGATGTGTGAAGAACTGATTACTACTATTAGTTTGTATCATACCACATGCAGCCCCCAGCTGGAAACCAAATCCCTTTTCTGCCGAGAGTTAACTAAATGAAAATGTGCTCACTTTTCCTGCATATTCGGTTTGAAACTACCTGGTCTCCTTTTGAGTGGAGTGGTTATATTTGCTGGAACATACAAAGGGTAAGAACAATAAAAAAATAAGTGTATCAAGTCTTTGCTGCCATTTCTTACTCAGAGGCTGAAGTTGGTGCAATGTATGTGCTAAGGGGAAGGGAGAGCAGAACAGCAGTGAGGGTACACCGCAGTATTCATAAACTGCTATTTTTGTGTATATAGTCCCAAGCTCTATGGGCATCTACACCCTTGTTTCATACTGCACTTTGAGATGCACAAGGTTATCCTGTAACACATCCAAGATAATAAGAGAAGGACTAGAGTCCTTCTGACTGAGCTAGAGTCAGAGATATTCATTGCCAGAAGCAATAAGTACAAGATGGCCTTAAATTCTGCTGCTTGGCCCTAGTCATTCTCACGGTGGAAGCTGTTCTTTTGCTTTTTGGCCCCCTGCCCATAAAAACTAAACATGCAATTAATGTTAAAAGGGAAATGGGATCAAACCAAGATCTTTTTCTGTGTGAGTCTTTAGGATTGAAAGGTTTTTCTTCTTTGTAATAGACTCTGGTGCAAAGCCAAAATAATAAATGCCACTGATGTGGAGCACAAATTTAAGCCTTATACCTGACAAAGCCGTTAAAAAACTAATATGCCCTTTCTTCTATCCCTCATAATTCCTAGAGATGGGAAGCTGGCAATAGGGTTCATTCATAGCCTATAAAGACTGGATCCCCTCTTGCATTGTGTCTGTGATGTGTGTCTTTAACATCCACTACCTTATTTTCATCTTTAACATCATGTTTTAATGTATTGCTTGTCAGTGCCAGGGTTATGGAGTTCCTGCAGGTGAATGCTACCAAGTGTTATGTATTTCAGCACTGATCTATTTTCACTTTAAAACATGAAAAAGGGATGCTGCCTGCTAGCTTTTGGGGGGGAAAAAAAGCCAATGAGATTAAACCTAATATGACTGCAAACATTCCACAGTTTCCTGCAGAAATCACAATCAGACACGCTATTGTTGTTTCTGTTTCATTTGCCCACAGTGATACAGGACATCACAAAACACCTTCACATTCTTTGGGCTAAAGGAGTGCAAATACAATAGAAACAAAACACCAAATCACCCATTTCATTCCTTTCCCCGATGCCCCTGAAAACCTACCCGTTGAAGTTACATCCAGCCACAGTGTGGATGTCTGGCTCTGGCCCAGCTGTGCCAAAGGAGGGTGAAGAGCCAGCCAGGGTGGCAGAGAGCTCGTGCAGGGGTACAGAGGGATGTGTGTCTGCACCTCCCCACCTGGCTGCTCACCAAGAATCTGGTTGCTGCAGAGGGTGCGCTCTGGCTGTGCCTGAGCCTGCCTCCTCTTGACCTGCAGCACAGCGAAGCTGGTCTAAAGAGTGCCCCTGGCCTGGAGCTGCCCTACAGCTCAGTCTCACTGGCACAGTGTCAGCTGAGAGAGGGCAGGGGAGTGCATGCACTAAGAAAGACTGTAAAGGGTCATAACAATAATCCAGGTACCTCATAATTTGCATAACCAGTTTTTCTGAGGTCCTCTCTATCCATGTTTGGTACCTAGAAAAATCTATCTATGGACCAACAGCCTGGTTAAGGCATAATTTTACTCATTTGGTTAAACAGTTGTGTCTGGCTATGAGACTGGTTTGTTTTAAACTAGTTTGGCTGGAATTAATTAAGACTAATTTTGAAAGAACTCTCAATCATAAAACAGATTTTAAAATGCCACAACCACACACAAACTCTCAATCCAGTTCAAGTTCATTTAGTTGGTTCCTATTTGTACAGCTATGGCATCAAGGATCATGCAACCACAGCCTAGGAATCAATTTGTGTTTTAAATAAACACAAGATTTAGGCCTTTTTCTCAAGATTACCTTGTAAGGTATTCGTGTAAAAGGCAAATTGCCAATCAAGAGGCCAGTTCTGAAAGCAGGCAGGCAAACCCCAGCAGTGATATGGTGTTAACTGCACAGGTAAAGCATGTAGATACATCTTGTTTTCCAAGTCAAAGTGCATGTGCTCTTTGCTAAAGATTTCCTACAGCAAGTTAATAGAGAGAGTCAAAGAAGGCGTGTTATTTTCTTTCCTCTTTTCATCTTTGTTTGGGCGTTGAAATACTAACCATCTCTGTAGGCAACTGAAGAGTTTTTAGCAAAACAATTTTTGCAAAGGTCTTTTCATCACCAAAATTCACCATTTCAAACCCAAATTTTATTAACATGCAATATTTTAAAATTTTGATTAAACTCAGGAAGCATCGAAAGTTTCTCCTTTTCATGGATGAATAAGACTGCTCAAAAGCACAGAAAATTTGCAGTTTCCATTAAAAATTGTTACGAAGACTTAAGGAGCAAGAAACCACGTAAGAGCAGGGAAGAGGGAAATTGTAGCATATTGCATGCAGTTACAGTTCTAATGCCACAAGGCTTAGATTGGAAACTGTAAAAATATGCTCAGGTTAGAAACCCATTTCAATTTTCTCTTTTAATGCTGTGCTTGTAAGGGCCTGAAATCGTGACAGATTAGGCACTTTGGCAGGTTTTTAAAATGTCTAGGAGACAGATTTGCCTGGTTCCACCCACCTTAATAGACACTGGCAATCCTTGAGGCAGCTTTTACAGTTTTGCATTAGTCTTTTCTCTGTCTCTCTAAACAAATACAGTGTGTGGCTGCCATTGAAGGGGAAGATGAAGAAAATAACAAACACAGAGTGTCAGCAGTGGTCAAAAGTGAAGGTGATCTTGAAGCCCCGTAATGCTTTGTCAGGAGTAACCAAGAAAAGGGCTGAAGTGGGATGCTTGATGGAGGCAGCAAAGACTTGGAACAGCTTCAGATATGCAGCACAGAGGGCAGTGGGGAGAAGAGCTTTGTAGGTATGGACACCATGAGCTAATCACCCTGGAAAAGAGAATGAAGGACCTGATGCTGTAGAGGAACACCGTGGGCAAGAAGATGGGTCGTGCCTGGTGCTGGTACATCTAAAGGTTAAAAAAATTTTCACTGAGTCTTCAAGCAGCAGCTGGGACTTAAAGAAGTGCTACATTCTTTTAAGTAAGGATGGCAAAGAGAGGATAAAAGAGTGGTGGTGTTTACATTGCTCTTGAACCAAGCAGACTCTGTTGAAATGTGCAGGCTGTCTCTCTGCTGCCTGCAGTGGCTCCTCCTCCACATCTCCATGGACAGAACCATCTGCCTTCTCTGTCAGTGGGAGAGTCTGGCTGTTAAAAATGATGCTTCTCAAAGTGTATTTAAAGGAATTTATCTGCAGGTATTAAAGTCACTGTGTTGCAAAATGTTCTGTGCTTCTACCACAAATTATATTTTTTAAATAGTTATAGGTCAGAATATTGTGCTATTTTTTTGCTGATGCTTTTTGAAGACTGCTACAATACAGAGCTCATAAAGAATGACATTTTTGCACTTAGTGCCATTAGCTTGTATGCAGAAAGGCCAATTACGAGGGCCACATACATTTTGTCTTATTAGGAATGAAAACAGAATGTACCAAATAATGCTACTGATTGTAAAATGAAAAAATATGCCCCTTTTGCAAAATGATAGCTCAGCTTATGCAAATGAAATATGAAGAAGGCAACAAATCTTGAGTAACATTTAGGAACTAAGCAAGACAAAGAGATGTGTTGTTTGCACTAAAAGCTTAATGAAATTGCCATTTCCTTCCTCTGCACAGCATGCAGACGTAGTACTGAGCAATTAACTTGATATCTTTGGATTACTCCCAAACTATATTTGACTTCATTACAAACTCACAGAGGAATGACTGCTTCTGCCTCCACTGATACCAGGGTGTGAAGCCAGACCCTACACTAATCATGTGAATCACAGAGAGGTCTTTCTAGGATCTTGTATTGCTAGTGTGTTCTGAAGTTGTAATCTTCTACTTCTCACAAGTTACCTGCTTCATGGCTTAACCCACACACAGTTCTCTCTCTGGTGGGAAAGGAGCAGGTCAGCTTTGCTAGGAAATAATTCCTTCAGAAGAGATGGCACTTTAGACTTCTCTGGCTATGAGTTATAGATGGGGTTTATATGACATATCAGCCCTGGAATATGTGTAGGAGTTTGGGAACCAAATATTAAAGTTCTTCTGGAGCAATAACTTACTACACAAAATGAAAAAAACTCCATTCACACATACTGAGACAATAGCTGTTGTTCCAAGATCAAAAAGGCCCTGGTGGTTCAGTCATCACAGCTACCTGATTTGAATCAGGCCTGTTAAAAGCTAGAGGTTCCAGTGGCCTATATGCCAGCAAATGATACAACCACAGGACACAGAGCCCACCTTGCTTGTGATCCCTGTGGTCAGGGAAGTGTTGGCTGACACAGCATGACAGAACTCCAGCTGAGGAGCAATACAGACCAACTACCAAATAGCAAAGGAGGTGAACAAACATAGTCAGTTTTTAATTTGACAGTGGAAGAGCTGGGTCTCTTGCACCATAGAGTGATCTCAGACTTGAGATTTCCCTTTGATTAAAGGGAAAGCTGTCTCTGTTTCTGTCTGCTATTTTTACTGGCTTTGTTTTGTTCCAAAAAGCACTCTGTCATTAAAAGCCCATAGCTTTGTTGCATGTGCAACAGATAGGATGCCTGAAGATTCAGAAGACCAGAAAAATAGTCCATGTCCAAGGAACATCCCACTGAAATAAGAAACAAAGTTCAAAAAGCAGGTGAAAACAAAGCTTGTTTAGAGATAATTGCTGTGGGAAAAGTAGCCTACACTGGTACCCTGTGAGGAAAGCCGAGCATCTGATTGAACAATTTTCAGAAACCATGGTCCCACGATATGGCTTAAAGGGCTTGCTTTGCTGAGAACTTCTGTTTAATCTTTATAGAGAGGGACACTCCATTAAAGACATTACTCTGTTTTCTCTAAGCTTAAATCAGAGGAAAATCTAATTATGTTTGCACTGTCTTCTGAGCAAGATACATCCTGAATTAAATAAAGATGGCAGACCCCGTCCCAGGACAGGCCACAGAATACTCGCCAGGGTACTAGATATACTTTCAGGTCATTTAATGTTGTTAGACGCCAGATCAGTAATTATTGGGTCAGAACCACCTTTTGGGGAGGGTGTATGTGTGTGTGTGTGGAGGGGGAAGGGATGGGTCGAAGCTGACAGAGGTGGGGTGGCATTGTGTCCCTCATGGCAGGCCCTGAAGCCCACATGGGACAGCCCCAGAGTAGCTGTCAGTCACAAACAGCCTGGGAAAACTATAACACACCACAGCTCCTGGAGCCCCTAACCCAGCTCAGACTGGCAGGGACAGTGAGAACCTTGCCCCTAACCTTGCTTTGGAACCCCGGAGTGGCTGGTGGGTCAGAGACCTCACCTGGGGGGGTTAGTCAGAGGGACCAGAGCAAATAAAAACAAGGGCATGTGTTTACCTCGTGTTGCGGCTCTGCCATTGGACTTGTGAGACCTGGTCTTCCACAAGGTTCCACTGGTAGCTATGTAATCTGTCTCTCCCTCTTTCTTCTCCTCTCCTGTTGCTCCCTCTCCTTCTCTTTCTTTGCTCCTGCCTTGATGCTTTGGGTGGCTTGGAGCTGGAGGGATTGGATTTTGACTTAAGTGTTGTGGAATAGTATGTGCTGGGTCAGTGTTGTGGTGGAACATTTTGTCTAGCTTTTTGTGGTGCCCTTGGAACTTTTGCCAAGTTCCCTTATTTTCTCCCCTAAATTAATAGAAGTACCTCTTGGGAATAAGTCTGTGACTTATTCTCTTAATGCTCTTTAATACCTCTTAATCTCAAAGTATTAAAGAACCTTATATATATTTTAAAGTAAAACTCCTGGCTGAGCCTGTGAGCAAGCAGCTCCGGGGCTGGTCAGTTTGTCCAGCATTTGTGTTCATGCTTTAGCACAATCTGAAAAATGCTGTGTAAGTCACCCAAAAAATTCTCATAAAAGAAGGCAGATGCTTACTGATGGCCGTGGCAAAATTCTTGAAAGAAGAGATCTTAGTGCTGAACAAGGTGTCTCAATGCAGGAAAGGGCAGTGCCGAGCAGAGCGATGGGTGCTGCGTGACAGGTTACATTGCCAGTGAGACACCTGGTGTATTTTGTTCAGTTGCCTTACCGAAGAGGCTGAGTGTTTTATATATGCCCTGGTGCATTTCAAGGAGTGATCGTAAGGATGTTGAAGCTGTATTTATCTGTAAGCATTGTAGCAGACTGAAAATGCAGCAGCAGGAGGTATTTGAAGATTTCTACTGCTGCAGAAAAAATGTTGGATGCACTACACCGGCATTTCTGATTAACCTTGGAGCTAACTGATGGGGGAGTCAGTGAGGTTGACAGTCTGAGCATTGTGAACAGCACAGACTGAATCAGGGGAGCTATCTTAGGACACCCTAGTTTCACACAGAGGTAACAAGAAGAGTCTGGTGCCTGTCGTGCAGCTCAGAGAACCTGCATGAGTTGTCACCTCACCTGGTGAGTGGGCAACCAACCTGGCACGTGCAAAGGGTATCTCAGTGTCTCACAAGCAAGGGCTACCTGATAGGCAGTGTTAGAAAGTGGCTTGCCCTACATTTGTATACAAAATGTAAACATATGTATTCATGTTTTTCAGTAAGTGCTGTACATTAATACACCCAAAAATGGCTTTCTCTTCCACACCATGTCCATGGTTTCTTTTAACCTATGAGCCATTCATGTCAGGTGTTGTCTCATACACTTGTCATCTGAGGGTTATTTGAACACAGATTAGAACAACTACTCAGGGTTGTGCTGCCAGATGTTGTTGATTTTTGAAATCTTGCCTTGATGCCCAAACCAAGTTTTTAGTTCCTTTCATCAAAAATACCTCTTTCCATTCTGAGAGCAAGGCAAGGCTAATCATTATCATTATCCTGTAATGGAGTGATAAAACCCAGTGACACACACAAAGCAGCTGTCACAGCTTCTCTCAGGCAGCCCATCAGCCCTGTCTATTTTTTTACAACAGTTTTAATGACAGTGATGTGCTGATGTCAGGGACAGGAAGGGCTGTAGGAGGGGCAGAGCGTCACTTAGTTTGTACTGTTGCCCAAGGCAACTGAGTGTGCACAGACCTTTGCAAGCTGCATGAAAATACATTATTTTCATGGCTCTTGTCTTGCTTAATTATCACTTCAGCAAGATAATTTCATTTCTTTTTTCTTCCCATCTCTGCTTATTCTTTATAAAGACCTTTCTTGAAGTAGAAAAGGTCAACTATGAAAAAAGTCATAGCAAAACCCAATGCTAAATAAAGGTTAGATGATTTCATTTGACTCCTGTGTAAACAGCAATTGTGTTTTCTTCTTTGTGATTTATTAACGAGGGAACTGACAGAAACATCTATATTTAGAATCTGTGAAAAATTTGATTAGAATGGGTTCTTGAGACTTATTATTTGCATGAGTAAGCCTGATGTTTGGCAGGACTGCCCCAATGCTGCAGAATGCCTCTGCTTTGCTTATGAAGCTCTATACAGCTTTCATCCATGTGAACATGTGTATCCAAAAAGGTACATGGTGCAGAGTCAAGCAGGACACCTTCTGAAGTCAGTAAACCAAAGGGTTAATCCAACCAGAGCAACCTTTAAGGAGATATAAGCTCTGTACTTGCTGGAAGAGGACATTAAAAATCGCTTTACCTCTGTTCTTTAACATCTGATAAATGCAAATTTTTACAATGGACTATATCCTCCATTTGATTCCTAGGAGCAACTGCAGCTCCTCCAGACCTAAACTGACATGAGTTATAAAAAAATATACATTTAAGTGGCTAGAATGTAAAAACGGAAAGGAACTTTATTTGATGCTCTGAAAGCACAGAGGCACGCCCTGGAAAAAAAATAAAGCTAAAGTTGAGACGCTGAAATCTTTAGGTCTTCTGTTCGTTGCTTTCACCTTCATCTTCCAGCCAGTGAGCATGTGAAGTTGTAAGACTTGAGTCCCTTGCATCTCCCTATGTGTGTTTAATGATATGATACTTACTCCAGGTGTCATATTACCTTCCTTTTGGTCTATTCAGCTGAACAGTATGGAGCTCAGATGGTCTGTCACTTTTCCAAAATGTCTGCAAAATAAAGCCTCTTGGATAAAGGTGCTATAAAACAATAATGTAAAGAAGAAGCACAGGGGGTTGAAGGAGAAAGACCTGCAGAAACAGAGAAGGGCTAAAGGGAGGCTTAAGTTATAAAACAGGAGGAGTAAGGCAGAGTCATTTCAGTTGCAACAGGCTGAATATTGTTGATGAGTACCAGAAAGCCAGACAGTTTTCACAACAGGCTTTTGCCTTTTCCTGTCTATTTGTATGCAACACATCACACGTTCAAGCTGGTGGAGAAAGTGACCTTACACAAGGGAAAGCGAGAGTGAGCCCAACTGCTGTGCTGCTCCAGGGCAGCCAATCCACAGCTGATGCCTTGTTGCTAAATTAAGCAACAGGCCAGGGTCTGAAGCAGACATGGACTCAGGGCCTCATAAATCAAATTTCCCTGCAGCAATAGAAGCTTACAGGGAAAAAGCAAACAGTGCTCTTGCAAACCCATTCATGCATTTCCAGACTGGCCTTTTTTTTCTCTTTTTTTTTTTCTTGGCCATTTCTGAACAGTTCAGAGCTATTAGTAAATAAATGTTGCAACAGATTTTTGCTACGTGATAATAGACCTCTTATACTATTAATGAAATATTTACTGAAACTAAACAGTATTATGTGTGCAAAATTCAAATCTTATCTGCAGAAAAACTGAAACAGAAGCAGTATAAATATTGGATCCTAATTATCCTTAATTGCAAAAGCTTTGAACTAAAAAAGAATTGAATCCTTCCACTTGCTGGGCTTGATTTAGCACTTCATTAGTCAGATCTCGCACCAGTTACAGTGCTACTTTGGAATTCAGCTGGAGTAGCACAGTAGTGAATAATAGGCATGCTTTATAGATGTACTGCTTGTGGAATGGGAGATTTTAGGGCTTCTAAGGTTAATGTCTAGAGGGCTGCCAACATGAAGTTCCTCTCAAGGGAAGAGTCTGAAAGCTTTCACTTTTGTGGGTAAAATTTGAATTGTATGTTCAAGTTACCAAGTTGTCCTGCAGGGATGCCTGACCCATTTGAAGTTCTCAGCTGGAAAAGCTTTGGTGAATTCTGTAAAGACACTTGCCTTCCAGTGGCAGTCCAATGAAAAGTAGGCAGGGCCCTGGAGCCATCTGCCTGATCTCTGCAGGAAACTTCCTCATTTTTCCTGTTCAGCTGCTCTGTGACACATTATCATATTACCTATGCAGCAGCAGAGAATGAGGTTTCATTGGTAAAGCCTCATGCAAATAGGGAATAAGGAATATTGTATGCCAAATGAGTTTACAGTATCCATCACAAGTTATTCTCTTATACGGGACCACTCAGCCTCTCTAAGACAAACTGTTTTCTAGGTCCACCATTTTTTGTAAGTTCCCTGCTTCATTGGTGACCACTATGTGGTGAGATACATGAAAATACTTCTTAAATCTTTCTAACCTTTAAAAAGTCACTCTTCCTTTTGAATTAAACCTTGGAGTATGATGTCTTATTGCAAGAAGGGCGGGATTTTGTTTACAGAAACTGAAAGGCCCACTTCTTGTTTCTGAAGCAGAACTGAGAAACAATTGCTTTTCATATCAGCATTTAAAAGAGAAGCAGTAGAGGAGTGCTGGGATCTTATCCATGGCTTAAGTACAATTCCACAACAGCTTGGGCCTAGACTATGATCTGGAGGTTTCACTCCTCTTCCCACCCTTCCCTTGAGGTGGCAAGTGGTCCCTAAGCACTTGTGATGAGATGGTTTGGAGAGCTGATATTGATAAAATTAGTAATTTGGAGAGCTATACTTTTTGCCTGCATTAGCTGTTTGTTCCAGCTCACGGTGGAAGCAAGGGAGTGTTCGTGCTGGTCTGGGGAGAGGCAGGAGAGTGCAGCTGTGTGGAAGAGGTAGGCATGACTGTAGCCACTGCAAACTGCCCTGAAACTACACTCCTGCACATCCTTTTGGCAGCCCTCAAGCAAAGACATTGTCAGGGGGCCCACTGCTGAAGGATGAGGCCAAATGTCATGGAGCAAACTCAATCATAAATGGAGTAAATAACAATAGGATGATTGTATCCAAAGTGCTGTTGGGCATGGACCTGAAGCATCCTACCTGCCACCCAGCCAAGCCCAGGAATTTCTTGTCAAAGTGCTAGACAGAACTGATAAAATAATGAAGTACATGAAGGTACGATGCTCTGGTCTAGCAGGTTACATCAGCATAGCCCCTGGACCCTCCAGGAGCTTGAACTTTGCTAGATCAGCATTAGTTCTCCAAAAAAACCATCATCCAATATGGAGTTGCATGCTCCATATTGTATGAGCCCTCTGGGTTGCATGAGGATCAGAAAATCCATATAAAGGCAAAAAAACATATTAGGTGACTGCCTTTTTTCCCCTGTTGAATTCCCCTCTGCACCTTTATTTCATGTATCCAAAATGGCTGTCCTTGCTCCTGCATCATACAGGAAGGGAAAAGTCCTGGAGGACACAGGGCTAAGTCGAGCTAAGTCTGAGCTCTGTGGCTATAGATAGTGAGCTCATTGTTATCCTCTGTGGAAAGACAATTAAAATGAGTCAGTAAATAGCACATGCAGCACAATAGAAAAATCCACACACTGCTGACTTATACGGAAAAGCAACATGGTTACTCTACAAACATACTACGTCTCTTTTGAATGAGAGACTTGAAATTAACTCATTTGTCTCCATTCACTACACAATTTTCTTTAACTTCTAAAGAGTTAGTAAGTTAAAGCTGGCACATTCAGGCTCAGCACATGAGAGGCTATGCTGTATTTTCTGGAAGTTTAAACATTTGAAAAACATATGGACTTTAATGTTGTTGTGAGACATTCTAATGATTGAGGTTTTTTCAGAGGTTGA
Organism: Pipra filicauda; assembly: GCF_003945595.2. Lineage (NCBI taxonomy): Eukaryota > Metazoa > Chordata > Aves > Passeriformes > Pipridae > Pipra > Pipra filicauda. The sequence continues at coordinate 6,171 of NW_024103563.1, read as the reverse complement.
GGTGCTGCCTTTTTTCATTAGGGACTCGGTTCTGCTCTTTCTGGAATATTACAAAACTCCAAGTTTCAGAGAAGGAGCTGACTTGGTTTTATCTCTCCTTACCATGAGGTGCATCTTGCATCTATTCGCTTGGATACTCTTCCTTTAAACAAAGGTAACCTGTGCCAAGCAGTTAAAAGACTTTAAAAAAATTTGAACTTCAGCTTTGGCCCAGTGTAGGGCAGTATATCTAGCCTAATTCCATAAAGACTCATTCATCTTATAAGATCATCCCTGATGTCAGAGACTTCTCAGTCTGTAGTATTAAAGGTGCCAAATCCTTCATGGATTTTAGGTCATGTATGTCATTTTCTTCGAAAAACAAAGAACAACATTACTTCAGGCACTGCTTGAAATGTGTAGTCCCAAAATCTGCTCCCTGCCTTCACTTGGTAGAAAACCAAGTCATCTATCTTAAGTCCTGATAAACACTGTGGTGCCACTTAACAGAGATATGCAGTAGCATGGAGCAAACAGGCAAGCACAGAGAGTGCAAATTTGCCTGTGCCCTGCCATTGCAATGGCCCATATCCGTGACGTGGAAGGGACTGTCCCTGAAGACAGCATGGTTAATCTCTGCAGTTCTGCAATACAACTGAACACAGGAGGGAATATTGCTTTCATTTCTCTAGGCTCTTCTCATCAACATTGGTAAATAAATAGTTTTTTCTTTTCAGCTCACTTTTAACTTCACTGAATGAGACTAAAAAGAATCTGCCTCTGACTGTGCTGAGTCCCTTCTTAGCAATGCCACTGAGATCAGAGAAGCATTACCAACCATTAAGCTAGAGTGAGATCACAATGGGATCCAGCTTTGATTACAGTTTTTAATAAAAAGTCTAAACTCTTTGATGGATTCTTTAATACTTTTGGGATATTATTTTTTCTTCTATTCCCCACCCCTATTTCAAGAGAGTCATTCAGTGCATTGGTGATATCCAATTTATTCTTCTAGTTGTGACTAATATCCTCAGTTAGCAGTATAAATTGTACTGGTTGCCCTTGGCAGAATTCTCAACAATTCTCCTGCTGCCTATTGAAGTGGTTTCATAAATAGACACACTTCATTAATATACACTTTTTAGAAGACCAATTGAATTTTTCCAATATATCCCTCAGCAGCCATTGAATTTTTAGCTGCTGGTGGATATGTGCAAGCTCATGGGCAGCGATGCTGAAGTCATCAGTGTCTAAGGGAAAGTACAGGACGTGCTCTGCTTTATGGGTTGGTTGAGATGCTTCCAAAGGCCACACTTTAAAGAACACAGGCAAAATAGGAAGTACTTGTTAGCATCATCTTGCTGTGACAGTGATGCTTGCTTGTTGGTCAAAAGACTTGTCAAAATCATCCAATGAGAATATATTGGGACAGCAAAAGGTAAACATAGGCTGAAAAAGAAAGGAACAGCAGAAAATCTTCTGCAAAAGGTATAGATTGCACCGTGACCTTTGATAGAAGCCATAGCAACCCAAGACTTCCTTGGCAATATTCTGCAATGATGATAAATTCAGTGCTCACTTCACACACAGGTAATTGGCATAACTAGAAATAAATGCAGAGAATTGATACAGGCGGAAAAAAAAAGAGAACCAGTAAAGAGAACCAGTAAGAAAACTCCCAGCACTCAAGATAGGGACCTAGTTCAAAGATAAGCAAGATAGTCACTACATTAAAACTAGCATAGACAAATGCATGTCTGAGTCTCACAGGAATGAATTAAGAAGTTCATGACACAGACTTATCATTAACAGAAAAGAGACACTTTAACAAGTAAGGGCTCTTTAACAACTAAGCACAAGGGCTCTTAGCATGATCTCATGTGGAGTCCCAACAAGTGTTTTCAAGGAACTCATAAATGGACTTGTGACACTTCCTGCTGTAACTTCTTTTTTTCACCTCCCCATCTGCCTATTTCACTCCTTTACCACAGCTTTCTGTATGTACAATGAAGTCAATGCCAAGAAATGTTTCCTTGAATGCCTGAGGCTTCAAAGATTTTTATTAAAATCACAGTAAAGATGGCCTTAAGCATCACATACTTTGCTCTCTCAGACCTGAGGATGGCAATTCCTGTAGGGAAGGATGGGTCACAGGAAGAAGTAGCTCTCAGTCTCTCAACAAGGTATTCCAGGGCTCATTTAGAATATCTCCTAGCAGCCTGCCATTTATTCTAGTGCAAAGGATTCAGCTTGCTCAAAACAAAAGGTGGGTTGAGTCAGATGAACAGAATGAGAAGTGAGTTTTCTTCATGTGTAACTAGTTCCTACTGCTCTTCAGCTAAGATCAATAGATTTTTAACATTTTTGCCTCTTGACAGTATGAATTCTTTGTATGCATATGCATAATAGAAAATTGTTAATGTGTACAGGAAGATAATCCTATGGCCATTAGTATCAATAGGAAAAGTCATTTATCTTATTATAAAAAGAAGACTTACCAATACTGACTGTCTTCATTAATTACTAAAGTTATTGTTTATTTTTGTCTGTGTTAATGTTTGATGCCATGCTGAGCTCAAAAAAAGTTACACAGGAGCAGAGTTTCTTCCGAAGGATCTGCAAAGGATGAGGCTTTATTATTGACTGTAGTGTCAAAATGGCTGTACACTGTTACAGGCTGCTGTCTTTGTGTCCACTAGTACAAGCCACTTGAAGACTAGTCACAGCCAAATTTGCTGTGCTGAAGAGAGTTCTCAGGCTGCTATGTCAATGAGCAATATGACCGTTTCCAGAGAGGAGCAGAAAAATGTGAAGTAGCTGCATACTCTTACAAAACTTGGGACATTCCAGTGGAAAAAAATCTCTGTGGTGACTCCTGAAACTGGATATTGGTGTCTCCTGGAAGCAGGGTACTTCTGCATTTGCAAGTAGGTTAAAAGGGAGTAGAGCAAATCTGTAATGACTGCAAATAACATCAAACACATACAAATCAATTTTTCAATTACACTGAGATATTAGCAAAGAATTCACTGCCTTATAATATTCTGTTTGGAATAGTAAGCCATTCTCTAGTAAATTTTAATGCCACAAGCCTCTCAAACATCACAATGTTCTGTGGAGTATATGGCTTTTATGGTAGTTATGTCAAAGTCAAGTGAAAAACAGCAGAGTCTTATCCATCCTTTGCAATCTGGCAGTTAATATACTATAGATTTATGGAGATTATTATAGTTTGACTTACATCTCTCCGACACATAAGGTTGTCTCATAGCTGAGTTTTTCTATATGAGTCCCTTAACTACAAGAATGTTTCCCAGAGAGCAACACAGTAAATCTTTTAGTTGGGAACTGGATACATGATAAGAATGTCAAGTCATATTTATGCCTTCCCCCCCAGTGAGGACATGTGATTTATACTTAGGCAAAGAGCTGATCTAAAAAGGCTCCTACAAATTTAAAATTTTTGTTATTTAAGTGTCATAAAAGCATGATATTTTGCTGGAAGTAAGAAACATGCATTTTCTGAGTATTACAAAAAGGTAACACAGAGAGAGAGTTAATTAATTTACAATTGGTTTTGAAAGCCCAGGAATTTTTTCTGACTGGACTTCCGTGTGTCTTCCCAGGATCCAGCCTGGCTCATGTCACTACCTTGTTCCCTGCTATTTACAACTCTCAGTACCCAGTAAAAGGAGGGCAGTTTCATATTTACTTTGTGGCAGCCACCTGCTTCACCTCTCGTGGTTTTTACAGCAACCAGGAGGCCTCTTTATCTGGCAGTGCCATCCTGTGAGTCCCCAGAACACCCACTTAGCCCAGAGTTTTCAGCTTCAGCCCATTATGACAGCTTTATGACTGCTGAGGATTGCTGTGTCTTGCCATACCTTTCAGATCAGCTTTAAGGCTTTCCCTTTTGGTAAAGGCAAATCCTATCCCTCATAAATTGCCAGAGATTCATTGATTTCAGTTTATTGATAATGACTGCTTCTTACAATATTACCACCACTTGGCCTCACTTTGATTAGGATGCTGGCTCAGAGCACTCTGGCAGGAAAAACAGGTACCGTTTGCTTATTCAAATCCAACGTGGTTATATCTTGGGGAATGGGCATTAAAACAAAATAGGGAGGTCCAGCTCCTTTGAAACAACCAGTCACACAAGCATGAGGATGTAAGCATGGAAAACCTTAGCCTAGGTTATCTATTTCTGTGTATACATTTGTGTATATAACCACAGAAAGCATTGGCCATAATAGCCAAGAACTTTTCAGTTTTTCATCTATGATATGGAAGCAATAGAGGAAAGAGGATTTTTATTTGCCTTACACTCTCTCTACTTTGGCATCCTGTTCAGTGACCGCATCCAGGATCTCACACCAGCTGAATCTGATGATGAGCAGGAAGACAGGACTAGTCCCAGGCCTCTGATTTTAGAGTTATCCCATCAGGATGCCATCACAGGAGGGAAAAAATGGCAAATGAGTCATAACGATTTAAAACAAATAAGAAAAATATGGGAGGGTGAAAGGTGCAATCACATGAGGGCTGAGGTCATTCCATCATTCCCAATGAGAGCATGAAGAAATGTGATCCAGTGGAGACCTGTCTTCGTGTTTAATACAGGTGTAAGAGGAAATAGAGGATTTTGTGGCCATTATAGAGATAGAAGACTGGGAGAATTGACAACTGGATTGGGGGAAATTACTAGGCTCTCCAGAGTTTTGTCAGGCAGGAAACAGTTCTGTGCTATTTGACAAGGGAACACAGTGTCAGTATGTATCCCATAATACTCAGCAGCTGCTTCACCAGAGCACAGCAGGAGAGACTTTGTCATGCTTGTTCTGCTGTCTTGGCAAATGGGTGACTTCCCTTTGCAAAGCCCCAGGGCATAAGGCTGCTAACAGGGCTGCTGTTAGAAATGTCAAAAAGATTTTCTCAATATAAAACCCAAACCATGCCACTCTTGTAGCTCTTTGATTTTAACATTTCTATTTCCTGGAAGATAGTAGACATTAGCACCTTAGGATTCACAGGTAAGGAGATCAGTCGACCTTTCACAGGAGGAATGGGGAAAAACAAACTGCTCTGATGGGACAGAGATGCACGAGGTCCTCAACCTGAGCTGTCCGGCTTCTTCCATGTGTGCCTTGTGGGAAGCCCTAGAGAACCTGCCAAATGCTCCTATCCATTAAATACCATTTTGTATATGATACAGGTTTCAGGTAGTTTCTATTCCCAAATATCAAACCCGCAGATTTTGTAAAAAGTTGACTGATGATATGAGCATCACTGGTTCTCCTGCCTCTTGCTGTTTCCCACAACAACAGCTCTGAAAAAGCAAACGTACACTGAGTCCTCTCTGTCAGCTCTAGTGATCACAGTACTCAAGTATGTCCTACTCCACTGCAAGCTTGGCAAAGAAGAAGAATGTCTCTGAAAACCTGACAGGCCTGTTTTACAGAGAGCTATCTCCTTTGCTCCAAATAGCTCCCAATTCTGTTATTCTTGAGCAATTATCCTGTAAAGTAGAAAACCAACACCCTAAGGGTTCGACTAACATCGTGAAGGAGATCTATGATCATGCTCAAATGGATAGAAAATAATGTCAGAATCCAGTGCCCTAACCGCTGCACCATTTATATCTTTCTCATATAGCACTTGAGCTAGCCTTAGTTATTTGTTAGCCTACAACAGATTCATAGCCAAAAGCACCATGAGACATTTGGAGTCCTCCAGCTCCAAAACACTCACATTTCTGTGCAAATTGGGAATATTCTGGTAACTAATCTCTAGACTGTAGTGAGGCCCACAAGTGTATCTTTAAGAAAGTTTTTCTAAAATATTCAGCCTCTCAGATACTCATCCAGGTAATTTGTTTCTACCTTACAGTTTTGGATGGGGGGGTTCTGCTCTTAATGTGGTGGTGGTTCAGTGTTGTTGATGGTGCCAGCAAGTGCCTTTGGCTACACACATAGCATTGATCTTAACACCGTTTAGCTACACAGAGTAGCACGTCTTCAACTAAGAAGAATGGCAAATAACAATAGTAAGGGAATAAAAGAAAGACAGATCCATGCTTGCATATTCTAGATAGTGTATTTTCTAAAATATCACATCTTTCTGGAATTTGAGGAGTTTTCATCACTATCAGTACAGTGCTTCCTGAGACCAATATAACACGACTTACACATG